>NC_056627.2:297058471-297658471 GCF_002870075.4 Lactuca sativa
TAGATATTATTATCACCTTTTCATAGAAATAAAATACCATGAAAATAATCAATTTACATTTCCTTAATATTATACAATTTGTTCAACATGCTACAAAACGTTGAAAATTTACAAACCATACTTGAATAGTTTATTTTTACATCATACATGAGTACGTGAGTCTTTAGTATGAAAATACCCATTTCTCAAATTCTTAACTTTTCTGTTCACGTTTTTAGGAAAATTATAGAAAAATCAGTGTAAGTTGAAATATAGATCCGTAAACTCTCATAGATTAAAAAATTAGTCAACGTTGTCCAAACTTTTTACCCTGACCTTTAGTGGTTCCTAACCAGTGTAAAAATCTTCATTTTTAGTCCGAACCTATTCTGAAATGATAGGCAGTTTTGTAAAAATCACCATAAATTGTAGGAAAGTTGTATGAATGTGTGCGAGTAGTTCTTAAAAAGGTATAAAACTGAGCTATTTTCTTATTGTACAATTTTGAAAAGTTTTAAATGTAATATGGGTAAAACAGTCCGTGAACAGATCACAACTTTTTTTTTTTTTGTAAAAAGATGATCTTTAAGTTTAGATCATGTTCTAGTGACATAACTTGTATTTCCCCCCTAAAACTTATAAAAACTTGAAATGTAGAGGTATGAACTCACCTTATGTGTTTTCTTGATGAGGGGAAGGTTGAGGATGTAGAGTTTCAAGTCACGAACACTTGAAAAATACTTGAAGATTTGATGATCCTATGGACACACACACACACACACACACACATATATATATATATATATATATATATTTGTGTAAATGATTTTAGATTATTATGGAAGTATGTAGAAACCTTAGAAGTTGGAGGAAATACTTACCAAATAAGGAGGAAGGACCCAAGAACACTTTTTGGAAAATCGTGACTTAGAGTGAGAATAAGGGTTTCTTGTGGACGAAAAAGTGAAATTTTGGAGTAAAGTGTTGCAATGAAGGAAGAAAATCACCTGGAAGTGTTTATATATAGTAGAATAATGCAATTGGATGTGTGTTGGGATGTGTAATGGATAATGATTTGACCAATGGAGAACTAGAGAAGTGACATGGGTTTGATGGGGGGATCCACTTCTTCCACTTGTGTCATATAATATCTTTTTGACTTTAAAATGTTATTTTATGCAAATTTGTGATTTAAAATTAATAAAGCTTATATAAATGGATAAAATATGAGTTTAGGAGGTCTAGGATGTGAAAAATATGAGTTTGTGTCACACCCCCAAACCGGAACGGCAGAAACATTCGCGGTTGGAGGACGTCATGCTTAGTATCACAACACATGCATCATAGTAATCAAAGTAACAAAAAACATTGCATTAATATTAAAGTGTATACAAAGTATGTGATTCACAAAAGATTGACTCCAAAAGTAAATAACAAAACAAGACATGAAGTTATTATACTCCATCTTCTGAATCCCAGTGCGCGTACCTGTCTACTAGTTTCCTGAGAATACAAGTTATTTTGAAAGAGTAGATCAGCATTTAAGCTGGTGAGTTCATAACTATTTTAGTTATGAAAAGTACACTATAAGTTCTTTTAGAAAAGTTCGCCTATTCCTCCAGAAAATCCTATATTTTCTGATTTGAAGAAAGATAAGTAAAAAATGACTCTACAATTCATTCTATGAGTACTCAATGGATACAAGTTATATACAATCTAGAGTAAACAGACAATCGATTGTGTGAATCTGCCATAAGCCCACAACCAAACAAGGAACAGGAAATGAGGCGGAAGTCACACATCCCATTATTTGTTAGATCTTCATTTTATATAACCTTGGTGTATTCATTAGGTGCTTATGGAGTTAACTATAATAGTTCTTTTATATTTGAAGAAAACATTCCTTAAGGAAATCATATATTTTCTTTAGTAAAAATGGTAACCACAATAGTTCCTTTTATAATCACTGAGTTTATACAAGCTATATATAATCTAACATCGAATGGACAGTTAAATGTGTGAATTTGCCCTAAGCCCACAACCAAACAAGGAACATGAATTAAGGTGGAACTCACACATTCCACTGCCTATCAGATATTAATTATATGTAACCCTGATGTATAAACCAAGGGATTATAGAATTAACCATTTAAGGTCCTATATGTTAAACAAGTTTAATAAAACAAGTTAAACCTTTTATAGGAAAGTTTCTAGTTTCACTAACTCTATTGTGAAACATTGATTTCAGTATTAAATACTATTGTTTTCAGAAAGATCCATCGAAAAATATTTACTTGAAAGAATGATGTTTACCATAGAAAATCCTATATTTTCTATAAAACCGACTGGATGTTTGTATTGTTCTAAGTTTGAAAAGCACAAGTATACTCCATATACTTACTACAATTTATGTCTTGTTTTGTTGTTATGTTAAACTGAATAAAGACTTGGTTGTTTTGGATACCTGATACAACGATACTACCCTCCTATGATTACCTAATACATACGAGTTGTATATAATCGAGATCGAACAGACAGTTGAATGGGTGAATCTACCCTAAGCCCACAACCAACCAAGGAACAGGAAGTAAGGCAAAAAGCACACATTCCGCTATCTATCGGACTTCAGTTTTATCTAACCCTAAAGTATACATTGGGTAATCACATAGTTAGTATCCTTTGAGATTTTTTCATGAAAAGTATATTATTACGTAAATATATCGTTGTTATCTATTATGAGTTTTACGACCATACTAATTGGACCGGTTAACCACGACGTATTGTAGACGTCGAAAAGAATATGATGTTTGTCACCCGCAGACCTGCCAGTCTGGCTGTACCTAACAACGAGGTGCGAGATTGTCAATCCCGTATAGATCTATACACAAACTCACACTCTCCCTCAAGGAGACTCTGGTCATAAGGGTAGACTTCCACTGGTACTTATTTAAGTACTCAAAGACGTGTCTCACAAGCTAGGTTAACGACTTTACAATAATGCGGAAAACCCTTTTTTATATTTAATAAATAATTTTATAAAAAGATCCGTTTTTTCCTTAAGCTAAACTAATTAAAGTTTATAAGCTCATTACTATGTTCTAATCAAAGTTTCATGTTCTAAATCCAGTTTATTGGTACAAAGATATAATAAGCAATTTATAATTTATAACACAACATTTCTTATGTTATACTTGTATTCTCCCCCCCTAAAACATTTAAAAAGTTGGAAAAAGACATGGTGGTATGAACTCACCTGCTAGTGAGTGATTGCTATGAAAGATAGATATAGGATGCTTGAGTTCACAAATGAAGTCTTGAAGCACCAAAGGATCCTATAGAGCATATAATATATATATATATATATATATATATATATATATATATATATATATTCATACAATTAGTGTATATAACAACTAATATGCATAATAAACGGCCTTAGGAAGTAGGGATCACTTGGAATAAGGTGTTGGAATCGAAACTAGAAGGCTGGAAAGTGATTACGACCAAATAAGGGGGAGTTCACGTCCTAAGGTGTTTCATGGAACAATATCTTATGAAGGGTTCACAACCCTTGATGAAGGGTTCACGGCCAGAAACCTTGAAGATCTTGAAGCTGGTGATGAAGCATGACGAATCAAAGCTAGATTAAAGGGGTTTCTAAGCATGAACAAGATAAGGGATAAGATACTTACGTTTTTGGGGTGAAATGAGAGCCTTTTGTTGGATGATACTTGAGATAAATTGAGAGGTTTTCGGCCAAATATGGAAGAAATGAGGAATAAATGAAGAAAATGTATATATATGGAGAGGGGATCACGACCAAACATGGGTTCATGGTCGTGAACCTAGTTTGCGGCCGTGAACACCCTCTGATGAGGTTTTTGGTTCGATTGCGTTTCTGTAATCCCAAGCTAACACTTCTAAACATCCAATCCTTAAGTGTACTAGGCTTAGGGACTCTCAAACTAACCCTAAACACAGTAAAAAGATAACAGAAACAGGTCTGACTTTTGATTGATTAGAATGACTTACAAGGTAGAAATTTTGGGTTGACACAGTTTGATGGAAAACTGGCATAAAAAACTCTTAAAAATGATGAAAGGTCTGAAACTACCAAAAGTTTGGAGTGTAGTGCGAAGGCTTCGCTGGCTTCGGATGCGAGAGTATGAGGTGCGAAAGTCTCGGATGCAAAAGTAGGATTCGAAAGCGAAAGTCAACTTGCAAATGTGAAAGTCATAGGTTCGCTGCGAGAGGGTTCGTTGTGAGAGGTTTCTGTGCGAAAGTGTTTGGCAGCGAAAGTGAGGAGGCTTGCTACGAAGGTCCAAGAGAAGGTTCGCTATGAAGGTCTAAGGGAAGGTTTGCTGCGAAGGTTCAAGAGACGATTCACAGTGAACTTGTCGTTTCCCATTTTCTCCTCCTATTTCAAATTGTTTTCAACATTTTGAAGGGTGGGGATGTTATGGGTGTTTATGGAAAAAGTTAGAAGTGTGATTCTTGTTACCAAGAGAGATTTGGGAGAGATTCGAGAGAGATTGGGAGAGAGAAATAGATGGTGAGAGATAGAGAGAAATATTTTGTTTGTATCCTTTGTCATGGTTTTACCCCGTAGTATTAGGATTGTAAACTCTCCTACGCCGTGTTATGAGTGTTATACATCCCCGAAGGATACATAGTTGAGTTTTATCGAGTTGTTATGTTATTCACCCTGTTTAGGGTTTATATCGAGTTGTTACGTTGTTCCACCAGGAGAGGGACCCATCAATAAATGTGCAGGCTGAGAATTTGACCTTGCTAACTTCAGGGCATGCATAGATTTCAAAAACTAAGTCAGTCTTCTCGATCCATCTTGTCAGGGCAATGACGCCTCCACTGCCATTGAAGGACTTGGGTTTGCGGTTTGAGAAGTCCTTGTAAGAACATCCTCTGGGGCGCCCATGGCTTTGACCTTGGTCATAACTATTTGTACCATTTCCCACCCCATTGGTACCATTTGTACTAATCTATTCCATGGTTGTGGTCATGACGGCTATTACAGCAACTTGAAAGACAACAAAATCCACCTTTTGAGGTGGTGGCGGTGGTGGTGGTGGAGCTGTTGAGGTGTTTACAACCTGTCTTAAAATTCTTTGAGGTGGCATCCTTCTGCCAAAGAGTTAAAAGATGAAATGATGATAAGTCTTCAATAATGGTTAAGTCGGGTGTCATCCAACTAGGTTATCTTAGTTCTTTACGCGTTACGATCCAACTTTAAAGTATTTTGTAAGAAATTCATAATAGAAGTCAACCATAATAAATAAACAATTTGTATAATCAACTTATGAATTTAAAAGTAACACCCTAATGAAATAAAATGCATGCCAATTTCATTGTTATATTTTAGTACATAGTGATTGGAAAAAATTCGACGTTGATGCAGGTCTACAATACATTAATATACAAAAAATTGATAGCATATAGTCCCTTCGAATAGTGTAGTCACTTATTCGCAGGATCGAACCTACATACATGAAGGAGTAGAACCAACGCATACTCATAAACCTAATCTATAACAAAATATGAGTAGTGAAAGCACTACTTGCGGCGTGTGGCTCTTTGTGGGCCATGGAATGAAACCATGAAAGTATGCATTACTCTAGTCTCTGCTTTGGCTTCTTCCACTTAGAGCTATGCCTCTATCACATGTCCCTCCATTATGGCCCGACATTCCCAAAACTTCCTAATCTGAGCTCGGGTCGTGGTAACCTCCTCCTGAAGGGTCTCGGTGTGATCCCTAGTCCAATCATGGTCTTCGTCCAGACGACGAAGACAAACTGCGGTGACCTCAGTGGTGGCGCCAAATTCCATGATCTAGTTGATGGATGCCCTTGCCTGCTCACCTTGGCGAGCGATGCGACAAATCATGGCAAGAAGAGCTCTGTCAGCTGAACCCCCTTTGTCGAGGATGTAGAAGCCTCGTTCCATACCATAAGGAGGGCGTTGGACCTATTCCTGGCTCCATCTCCTCAAATGTACTGCCCATTGGGGCGTTGCGCTCTGGAAGGTCCTTATAGGAGCGGAGTTTCGGCCGACCTGGGGTGGATTGTAGACCTCTGGTTCTGATTCAGAGTCTTCCTTAACTTCCTCCTTGTCTTATTGCCCCTCTTGATCCTCCTCGGAATCCCTTTCGGGGTCTTCTTCCATTTAAACTTCAGGGTCCTCTTCTGGTTCCTCCTCTATCCATCCCTCGTTCCCCTGGTTGGGGAAATAGGGGTCTCCCGGCAAATAGAATCCTGCCATGATGTCTACGTGAGAAATAGGGGTCTAAGAAATATAAAACGAATCTAGAGGTATTGAGCTATAGTATCATAAAATACTCCTATAGTATTTTAAACGTTATGTTTGGTTGTTAGTGTTTTCTTAGTATGGGGTGTTGGTGAGCTTAGACTTGTTGCTCACCACGACCATTCCTAGGCATATGCTAGTCATATCTTGGATAAATATAGTTGATCAGTCTACATTTATCCCATATCTGATTACATACCCCAAGGCCTACTCGTAGTGTCCAACTCATCTTTTTTTTTTTTGTTTTTTTTGTTTTTTTTTTACTTTTGTATTTTTCCTATTATGGCACCATTCTAGCAAGCATATGTGTACTTATACTTTTATAAAAATATCATTTTATTTTAAAAGTATATTTGTGTGAAAAATGTTTAGTCAGAGGGTTTTAGTCTCATTGTATTTATAGTTGTATATCTTATATGGTTTGATATACTTAGTTCACTATAGTTGTATATCTTATATGGTTTGTATCGTAACATAGAGAATAATAGTGACTAAAGCAAACACAACCATCATAAATATAATTAAGAAGGTTACATTGTTTCATGAGTTACATGTTTCAAAATCAATTACAATATGATGATAAAAATGATTTGTCTGACGCCTTAGCATCCCATCCTTAAAAGCTGGTAGTTACCTGTTTTAGCGATTACCTGAGAATACAAATAGTTTTGAAAGAGTATCAACAATTAAGTTGGTGAGTTCATAAGCGTTTGTATATAGAGTTTAAAGCCTTTCTTTATAAAAGGATAATGTTTGTTCCAAAAAAAATCCAATATTTTCCTTTATAAGTGAATTGCAGTCTTAAAAACCCAAAGACCCAAACTGTACAAGTATTTCCATACTTATAATAGTTTATGCAATTTTTAAATTATATAAAACCAGGTGAGTGAATGTATCCCCGTAAACTATATGCATCGTTGTTTCCCCATGTGAGTTATTATAACCGGGCTAATGACATAGATGGCGTGTTACGACGTTATTTAGGCGTCAGAATGTTATGAAATTTGTCACCCCAGACCTATCGGTCTAGCTGTTTCAAGTAGCTTAGGTGCAGGATTGTCAGTCACATATAGATCTATACACAATTATCATGCTCTCTTATGTAACGCCCGAGTTTCAGGGCTAAACATTTTTCACAATGTAATAGTCTAGGTCAACTATTGTAACTCTTTTTGAAGTAATAAAGATGAAATATTTGAGTATTATGTGAATTATGTGTGTTTATGTGCTTATTATTTAATTATAAATGTATAATTAATAAATAATAAAAATAAGCGTCAAAATTAAAGTGTGAGATAAGCCCTATATCTTTATATAAAGTTGTAGTGGTCGAAACAAGGATTCCGGGGATATAAAGAATGCCGAAATCCGAGTTATAACGAAAAAGTTATGACCCGTCGAAGTTTCGCGACGGAACCGACACGATACCGAGAAGCATAAAAAGTGAATTAACTATAGAGTGAGATTTAGCCTTATCAATCTAAACGAAAGTCGTATAATACGTTAAACCGAGAGAGTCCATAAAAAGAACGCCAATATCTGACTTCGTATGAGGAAATTATGATTTTTCGAAGTTTCGGATTAGCAGTGTACAACCCGAACTTCGAATAATAGATCGAGCGGTTTTTAGCCGACACGACCTAAACGAGAATCGAAGATCTCATTAACTGTAGCGTAACGATAAAAAGACGGACGTCGGATGAAGAGTTATGAATTTTTAATGGACCAATCCTGTCCCGGCCTGTTAATAATACAACTTTTAAAATAAAGTCAAAATTAGCCGACAGAGTCTAAACGAAAGTTGTAGAGTACGTTCCCACCTTCGCGTGGATATAAAGAACGTCGAAAAGAGAGCTCTTATGCGAAATTTATGAGTTTTAGAAGTCGGGAAGGAAAATTGCAAAATCTGCAAGGAAGTGGTGACGTGGCCAAATCCCAGCCGTTGCTTGCTGAGCATGGCCTCGCATCCGATGATCGCCACGAAGTCTCGCATTACGCCCCGCGTCCGAAGCTGGGTACGCCCGGCGTACTTGATCTTGTCTGGGTTCGAGAGTGGGTGCGAGCCAGCTGGTGCGAATTGGCATCCTTATCCGAGGAACGCCCAACATAGCCAAGGACTACGGCCAGCGTAATCCGAGGCCTCGTTGGGTATAAAAGGGGGGCGAGGGTCTCCGACTTTTTCACACCAATTTCTTTCTCTCTATAAATTTCTTTCTCTCTCTAAGGGTTTTAACCCTCCTCTAAGCCTAGGTGATCCCCTAGCACCCTAAGGAAGCCCCAAGGCTCCCGGAGTCTCGAGAAAAAGGGTGTTTTGGTTTTGGAAACGCTGCTCCGAGCAAAACCCAGTTTTCTTTAAAATCTGCTGTAAGTGAGCTACGCTTACACAATTTTTAAGATAGCTTTCAAATAACTATAGTAATGTTATTAGTACCTCAAAATAATTATTTTGGCTATTATTACGAGTTATATTGAGTGTTATTTAACGTTTATATGATAATAATAGTCACACTATTAATTTGTCACGGTTATCGTTAGACTAAACCCTAGTGGTATTGGTACTAGGTTTTATTGAAGGAAAATTATTTTGAAAGTATCGAAGTGTTGTCCGAGTGCTGAGTCACCACCTTTCAGGTGAGTACATAGTTACTTTCAGCTTACACATAGATATGAAGTATTTATATAAATTACGTGCTGTGTGTGCATATTATCTGTATACCTGCTATCTATGCTGGATGAACAATTTTATACACGTTTTAAATGATTTAAACTGTATATGTATTTTATATCTACAAAATGTGTTGGGTAGAACATGGGTAGATGTAATAGTTGTTGTGTGATAAAACAAAATATTGAGAGGCCTCGTTATAGATGTTATTGATGATCCAGTCATCTAGCGGAGTATAGATGACGACCACAGACTATTCTAGACAGTCCAGTGGAACACTAGCAGGCTCGCAACCTGTAGGTGTTTATTTGATTTGTGTTTTTATTTGAACTGTGTGCTCACCATGTGTACTCCATCCTCCACATGGTTGCCTTAAGGACATTTATTGCTAAGGAATCCCCTTAGCAGTAGTGTCCATCCCTATGATAGTCCTTAGACTAGGTCTCTTGTGTTAGATGTTTTAGGGATGTGAAGTGAGGATAACGGGAACGGGTAATCAGGTTTGTTTGGTTTGATAAAGTTAATAAAGTTATTTATTGTGGGTTGAAAACCCTATGTGCTCACCAGGCTCCCAAGCCTGACCCACTCAGTTTCTTGTATTACAGGTAGTGGCGCATGAGCATAGATGTGATGTCTTGGGATGAGAGATTAAGGGATTTTAGGCCTGTAAATACAGAATAATATAGTAAGGCCTATGTTGTATTGTTTATGCTTATGATCTGTATTGAACATGACATCCCGAGTCTTTTTAATGAAATACATTTCTATGGAAATGCTTTTGATAAATCTTTATCATATTTTTATTTGGGACAAATTCCGCAACACTTTTATTTAAAATGTTACTCTGATTTTTAGACAACGCATAAAAAAAATCGGTCTTTTCTGGCCATGAAAATGGGGATGTCACATCTTACTTGTGACTCCGGTTACAATACAAGACTTTTGTAGATACACTGATTTGTACGTGAAGATTTTGGCTCACAAAATTTTGATTCAACGAGCTTATGGATAGTGTAAATGAAAACCTTTTTGTAAGTGGAATAATAAATTTCCATAGTATATTTCATAGTGTAAAAGACCCTTAAACTATACCGATTATAGTTTATCATAAATGTTTTCTAGTGATGAGAAACCCTTATAGATATAATTATCACCTTTTCATAGAAATAAAATAGCATGAAAGTAATCAATATACATTTCCTTAATATTATTCACTTTGCTCAACAGGCTACAAAGTGTTGAAAATTTACAAACCATACTTGAATAGTTTATTTTTACATCATATATAAGTACGCGAGTCTTTAGTATGAAAATATCCATTTCTCAAATTCTTAACTTTTATGTTCACATTTTTAGGAAAATTATAGAAAATTCAGCGTAAGTTGAAATCTGGTTCCGTAAACTCTCACAGCTTAGAAAATGAGTCTACTTTGTCCAAACTTTTTACCTCGACCTTTTGTGGTTCCTAACCAGTGTAAAAATGTTCATTTGTACAGACTGGTCCGAAACTATTCTGAAATGATACACGGTTTTGTAAAATTCACCATAAATTGTAGGAAAATCGTATGAACGTGTGCGAGTAGTCCTTAAAAAGGTATAGACCTGAACTATTTGCATATTATACAGTTTTGAAAAATATTAAGCTTAATATGGGTAAAACAACGCATGAACTGATCACAACTTTTCTGTAAAAAGATGATCTTTAAGTTTTAGATCATG
Organism: Lactuca sativa; assembly: GCF_002870075.4. Taxonomy (NCBI): domain Eukaryota; kingdom Viridiplantae; phylum Streptophyta; class Magnoliopsida; order Asterales; family Asteraceae; genus Lactuca; species Lactuca sativa. Next base: position 297,069,159 of record NC_056627.2, read on the forward strand.
TTCTAGTGACATAACTTGTATTCCCCCCCCCCCCCTAAAACTTATAAAAACTCGAAAATGTAGGGGTTTGAACTCACCTTGTGTGTTCTCTTGATGAGGGGAAGGTTGAGGATGTAGAGTTTCAAGTCACGAACACTTGAAAAATACTTGAAGATTTGATGATCCTATGGACACACACACACACACACACACACACATATATATATATATATATATATATATATATATATATATATATATATATATATATATATATATATTTGTGTAAATGACTTGAGATTATTATGGAAGTATGTAGAAACCTTAGAAGTTGGAGGAAATACTTACCAAATAAGGAGGAAGGACCCAAGAACACTTCTTGGAAAATCGTGACTTAGAGAAAGAATGAGGGTTTCTTGTGGAGGAAAAAGTGAAAGTTTAGAGTAAAGTGTTGCAATGAAGGAAGAAAATCTCCTGGAAGTGTTTATTGATAATAGAATAAAGCAAGTGGATGTCTGTTGGGATGTGTAATGGATAATGATTTGACCAATAGAGAACTAAAGAAGTGACATGGGTTTGATGTGGGGATCCACTTGTTCTACTTGTGTCATATAATATCTTTTTAACTTTAAAATGTTATTTTATGCAAATGTGTGGTTTAAAATTAATAAAGTTTAAATAAGTGGATAAAATATGAATTTAGGAGGTCTAGGATGTGAAAAATATGAGTTTGATGGAAAACTGGCATAAAAGACTCTTAAAAATGATGAAAGGTTCGAAACTGCCAAAAAGTCGGAGTGGAGTGCGAAGGCTTCACAGGCTTCGGATGCGAAAGTATGAGGTGCGAAAGTCTCGGATGCACAAGTATAAGTTGCGAAGGTGAAGGTTTTATATGCGAAAGGTAGGATCCGAAAGCGAAAGGCAACCTGCAAATGTGAAAGTCATAGGTTCGCTGCGAGAGGGTTCGTTGCGAAAGGTTTCCGTGCGAAAGTGTCTGGCTGCAAAAGTGAGGAGGCTCGCTAAGAAGGTCCAAGAATAGGTTCACTGCGAAGGTCTAAGGGAAGATTCGTTGCGAAGGTTCAATAGAGGGTTCGCCGTGAACTTGTCGTTTCCATTTTCTCCTCCCATTTCAAGTGGTTTCCAACTATTTGAAGGGTGGGGATGGTATGGGTGTTTATGGAAAAAGTTAGAAGTGTGATGCTTGTTACCAAGAGAGATTTGGGAGATATGCTGGAGAGATTGGGAGAGAGAAATAAATGGTGAGAGATAGAGAGAAAGATTTTGTTTCTAGCATTTGTCATGGTTTTGCCCTGCAGTGTTAGATTTGTAAACTCTCCTACGCCGTGTTATGAGTGTTTTACATCTAACAAGGATACATAGTTGAGTTTTATCGAGTTGTTACGTTATTCACCCTATCTAGGGTTTATATTTGAAAATTTGAAATCTCCGAGTGATACTTTGTATTATAATAGTAAGTTGTACATTAGGAAACATAACGTAAACCCTAACATACTAGTACTAGTTGAGTTGACCAGGTTGACTTGTTGACTTTGCTTGATCAAAACTGACGGTTGTCACATCATCCCCTATTAGAAGGAATTTCGTCTTTTAATTAGCATTTTGAGTAGGACCTCAAGGGTTGGGGAAAAGATGTGGGTATTTTTGTTTCATCTGATCTTCACGTTCCCAAGTAAATTTGGGTCATCGCTTGGCGTTCCAACAGACCTTTACTATGGGTATGCGGCTTTTCGTCATTTTTTTATCCAAAAATAAAAAAAATAAAAAAATGTTAAAAAATTACCGTTTTTTCAAAATTTTCATGAAATATTTTAATAGAATACTATATTATAAATATTCAAATCAAAATTTTTAAAATGTTACAAATATTCTACTAGAATACTAAACTATAAATATTTAAAAAATTCTAATATAATATTAGAATATTCTAATAAATCTAACAATTCAAATAGAATATTAGAATATTTTAACATATCTTCCATTTTTAGTAGAATATTAGCATATTCTAACATTATAAAAATTCGATTTAATTATTTATAGTGTAATATTTTATTAAAATATTTCACTTATATTTTGAAAAAAACGGTGATTATTTTTAATTTAATTTAATTTATTTATTTATTTTATTTTGGAGAAAATAAATAACGAAAATAATAATTAAAAAAGATTTTTTTTTGTAATTTTCTTTTATTTTGCATTTTATAATTTTTTTTTTATTTTTTTGATTTCCAAGATGAGTGCTATGATCGAATCTCCATATCTTACAAAATTAACATGGCTTCAAATAAAACTTTACCCCTTTTCTCTCTCTCTCTCTCTCTCTCTCTCTATATATATATATATATATATATATATATATATATATATATATATATATATATATATATATATATATATATATATATATATTAATGTCGAGGCTATGCATAAGGAAGGTGGGTCCAATGACCCACCTAATTTTTCTAACTCATCTAATATTTCTATTGAAATATCTTTTGTGACCTATCTTGAAAAAATTTAGGACCTACCTTAACAATAAATCTTTGAAATTGTATATAAAATTTCTATAGAAAAATTAGTGAACCATTTGGTTTATATATATATATATATATATATATATATATATATATATAGAGAGAGAGAGAGAGAGAGAGAGAGAGAGGTGGGTTCAATTGAGAAAATAAAAAATGTTGAGAATGGGGGAATCATTCTCAGCCACTCATTTTATCTAATCATAGAAAGATATGGTGACAAACTTGTAAATATGATAACAACCTTCAATCTCAAATACGTATCTGTAGAGATTAGATTACAGTTCAAACCCATTCATCGTTCATCATCCAAATTTGTTCTCCAATTTTCAACAATCATCCAGATTTCTTCAATTAAACCATCATCAATATCATCCAGTGCTAATCAATCATCGACCTTCGTCAATAATCAACACAATTCAACAGTTAACAACAAAAATCCGTTTTTGGTTCTGTTGAGAATTGTTATCGAGAATTAAGAAAAGAAACAATAGATTTTAATGATGAAAGATGATGAACACATGAAGTAAATATTAATCAGATCTCGTTTTATTAAGACTGATTATAAAGTAAGCTGAAGAGAAATATTGTGTTTCGATATTATCCCTCTACTTCAAGCCTAAGTCCCTATTTATAGGGAACATACAAAAAGTATACTAAGTCTATACATTGACACTTCGCATGCTACACTTCGCATATAAAATTGACTTAGTAAAATAACATACAAAATGTGAATCATTACAATACAGACTATTCGACTTTTACAACATACATCTACATTCTCCCCCTTTGTAAACAGGCGATACAATTCAACTTAAAAGCTTTTGAATTGCAGAATGAATTGTTCTTCGCACCTCTCCATACTAGGAGATCACCTTCTTCAAGTCCTTCTTATCACCTTCGTTATTTTTCTTGCAATTGTTCATACGTACAATGAAGTGCGTATATTACGAAGAATTGTATCTTTCAATCTCTGAAGCTTTGAATAAGAACTTCTTCGGTTTGCCTTTAGTGTCTCTTCCCGAAAACACCATGCCAAATGGTTTAAGGCATATATCACCCACAACATACTTCGATAGAGCTTATTGTGACAAAGTATCCTCCCAAGGAACTTTAACTTCTCTTCCTAGCATATTTGTTAACTCTTCATCAGTAAGTGCCAGACAATCGAAATAGTTGTCGATATAAGTCTTTACATGTGCGAATCCGACTTTAAACACATCTGTTTCTGAGTCTTTGAGTTTGTTTTCTTCCATGTGCTTCAGAATAAGAGCTACTTGAATGAGATCGTTGCAGTTTATCAAAGGAAAATCAGCAACAGTGAAGTCGTATGGTTTGTTGTCAGCCCTGAAGACAAAATATCGAAAATTTTGAAGCATGTCTTCAAACAAAAAATCCTTCTTTATCGTAATCACCTTCTTGATCTTCATCAGGGACCAAACTTCATCAGGATTCTTCCCAAGAACAACATGAAATCTGATTTTCATGTGAGTATAATCATCCGGATTATCAAATTTCTCACTGATCTTGTATTGAGCCGTAATGAACAACATTTCATTAATAGGGAAGTCCAGCTGACAGTGATCTGAGTTCGCAATATCGTAACTTTGTTTAGGCTTCTTCTCGAACTCATACATCTCCCTTCCTACAACTTTAGACTCTATAGTTTCGTAAGAGTAAAGTTTCGCAGGATCTCCTTTGTTCATGGAGGGAGGATCACTTGCTCTTTGTCTCATGATGCTCTGAACTTGTCTCATTCTTTCTAATTCAGCCTCAGCATAAGCTTTTATCTCCTCCTTCGACTTTTCATATAAGATGCCTTTTCCTTTTCCTGTTACATCTTTCTGAGGTTGAGAACTAGAACCTCATTCGTTTCCTCCAATAACAATTCCCTTGGAAATTGTTTTTGTGGTTATTGTTGTTGAAGAAATCGATTTTGTAGGAATTGGAAGAGTTGCAACCAGTTGAGTTGAAATGACTTTGCCCACTGTCTTAGCCTCATCTTCTTTGCTTCGAATTTTCTCTTCCCCTTGCACCCCTGTGAAAACAGGTGGAGCACCCTTCGGAAGTAAAGAAGTGAAATTTGAAAGCGGAGCAAGGGCTTTCTGAATAGCTTGTTCTAAAGTATTAATCTTTAGAGACAAGAATTCAGGTGTCAGGATTTGCGAAGACGATGAATGCGAAACTGCTGATTTGAGCTCAGTGACCAATTTGATCAAGTGATCAAACTTCTCCATTGTAGCAGCTTTCTGATCTTCAACAACAGGAATATTGTGGAGTTTGTGGAGTTGAGAAGAAATTTCCACAATTTGCTTTTGGAGATCTTCTTGTCGCGTATGCACATCTTGAAGATCCTTCGCAAGTTCAGACTTCAATTCCTGAATTTTGAAGTTGACATCCTCACGAACTTTCTTGACGTCTTGCACAAAAAGAATGTGGCGTTCTTTTGTAGCAGCTTTAAGGTCTTGTACTGCAGACGTAAAATTGTTCCCTTGTGCTTTCACTCTGAGCTCATTGTTTTTGTCTGACTGATCGACTTTCTCCATGATTCTTTTCTCAGCACCTTTAATCATAACATCCACCTCCATTGCTGAGATTGAAGACATTCTCCCAGAATCGGCTTGCGATTGGATAATGGCCTTCAACTTTTGATTCAGTATTTTAAACTGCTTTCCTGTCATTAGCATATGATCAGAAATTTCTTCTTCATCTGAATCAAAAGAAATATCATCTAGAACTCCTCCAAAAGCACCTCCTTCGATTTCAGGATCAGACATTTGTTGCGAAGGTGGAGGATTTTCAGGTGATTGGGATGGAAAAAGTGTGGTGAATGGATTCTGAAGGGCATGATCAAAAATGGAGGAAGTGGTTGATAAAGTGGTAATAGGTAAGGATGTTGGTAGTGGAAATGCGACACTCGGGATAGGTGCCCCCATATCAGATATGTTGACAACCATATCCGAAATAGGTACCTCCTCAGTAACTGACTTGGTAAGAACTATTTCGAGTGGTTGGGTTTGTGAAATAGTAGTGGAGATTTGCAAAGTTTGAGAAATTGGTAAAGAAACGTTTACCATAGTTGTGACAGGTGGAGTTTTTGGGACAACTTCTTCATCTGATGATTCATTGCGAATCACCATCTTCCTCTTCTTGCCCAGAGTTCGTTGCATGTTTTTCGCAACGTCTTCTGCTCGTTGGCGTTTCTTTCCTAGAGATACTGGGGCGGGAATACTACGAATAGTAACTCCCTTACTACTCACTTCCGCTTTGCGAATTTGTTTTAAAACCCCAGACTTGGAAGGTAAAACTTCCTTCTTCGATACGTCATCTTGCACAGTTGGTGAAGATGAACCCTTCGCAGTTTTCTTGCTCACCTTCTTCTTCTTCGACAAAGTAGCAACGTTGGGTAATACACCTGTCTGATCAGCTGTATCGATGTTTCGCAAATATCTCATAAACACTTTGTGAGTGGGAGAAACTTTGCGAAGCATCGCATCCGGAATGCAAGCCACCCTTGTAAATATTGCTTCATCATCTTCAACCACTTTTGGAAATTGGTAAAGTGAAAATTCAGCAACTTCGACATCTGACACGATTGGAATTGCTTCTTTCTCGTATACTTTCTCCAGGATCAAACTCCAGTATCTGGCACAAGATATTCCCTTCTCCGAATTCGTGTTTTCCAGACTTTTCACAAATTCCTTCCAAAGCTGTGTTGCGTAGTCGACATTGATGTCATAGTAGATACCCATTACCATGGCATACACTTCGACTCTTCCTCTATCTAAGCCGACTGACCTTCCGTTAAGACACCGTAGGAAAATACCAAAAAGAAAATTTGATATGCATGGTAATCCCGACTTCCAGAAGTCACTGATCTTCTCCAACTCCGGTTGATGCCCCATTTCATTGAACATATGGATTATCTGGGAGTTTACAGGTTTAACAAACGGTGGGTTGTTTGGAATCTGCAAGAACTCCACAAACAAGTTCTTTGATAGTTTAACCCTCTTGTTGTTGATGAGATTGAAGGTAATCACATCCGCTGTGTGATTGTATGAAGCCGTGGATGCATCACGAGATAGCCATACCATCGGAACTAGGAATGATCGGAACATGGCAGTTGATAACGGTGATCGTTTCAAAGCCACGATAAGCATCTTCAAGTCTTCTAAATACGCGGAAACGTTGGGATCAACTTGATAATTGGTGCTTTGAATATTCATAAGTGATTGAGAAAGGACCTCACCAGTGTTGGAATTTGTGGCTGCCATTGTTAGGTTTTGAAAGAACTTGGAAGTTTGGATCAAGATGAAAGCTTTGAAGTTTTGTGAGAATTCTTGTTTGCGTAACCGTTCACAGTGATCTTGATCCCCCTTTTATAGGTTACTCAAAAATTGATTTGAAATTAAAGCGGGATGCATTTAATGTTATCCGATGTGGCACCTTGAATCTCGGATCATGGTTGTAAAAGATTACTATGCAGCAAAAAGTAACTGTCACATCTCCTCGAAAACCGGATAGAATACCAACCATTTTTAGTATACAGCCTGTCAAGTATCCGTTATAGAATCCGAATTGGTAAAAACCCTTCGCATGGAAGCAAGGCTCTTTCACTTTTGGGATTTAAAGTGAAGTCATATGCCAGACTTGCGAAATCATCAGTCTAAGTTGGTTTTACTCAGAACCTCAAGGATTTCGTGTGTGCAATGTGACAATGAATAAGATAAGAATCAAGAAACTTTGGAATATTGTGATGTCAAAAAAAAATTAATTTGACATGAATGCAATAAAACCCCAGGCAAAGGTTGCTTCGTTAATCATCAAGAGAGATAATCAACAGCTTGTGTAGTTTCCCGTGAATTACAATCGAATACTTGTAAAGAAGTATCAAAGGGCTTCTTTTAAAAGTCATTTTGGGTTGGTTTGAAATTTCATTACATATCAGCCTTAACATAAGGTGAGAAATTGTAAATGAAACTACTTGTTTGACCAGTGTAGTCAGTGATAAGTTGGCTTGTGAAAATATTTATCATGACAAGAATTTGCGAATGAAACTTACACTGAAATCATATTCAAGAGAAAATTTGTTTTGGATCTTGTTGGGTAACAAACATTCTTGGTTGTAAATATTTGATCAAGACCACGCATGCGAATTGAATATGATTTGAGGTTTCGAAATTTTTGATACTGAAACAAAGGTTTCGTAAAAATCTGGAACAAAGTTCCTCGTCAATTCCTTAAGGTGTATGATTTTTGGGTTTCACTTTCATCACGGACTCATGATGTTAGATCTTTAACACAGAGTTGTGATCTGTCTAGGTTTTGATTGGTTTGATCAAAAACCTCAAGGACAAATCTTCATAAAAAAATTTTGGATTTTAAGAACAGTTTGGTGTAAAAAGATTGGGTAATAAGCGAAGTGTACCTCTATTATATTTGGACAAAACAGAAAACTCTTAACTCATTTGAGAAGAGTAAGGTAGCTCTTGTTGATTTATGCGAATACAAGCCTTGTTGGGTAGAAATGATCGTGAGATAATTTCATCAAGGCTTTCATTTGTCACACATAGAATCATTCGAGGCTTGAGGTCTACATACAACAGCATGCTTCTAGGGACATCCTAACTAGTTTGTAAAAGAAATTTAATACCTTCCCACAGAAACACAAATGTATGACCTCTTCGCATTGTAGCCCTGTATTAAATTCTCAACACACAGTTTAAAGAACAAAGAAAACAAAAATATTTTTGTGATTTTTGAATTTTTCAAAATGAAAGATCAAAACAAATAAAATCTTTTTGTATTTTTGATTTTTGAAAATTAAAGAACAAAAATAAAATCTTTTTGGATTTTTGATTTTTCAAAAATAAAGAACAAAAATAAAATCTTTTTGGATTTTTGATTTTTCAAAAATAAAGAACAAAAATAAAATCTTTTTTGATTTTTTATTTTTCAAAAATAAAGAACAATATGCGTAAACCTTACCGTAGTGATTATGAGCTCAGATGCGAAAAATTGTGGTTGCGAAGCCTTCTAAATGAACAGTAACCTCTGAATGATTTTGACTCTTAGCTATTGAACAAAACTTTTACTCTTGTGTTGACAAAATTGAATTTGCATTAATCATCCCCAAACCTGCTAAAATTCGAACAAATGATTTTTCATCAAGAGGTTTTGTAAAAATATCTGCAAGTTGTTCAGTTGTTTTGACAAAATGAATTTCAATATTCCCATCTTCCACATGATCTTTAATAAAATGATATCGAAGAGCAATGTGTTTTGTCTTTGAATGTTGCACTGGATTGTGACAAATGTGAATTGCACTTTGTGAATCACAATACAAAGGAATCTTTTTCATGTTTATTGCATAATCACGAAGTTGACTCTGAATCCAAATAATTTGCGAAGTGCAAGCTGCCGCAGATATGTATTCTGCCTCAGCGGTTGATATAGCCACACAAGTCTGTTTCTTTGATTGCCAGCTCACTAACTTTCCATCCAACAGTTGACATCCACCAGTCGTACTTTTCCTATCCAAAGTACATCCTCCTAGATCGGAATCTGAAAAAGCTTGAATGAAGAATCCTATTTTCATAGGATACCAAAGTCCTAAAGAAACAGTTCCCTTTAGATAGCGAAAAATATTTTTTACTGCAGTCAAATGAGGCTCTCTTGGATTAGCTTGATATCTAGCACAATAACAAACCGAAAACATAATATCAGGTCTACTTGCAGTTAAGTACAATAAAGACCCTATCATGCTACGATACAGTGTTAGATCAACAGCAGGAGCATCTAACGAAGGAGTTAGTCTTGTTCCTACTGCCATAGGTACTCTGAGCTTTGTGCTATTTATCATTCCAAACTTTTCAAGCAGGTTCTTCGTATATTTTTCTTGATTGATTAAGATTCCTTCTCTGTTCTGTCTTATATTTAAACCAAGAAAATTATTAATTTTTCCCAATATGCTCATTTCAAACTGACTTTTCATTAAATTTTCAAATTCAATTGACAATGCTGGATCAGTCGAACCAAAGATAATATCATCAACATAAATTTGAACAAGCATTAGATGACACCCAACTTTCTTGCGAAATAATGTGGGGTCAACTGATCCTTGTTTAAATTTAGATTGTTTCAAGAAATTTGTAAGTGTTGCGTACCAGGCCCTTGGTGCTTGTTTTAACCCATATACAGCTTTATCAAGAACATACACATCATTAGGATACTCACTGTTTACAAATCCTGGTGGTTGTTCAACATACACTGTTTCTACGAGTTTTCCATTTAAGAATGCACATTTAACATCCATTTGATAAACATCAAAGTCTTTGTGAGCTGCATAGGCTAAAAATATGCGAACTGCTTCAAGTCTTGCAACAGGTGCGAATGTTTCTTCATAGTCAATGCCTTCTTGTTGCGAATAACCTTTAACCACTAGTCTTGCTTTATTTCGAATAATATTGCCATCTTTGTCGGTTTTGTTTTTAAAAATCCATTTTAATCCAACAATTGAAACATCAGAGGGTTTAGAAACTAGTTTCCAAACCTTGTTTCGTTCAAATTCTGCCAATTCAGATTGCATAGCAACAACCCAATCTGAGTGTTCCATAGCATTCTTGACAGTTTTTGGCTCTATTTTCGAAATAAAAACATTAAACATACAAAGTTCTTGGTTTGTATTTAGTATCTCATTTTTCGCACGAATTTGAGCTCTAGTCAACACACCTTCTTGTAGATTACCAATTACCTGTTCTTTTGGATGATTTCATGTCCATTTCTCGAGTGGTGGAAAATTTGGATCAAATTCTAATGGTGCATCTTCATACATATCTTCATTTTCAGATCCTGCAACAGAAAAGTTATCATTAACTTCATGAAATTCTTCATTTGTATCAAGATTAATTTTCTCTGTTTCATCATGCTCCCCCTCAACATGATCTGTATCTTGATACTCCCCCTCAAAATGATATTCTTGTTGATTTTGCGAATGCTCCCCCTCAACTTGATATTCTTGTTGATTTTGCGAAGGCTCCCCCTCAACTTGATGTTCTTGTTCCCGATGAACATCTGATGTGCTTTCACAAGTTATCGTTGATTCATCAGTATGTTTTGAGGATTCTGATGTTTGATTATCAGGAGCATTATTTTCTACATCAATGGTCCTGTCAGGAATTCCAAAAATTAAGTCATAATCAAAATCATTTATTTCAGAATTATCAATTTGAGTATTTGAATCCACAAGTATTGGTTTATTATCGAATTTACTATCAATTTGTTTAAGATAGTAATCATCAAATGTTAAATTGAAAGTTTCTTCAATTTTTCTTGTTCGTTTATTTAGCACTCTGTATGCAACTGAATTCTGCGAATATCCTAAGAAAATGCCTTCATCCGCTTTAATTTGAAATTTGGACAAATTATCTTTGAGATTCATGATAAAGCACCTGCAACCAAAAACATGAAAGAATTTTACATTAGGTTTCCGATTATTGATTATTTCATATGGAGTAGCATTAAATCTTCGATGAATGTATGATCGATTCTGAGTAAAACATGCTGTGGACACAGCTTCTACCCAAAGATATTGAGGTAGATTTGCATATGTCAACATGGTTCTGGCAGCTTCACATAGAGATCGATTTCTTCTTTCAACTACACCATTTTGTTGTGGCGTATATGGTGATGAAAAATTATGCGAAATGCCTTTGCTTGTAAGAAAACTGTCAAGAGTTTGATTTTTAAACTCAGAACCATTATCACTTTTAATTTTTCGTACATTCTTCTTCAGACTAACTTCAATCTTTTTGATAAAATCAATCATTGTCTGAGCAACTTCGTATTTCAACCTGAGAAAAAATACCCACGTAAATCTAGAGAAATCATCTACAACAACTAAAATATACCGCTTTTTGTTTATTGTTGCAACAGTTGATGGTCCACATAGATCAATGTGAAGAAGTTCCAATGGATCAACTATTTTTGAATCTATCACAATCGGATGACCCTTTCGATGTTGTTTTCCTTGTTCGCAAGCTGCACAGAAAGAATCATTGTCAAATTTTAGTACTGGTAACCCTCGAACTAAATCTTCAGTTACAAGTTTATTTATATTTCGAAAGTTCAAGTGTGACAATCGTCTATGCCAAAGCCAACTAAGATCATTGGATGCTTTTGATAGTAAACACACAGCTGGTTTTCCCACAATCGGTTTGATGTCCAATGTAAACATATCACCATATCTTTTGGATTTGAGGAGTATTTCATTCGTCTTGACATTTGAAATGATACTTCCTTCTTCATTGAATACAACTTGATTTCCAGTACCCACAACAAGTTGTGATACACTTATCAAATTATGTTGAGGTCCTTCAACATATGCCACTCTGTTTACTGTGAAGTTTCCATTTGTGACTTTCCCATATCCTTTCACTTGACATTTGTGATTATTTCCAAATTTGACAACTCCAGCATTTTCCAAGCTTCTGTAATCTCGCAAATTTTCTTTTCTTCCAGTCATATGACGAGAGCAACCACTATCAATGTACCATTTCATATCATATTGCTCGTCACATATCACCTGTATTTATTGGAAAAATTTAGGAACCCAAGACTTTTTGGGTCCATCATTAGTAGAATGAAACAAACTTTTGGAATTTAAAAACCATGTTTTCACTTTGTTTGTGACAGAATCCATTATATCAACATCATCAGTTCTAGATATGGAAATGTAGTCATTCAATAATTTTGGATTTCCATTAATTGTAATCTTATCCTTCAGAACATTCGCATTTTTGATAACTGGTTTCCATTTTTGAACTGGAACTTGCGAATTATGAGATGATGCACTATCACTTGAAGAATTATTTTTGAACTTATCAAATGCATTTTTGATTTGTTCTTCTGAAAACTTCCCACTTTGATATTTCTTTCCTTTTCCTTCAAACCAATGGTTGATCGTACTTACATCAGATTTTCCTTTTGTGTATGAAACTTTGGTTGGTTTTGATATTGAAGGATTTGGAAAATTTGGTTGTTTTGGTGAAAATTTCTTTTTGGCTTGGGTTGAGTTCTTCAAACTTGATGAATTATTCGTGAATTTGCCCACATTTTGAAACTTTTGATTATTTGCAAATTTTTGCGAATTCTCAAATTTTCGATTGTTGTCATATTTGCGAATATATGGAACCTTGTCAACAGAGTTTATTTGTTTATGAAAACTTGATGATGTTTTTGAAATTTGTTCTTTTTCATCTCTTGATTTTTCATTAGACACAACTTTCCAGAATATTGCTTTTCTTGCTTTTCTTTTTGAAACATTATTTTCTGTTGAAAAATTTCCAACCATCAATTTGAATTCATGAGAATTTAGTTTCACTTCAACCTTTGGGTTTTCAACTTTTTCAAAAATTTTAGTTGATTTTTCACCTTTAACCACCCATTTTTGTGATGATTTTTGTTTTTGAAACACATAAGTATTTTTGGTTAAATTGTTTTCTTCTGTGTTTTGATTTGCGAAAAAACCTTCAGTTGTGGACTTTTGATTATCTTTTTGAATCATTTTATTGAAATCAGGATGAACTTTCTCATCATTTCCAGTAGTGACAAAAACTTGATTTGGAAAAATGGTTTTATCAGTACATACAAAATTTGGATATACCACAGTGTTGGTTTCCAAATAATGTGCGCCTTTATCATTTAAAATTTTATCAAATTCTTTTGTATTTTCAAACACTTGATCAACTACAACCCTTTGAGGTGTTTCAGTTGAAACTTTCTTTTCTTCTTTATTTACATCTGTGTCATCAGATTTCCAGCTTTCAACTTCCACATTATCAAACATACAATGTTGCGAAGTTGAATGTTTATCAATTTCATCCTCTACTATTGAATCAACTGTTATTTCTTTACCTTTGATCTTCGATGTGATATTAATGATTGACAATTGAGAACAATCAACCTCTTCTTCCTCTTCTATCTCACTGATTTCACTCACATTATCAAAATTTTCATCAATATCAGCATAATTAAATTGTGAGGCAAGAGTTGAATTTTCAGTTTTCTTTATGATTTTCACTTGTTCACTCTTTGTCAAACTTTCATTGAGAATGTTAACCAACTCATCAGCATTCAGAAATTCATCGATTTTGACAATACCATAAGTATATCTATCATTAGGTATTTTGTCAAATTGAGCAATTGTGCTTTCGCAATCATAAGAAACAACATCAACTTTTTCACGTTCATACTCAAGAAAAGGTAAAAGTTTCCTATGTTGTTCTTTGCTAATTTCAGAAGAATGATGTAAAGCTGTTAATTTTGCATACAAACGTTTTGCAGAATTACAATATATGTTTCTCTGTGCTAGTAATAACCTAACATCATTAGTAAGATTATTCCTATCACAATCTATATTTTTGACTTGCATTTCCAATTTTTCAACTCTGCTCTTCTTTATTTCTAAATCTCTTCGTGTCTCACTAAGTTGCACATTTAATTTCTTAGCTTCATTACTAGCAGACACAATAACAGAATCAAAATAAGCCACAGTATCATCAAATGAAACAATTTCAGCATCATAAGCAGATAAAGGAATATTAAAAGATTCAAGAATTGTACGTACCTTGGTTGTCATGGGTGACTTGTCAGTGGATTTAGATACAAAACGTCTCCCTGAAATGTTCTCTTCGCAATCCTCAAAACTTGCGAACATTGCTCCATGCGTGGGATGCCTCATTTCCTCATCATCAGATCCTGAAGACCAGATCTGATAAGTTCCACTCTCTTCTTCAGCCGTTTCTCCCTTCGCAACCAATGACACTCCTTTGGTCTTTGCACGTAATTCTTCAATCTTCTCAGAGTAGTATGCTTCATCTTTGACTTTTTCTTTCTTTTCTTCCTTCTTTCGCAACATGCAGTCAGCTGCGAAATGATTCGCACCATTGCAATAATGACAATAAATTCCTGAATCACCTTTCAACTTTTTCTCTTCATTCGCATTTTTCTGTTTTTCATCAATTTTCTCCATTTTCTTCCTTTCTTCCCCTCCAGTATTTGTGACAATATTTTTCGCATCATTCATCTTTCCTTTTGAATTAAAAGGCTTTTTGAAAAACTTTTTAACTCTGTTGTTTGAATAGAATGCTACAGCTTCATCATCGGAGTTCATCAAAAATCCTTCTTCATCTGAACCATCTTTTTCATCAGTTTCTGATACCTTTGAAACAAGAGCCAAAGGACCACCAATAGCTACTTTTGATTCTTCATACATTTCTGACACCTCAGATTCATGTGTTTTCAGTTGATTGTAGAGATCATTCAATTTAGTTGTATCAAAACTTTGTTGATTCTTAATCATCATGCTCACACTTCGCCATTCCTTGCGAAGACCCATAATGAAAGTTAAATTGAATTCCATGATAGATCTAGTGATACCATACCTATTGTAGCGAAACATAAGCTCATTAAGACGATCATAGTAACTTTCGAGAGTTTCTGCATCCTTTTGTCTGAATTCCTTCAGTTCAATCAGACATTGTTTCACAGAATTGATCTTCGTCTTTTCGCTACCTTGATACTTCTCTTTTAGAGTATTCCAGATGTCTTTTGCTGTTTTACAACTACGAATGTAATTGTAAACCATAGGAGGTAGAGCACCTCTTAGTTCCCTCATGCACCTCTTTTCATTGTTCTTCAGTCGTTTTCGTTGTTCTTTAACATCAGGAGATGCAGTGGATGATCCAATTTGTTGAACATTAACAGGAGCTTGTACTGTTCCATCGATACAATTCCAAAGTTCTTCATCAATTCCATTTAAGTAATCTTCCATTCTATCAGCCCACTGATCATAGTATTCTGGAATCAACATCGGAATTTTGGTTGAGGAACCAAGCAAGTGAGAGAAAGAAGTCATTGTATTCATGTTGAAGTTCGCCATTGATGAACACAGAAAATATCTGAAAACTTGATGAATTTCAGAATTCGATCAAATGATTTGATCAAAAATGACTAATCGATTACTCGACTTAACAATTCAAATACAGAATCGATTCAAATCTGAAGATCAAAAGTGATTTTCAAAACCAAAAATGCGCGGAAAATTTTGAGTAAATTTTGCAACTCAAAAAGCAAATGATTCTTATACGAAAATCAGATCTAAGCAGTTTGAATCCTGCTCTGATACCAATTGTTGAGAATTGTTATCGAGAATTAAGAAAAGAAACAATAGATTTTAATGATGAAAGATGATGAACACATGAAGTAAATATTAATCAGATCTCGTTTTATTAAGACTGATTATAAAGTAAGCTGAAGAGAAATATTGTGTTTCGATATTATCCCTCTACTTCAAGCCTAAGTCCCTATTTATAGGGAACATACAAAAAGTATACTAAGTCTATACATTGACACTTCGCATGCTACACTTCACATATAAAATTGACTTAGTAAAATAACATACAAAATGCGAATCATTACAATACAGACTATTCGAATTTTACAACATACATCTACAAGTTCTTTTAATTCAACCTTCAATTGTGCTTGAATATGATCAGATCTTCAACATCTATGATTAATTATACTCCCAGCGTTATTAGATCAATATTATCGATAATTAACAAAAATCCACTTCATATCATTCATTCAACATCGATTATCAAATAAAACTTCAAAATTGAGGTTAGAAAAAGATCAAATTGTTTTTTTTTTTTGAAAAATTTCATATAACTCTCTATCAATCTACTCTTTTGTAAGATTTAAATAGTCAAAATATCATGTTTTTAACATTTTTAAAAAAAATTAAATTGTATGCACTCCAACTGTTTGATGAAATGCATAAACTAAATTACCACGTTATATTCATATATGAATATGTTTTTCAGTATATGATTATTAAAACAAAAAAACAAATATGCAAGTCTGTATGTTATTCATATGTGAAGAACATATAAAAATTATATATATTTGTGAATATACCTTGTAATATTCAGATGTGAATGTACTGTGTAATATTCGTATGTGAATATACTATGTAATATTCATAACTAAATATATCATCTAATATTCACAAATGAATATACTATATAATATTCACATGTGATATACAATGTAATACTATGTAATATTTAGATATGAAAATATTATCTAATATTAATAAGTGAATATACCATCTAATATTCACAAGTGAATATACTATGTACTATTCATAAGTTAATGCATCGTCTAATATTTAAATATGAATATACTATGTTTATTATATGCTATATTCATATATGAATGATACTTAAATTGTAAAAAAAAAAAATTAATCATAGTTTTTATTCATAACTAAATAACGAATGTACTGTAGTAAAACCTGATTCATTTTTATTCACTTATGAATAACGATAGCTGAAATTATATAAAAAAAAAAACAAATTTTTTATTTTATCTTAAAACTATATCAATTTGTAGAGAATAAAAAATCATTAATTTTGGTATATTTAAAATCATTTTTCGATAAAAATAGCTTCTTAAAAATTAAAAAAAATGAAAAAACTTTGTTTTTGTATATATTAAGGTAATGATTAGCATAGTTTAAGAAAACATGTTTTTGTTGGAAAACACATATCTATTCTTTTCTCATTTCTGTTGGTACGACAAAGGCTTTTGCGGCAAAAATAAATGAGTGACTGAGAATGATTCCCTATTCTCAATTTTTTTTTTCAATTGAACCTTTCTCTCTCTCTCTCTCTCTCTCTCTTTATATATATATATATATATATATATATATATATATATATATATATATATATATATATATATATATATATATATATATATATATATATATATATATATATATATATATATATATATATATATATATATATATATATATATAGGAACTTATTTTTATTTTTTGTATAAGAACTCAAAATCAACATGGCACAATTGGTAAAACCAATTATATGGAACACTTTATGCAAACATATGATATTTTGTATGACAACTCTTATCCACAGATTCAATATCATATAGATACAATATCATATATGAGAACTATTGCAGTTGATCGAAACAAACAATGAATTGATGCCACGTTTCCGTTTGCACCAAGATGATATGATATAGTTTCGTTAATGCGTCATTGCTTCCGATAACATTACAACCATAAGTTTTACGTTGAACATGAATTGCATAAAAGAAACACGACCATAGTTATCACGTTCATGTCGGTCAAAATTAGAAAGAAAGAGATGCGTGGTATTACCTTAAAAAAACAGCGTTCTTGAGAATTTTCCTTTACTTATTAAGGAATAATTTAGTTAAAAGTATTTCAAAGAGTTAATAGAATGAAAAGCAAAGAATCTCCAACCATCTTTTTCCAACTCGAATATTTCTATTTTTTCTTACATTCCCACGTGTCAACTTCCTATCACATTAACCAAAGTTTCGTATACTTTTTTTCAGACCGATTACCACAAGTTTAGCTTTCACTTTTAAAAAGTTTAGTCTATCTTTGAATTTTGAGGAAAAAGAACGAAATCTACTTATAATTATTAGTCTTTTACTCATAGTAGTCAACATAATACGCCTTTTTCTTTCTTTGCATACGAGTAAATTAAGTTCCGAAAGCTACTTCAAATTTATTTAGATTTATTATGATTCAACAAATTGAATCCAAATTTGGTAAGCCGTGTCAAGGAATAACTTTTACATCACCAATTTATGGGAAAAATACAAATCTAATATTTTTTCTTAATTACCTATAAAAAAAAAGTCAAAAAATACCACTTAGTCAAAAATAGCCCACAAAACCGTTGACAACTTATGGTTGACTACGGTCAACGCCGTTGACTACTGTTTTAGACCGAAAACTACTGTTTTGTGCAAATAGGCTACTGTTTCAAGGGCCCGTTTACTTTTTCGTGGCCCATTAGTCCAAAGTATATAATTAATTTTTTTTTTCAGATTAGGTCATTTTGCCTATCGTTTTCTTGATTTGGCTACTTTTTTCTCTCAATTGAGCACCCAAAGAACAACCAGATTTTTATACTTTTCATCAAAATTTTAACGTCTTTGTGATTAGGAGTAGATTTTATATATGTGGTTAAATTTTTTTTGAAAAAAATCGAAAAAAAAAAAATATAAAACCATAGATTTTTGGACAAAACAGTAGATAAAACCCCCAAAATAGTAGATTAAAAAAAACATAGTTTTTTTCCCAAAAACCATAGACTACGGTTTGGGAAACCGTAGGTTTTCGAGAGGAAACCGTAAGTTTTATAATATCTACGGTTTTGTATGGCAAAAATGATTTTTTTTATAGAAAACGCGAAACAGTAGACGAAATGTCGAAACAGTAGGCGAATCTCGAAACCTACGATTTCGTGGGCTATTTTTGGCCATTTACTAATTTTTGGCTAAAAATTGCTAATTACCCCCTTAATTTGGCTAGATTAGTAATTACCCCTAATTTATTATATTAGTTAATTTAGAAAAAAGTTAAGTATGAAGATCTAAATATTTAAAAACTTTAGATTTAACAGAAAATAAGAAAAAATAATAAATTATTAAAATTAATATTTTTTTATCTTTTAAATTTAAATAAATGAATTTTTTAATATATGCCATAAGGCACATATAAGAAGTATTAATTAATGACAAATATTACTATAATTAAAAGTAAAATAGAATATTACCTTAATTAAATATGACATGCATTAATAATCTACATAATAAATGTATTTTGAATTTAATTATGGTAAGTTTTTCATAATTAATACTTATAATATGTGTCCTTACGGCACATATTAGAAAATCTCTCTCTCTCTCTCTCTCTCTCTATATATATATATATATATATATATATATATATATATATATATATATATATATATATATATATCCTCTATTCTAATAAATAAGTACAATCATGCCACGTGTCAGTCTCTTAAACCCCAACCAATAAGTTTTCCCGCTTTTTTTTATGAAACCCTATTACGTAAATGCCCTTTAAGAGACTGAAATCAAAAGATCGAGTTGCAATTGTAATAAATCCCAAAAAATCCGGAAAAACCTGCATTCAAAATATGCAACCAATCAATTAAAATTAATAAAAGATTTCAAAATAATATGAAAAATCGGTTCTTCAAATTTGAAATTTGAAAAACCCGATTTAATATGACAGTTTGTTAATTGTGATTAGATTTTAAATAAATTGCAGTGATTAAATCCCAAAAAATCTGCCCCTATTTACCAAATTCCGAAATATATATAATTATACCATTTATACGCTTATTTAGTTTTCAGGATTTTGCTCCATAAAATTCTTTCAAAACGTTATTCTTCTTGAGTTTCTCTTCAATCCTTCTTGTCGGTACCAGGTTTACTGCAGAATCGTTTTCCTCCCTGTTAATTCTGCAACGCTTCCATAAACAAAAATCAGGTTAGTGTTTTCAAATTTATTTGTAGTATTAATTTAACATTTAACATTATGAGTAATCTTCTTCTTCTTTTTCTTATTCTTCTTAATCATCATCTTCTTCTACCTCTTCAGTTATTAACACGATGGCAACATGAAAAAATGATTAACAATAACATATATCTTTGTTAAAAAAAAATATTCGGATTCAGATCCAAAGCTTTAACAACTTACGTCTAATAGGTTGATACCCTTCAAAACATGAAATTTACTTATTTGTAATTACAAGTTTATTTATTATTCATAGGAACCTAATAGCCGTGAGTCTTATTTTTCATAATTAAGTTCATCTAAAAAATGATTTAAATGTACCCAAAATTAAATAAAGGACAAAAAGGTTATAATATTTTGTTGTTACTGTGGACCTATTTATATCACTATACTTTTAATTTACATTGCTATAATAACGATGATATAAATAAGTGATATGTTTGTAAAAAAAATAGTCGGATTCATATCCAAAGCTTTAACAATTCCAGTATGTTTTGTTTATTTGGCTTTTATGTTTTCTTTGTTTTGCTGTTACTGTGGACCTAATTACAACATTGTACTTTCAATTTACATTGCTCTAATCTTTAATTTTGTATAAAGATAGTCAAGTAGGCCGGACATTCAGTATTCATATTTATTCGCATGTGTTAAATTGTAACTGCATATATTAGTATTGATATCATATTTGGTATAAATAATTTTTGACAGACCATAATCATTTATGTATCAAATACTATGTTTAATTAACTTTATAAAATTTCATAATTCATTGATGTTAGTATTTAATTGAAATGACCATTTTTCCCTTACATTTATTTTTGTATGTTTATAATTGTGTTGTATTTATTGGCAATGTACTTTACATTTTCTTTTTAAAACCTTTTTTTTATAAATATATGTTATGTCTAATACAAATTATTAAAATATTCCCCATATGACAGCTACAAAATTTACTTTTCTAAAAAAAATTGACCTGTCAATCTTGATTTTACTATCAAGGTAAAAATATTAAAGTTATGGACCCTTAAAACCAACACAAATCCTAACGATTTCCACTCATTTGAAATGATTTTCGTAGATGAAAAGGTATATTCTACAATTTCATAGTAATTAGTTTTCTTTTAATTTTTTTTATTTACAATTTCATAGAATTGTAATTCTTATATTAATGTACTTTAAAAATTACATTTCTTTATTTTGTACAAAAAGTGAATTTAAAAAAAAATTAATGACCATTAAATCCATTTTATTAGATTGTATGACTTATATGACAATAACTTCAATGTACTTTCAAATGTAAATAACTATAATTTGAGAAAATCGAATATTATTTTAAAAAATTAACATTTTAACAATTTATTGGTATTCTATGTTTTATAGCAATGTACTATGTAATAATCTTTGTTATAATTTGTAAAAATGGAATGTTTTTAGAAACATCTTATGATTTTTTAAATTCAAGGACGATTCTCTAATTTTACATCTACACAATTAACATTCTATAAAAGTATATCTTGGTTACGTATATGTTTAAAAAAAATTTCAAAACAGCAACATACTAATCTATGTTATAATTTACTTTAATTAATTTAGCATTTTTGATCATTTGATGTTCATAGGTTTATGGAGAACTCACGTTTGTCCATAAGAATTCGAAACATCCCACAAACTAGGCCCCAACATGTCCATGACCTATAATGTAAACAGAGAAAAAGAAATATTATATAGTTATTCATTTAAATAAACTAAAAACTCATCAAGTATTAGCATATACCATAACATAGTAATCTATTTGTTTTCCTTTATAATGAACTTTAGGCACTCCATGACTCCCACCCATAGTACTGTTTCACCAAGAAAAAACAAATCCACTTCTTTAAATTCAAAAAAGAACAATTTTAATCTGTTTACTAATCACAAAAACATAATGTGCACATACTTTTAAACTTGCCAGTCGTATGGAGGACCATAACTGCAACCTTTGTTGTTTCTATGCTCAAACTTAAGAGCTACCTGTCACAAGTCACAACCAAAATTAAAGAAGATGAATTGCAGAAATCAGATTTTATATAAAATGTAAGCTTGATTGTTTGATGCAAGAACATTACCTCTGTAGCACCAAGACCAGATATGCGATCAGTTCCACCAGATACACGACGACAAACAAATACCTGACCAAATCCACCTTTCCCTAATTTTCTTTCGACCTTATATTGAGGTGATCCACCTACTTGAACCTGAAAATCAATGCATTTTATAAGTAAAGAAGCATTACAAAAATCGAATGAGCAATAGACAAGATACCCTTTCATGAAATGGGGCGGTATTCCCTTCTTCTTCCTGGCCTGTAACCCTGTTAGCGCTTTAGCCACCGCTTACATCCGCCATTGCTACTTTGAATGTCTCTTCTCCGGTTTCCTCTGTTCGCTTTTTATCCTCCTCTGCTTTAGAAATGACAACCACCGACTATTTTGCTAAACCCTCTTTCTTCTTCTTAGTCGGCAGCCTCGGCTTCTTTTGTTGCTTTGGCTCAACACCAACCGCCGCCGCTTCCCTAGCTGCAGTCGCTCGAGTTTTAACGTGATTACCCACCAAATGCTCCGATCGCTTATTGGGCCTACCTTCTCTCTTCTTCTTCTCAATTACAGGATCACGTGCACGGCGTACTCAAAATTCGTTCAAATTGGGGACAGAACAAATGGAAATGGAATAAGCCCTAAGTTGGAAATGAGGATGATGACACGTGATTCACATCAGGTAATGACTTTAGGGTTGCAGTGGCAGAAGGAGAAAGAGAGTTGTTGGGATAGTATTGCTTTCTTCACCCGATTTCTTTCTGCATATACAACACACGTTACGAGTTACAGTTCGTATGGTTATCTACTCTTATTTGGATCCGACTCCGACCTATTTTTAGCTTTGGATCTGACCCGACTCATTTTAACTTTAATATCTTTAATTAAATTCACTGGTACACAATATAAACAAATACACAAATTATATTATAAAAAAAAAATTATAATTCATAGGTTATCAAAATTAATGAAATATTATTTTATTAAATAATTAATTTTTAAATTCAATTCAAAATCAACACCCGTGGGTTCCACGGGTTTTAACCTAGTGTGTGTGTGTGTGTATATATATATATATATATATATATATATATATATATATATATATATATATATATATATATATATATATATATATATATATATGATGAGGTTCAATAGAGAACCATAATTAACCAAGGAACCAATCATGGGCGTCTGAAATCATAACGATCAACGGCCAAGGAAATAGATGTACACTTTTACATTGGACGCACACAAATCGGATTATACCAAAAAAACAACCTTTTACAAAAAAAACCCACAATTTTTTTTCGTTTAAATTTTTTTTAGGCCATGTTTTTTTATCGAAAAAAAAACAAATATACCGTTGTTCATGATTTTTCGTCATTTTTCCATAGAGATCCATGATGATATATAAAAAACGAGCTTATTTTTTTTCGAAAAAAACTCACTTCATTTTCTTTGATGAAAAAGTTAAGGTCTATTTTTTTATAGAAAAAAAATTAATACATATATCAAAATTCATATTTTTATACTTTTTAGACATAGATTCATATTCATGTTAAAAAAAATGATATTTTAGTTCAGATTCACATTGTAAACCTGTTCAGATTCATATTGTAAACTTGTTCAGATTCACATTGTGAACCTCCTCAGATTTACAGTGTGCATAATAACAAGTCAGATTCACAGTTTGAATCTGAACTGATCGGAGGTTTTTCACATTATGAATGTTAAAATTTGAAATATTTACAGTTTAGATTCACAGTGTGAATGTACACTGATTTTTTTTTTTTTTTTTTTTTTTTTTTTTTTTTTTTTTTTTTTTGTGAACCTTCTCAGAGTCATAGTGTGCATAATAGTAATTCAGATTCACAATGTGAATCTGAACTGTTCGAGATTTTTCATATTGTGAATGTTAAAAATTGAAATATTTACAGTTTAGATTCACAGTGTGAATTTACACTGTGCGAGTTTTTTTTTTAATCGGTGTTGATGTTTATTAATAGAGTACAAAAAATTAATATTTTTGGTATAATTAGTTTTTTTATACAAATAAACTTAAATATTGAAAAAACTAAGAAAATTAAGTGAGTTTTTTTCGAAAAAAAAAGTTCGTTTTTTTATATATCATCATAGATCTCTATGGAAAGAGTACGAAAAAATCGTGAACAACGGTATATTCAGTTTATTTTTTCGAGAAAAAACTTGGCCTAAAAAAAATTTAAATTAAAAAAAGGAAGTGAGTTTTGTTATAATCCAGTACATGTGCGTCAATTATAAAAGTTTACAACCCTTCATTTTGCTGTTGATCGCTTTAAATTCCGACGCTTTGGATTGGTTCCTTGGTTCTTTGATTAGTAATGGTTCTTTATTGAACTTTTCCCTATATTATAATAGTATAAGGGTTGAATTTTAAACTTTTAAAAATTCTAGGGATTGGAATTAAAGTATTAGTGTGTGAGAGCTTACATGGACTTGTCGAGTGCAGGTCTAGACTCACCGAGTCCAAGGCTAAAAACATCAACCCGTCGAGTCTGTACATGGACTCACCGAGTTGAGTAGTCAGACAACAAGTCCAACTTTGCAAAATCACATATAAGCAACAATATAATAGAAAACAAGCCTAGTCTCTAATACCACTGAAGGGTTTTTAGCATCCTAACAACCTTAAGGTGCACATACAACCCTAGATGCTTTGGAACTATGTTTTCTCTATTATACATGTAAAATTTATTTCCAAAGCATTGTCGTATCTAGTATGTAATCATAGGTACTTGTACAAATAAAAACTAGATAGAAATACATACCTCTTCTTGTAGTTGATTGCTTGAAGCTTTAAGAGCCTAACACCAATAATGTGAATGTCTCAAGTGGAATAACAAATCACCACAACAACTTGGAAGACTTGAGAGAATATGATGCACTCTTAGAAATCGGCCATGCTTTCTTATCTCACACACTAGTGCCGATTTCTAGAGCCTTGGACTTCTTTATATAGTATGGAGGATTAGGTTTACATCCATGTAAACCCTAATACCCATGACCTTTCACATACTTAGGATCCATTAGTCAAAAGCTCCATGTACTATCCATGGACTTCCATGCAAGCTTAGCCCATCCTAAATAATTAATTAGCCCATACTATTAGAATCCATATTTAACTAGTCTCTTTTGATCATTAAATTAATTCTTGATCAATACTAATTAAATAATATGATTTCATATTAATATATTATAACTTATAATATATTAATAAACCATAAACGCACTCTTCTCAAAAAACTATCTATACAAATTGTTTCG
The DNA here is from genome assembly GCF_002870075.4 of Lactuca sativa. Lineage (NCBI taxonomy): Eukaryota > Viridiplantae > Streptophyta > Magnoliopsida > Asterales > Asteraceae > Lactuca > Lactuca sativa. Next base: position 297,094,532 of record NC_056627.2, read on the forward strand.
GTGAAGTGCAACCCAAATGGACCATGCCGGGTTGGGTCAAGTACATACCAAATATATTTATGAACTTAGACACTTTATACAACAATTTTTATCCTCAAAGTATTCCATTTTTGGCAATTAAGGACCCTCCGTATGTTAGGCGTACATATGAGTACGCTTAGCATACGCTTTTGCATGCAGCAGGTGGTTGAGGCACGGGACGTACAAGGCCAATGACCAAAACCCTAATTTCTTGGCTTGGACACTATTTAAACACACTTATATCCTTAACACCAGACCCTAATCAGCCTTCATAGCCTCTTTTCATCCTAAAACGCTATTTTTGCAAGATAGTGTGAGTTTTGCACCCTAAGGTGTTTTTGGTGGCCATTCAAGTGGGTTTGCAAGAGGAAGGAGGTGGTGCTCACGCCTTGAATGTGGGAATAGCTTAAAGATCCTACTTCTAGAGTATCTTGAGGAAGTTTGGAAGTGTGAGATTTTAGACTGGTAGTCGAGCAACTATTGTGTTCAGCATACTGAGGTGAGTCTTCTCATTAAACTCATGTGTCGAAGGCACCAATGTTAGCCCATTACTTGATAGGTGGTTTCAATAACTGAATATGAAATGGTTGTTATTCGGCATGTTATGACTTATGTGAAGACCATGGGGGGAGCCCATGACACTTGGTAAAGACCATGGGGGGAACCCATGGCTCTTGGATGTAAGACTATGGTAGTAGCCCATGGCATTGGTGAAGACCATGGAGGGAGTTAATATTGCCATATTTATACACATTTTTAGGCAGTATTGAATACAATTTTATACACATTTTGGTTATTTGCAAAGATAAATGATACTGATAAGAGTGAATTGCATTTTGTAGCCAAAAGAAGTCATCTTGAAGAATAAGGACCAAAAGCGACAAGGATCGGAACTTTAGAGGTTTAAAGCTTAAAAGATGAAGAATTCAGCAAAAAGACAATCTCACGACGTAAGGAATCTGATCTCATGACGTGAGTACAAAGTTTCTAGAAGATAAGCATCCGGAGGCCAGAATCCGTGTTTGATACGGATTGGGACTGATCTCACGATGTGAAAATACTTTGCTCACGACATGAGGAGGGTAATTTCGAAAAGTATATATATCCTTGATGCTTATGACTTTAGGAGGTTGGCTAGAGAGAATAGAGAGTTCAAAAGTCGATTTTCAAAGAAAAAGAAGGCCGAAAATTAGCGATAACATCCAAGGAAGGAGGAGAAGTTAAAGATCATAACTTTGTTCTTAATTTGGTACAATTACTATGTTCTTATTAATGAAGATTGTGTTTTTGATTATTGTTGTGAGTAGCTAAATCTAGCTGCTTCTGTTTAGCTAGATGAAGCTGCTTCTGTTTAGCTAGATGAAGCTTGAACTCATTGTTTTGTTATTTTATTATGGATTTTTCTAGTCGTTATTAAACTTGTGTTTGATTGTTTATACCTAGCATGCTAAAATGTGATACTTAGATCGCTTTAATTCATATTATGTGTAGTTAGTGAGCATTAACCTGCATGAATTTGATTACCTAGTAAATTAGAGATCATTAGATTATCAGAGCTAATATCATTAAAGTATTAAATTTTAGTTGTGTTGGAGAACATATTTTGTGACCACAATTGTGTTTGTTAAATCAATATTACATAGCTAGCTTCACGCATAATTAATAATTGATTATGTGTGACCATACACAGTTCTACATGAATTAGTTGAGCATTAGTATATCCGTAATTGAATTGCTAATAGTATACTATTTGGTAACCAACTTGAATTATCCATAATTAATAGCTAATCATTGAGTAAAAGTGGATTCGAACTAAACATAAGTGTTCTTAGTAATTGACTGAATTTAAATAGTTGATTGTTTAAGTTTGTCTAAACTTGCAAAATCAGATAAAAACCCTTTTAAACTTTTGTTTAGAATTTTAGGTTAATTTAGTAGCAATTAGATTAAATAACTAAATCCGTTCCCTGAGATCAATACCCGACTATTTGTGTTATACAATTTGCAAAAAGGTACACTGGCTTAGTCGAATACCTAGTTAGATAGTTGGTAAAATTAGGTGTAGCTATTAGGACACATCAAGTTTTTGGCGCCGTTGCCAGGGAACGGCTAAGTAGTTTAGAAATTTATTTGCTTTAGGTTAATCGATCATTTTTGTAGGGTAAAACCTGAAAAAAGTTAAATTTTTGCATTATTTTTTATTACAATACTGAACTCACGACGTGAGCCTGAAGCTCACAATTTGAACTCAGTCATTTACGTTTTCTTTCGTTTTTTTGTTATTGTTTAGATTTTCTACGACAACACGTCGTGGTGCCCTTTACCACGTCCTGGTGAGCAGTCAGTAAGCATTTTTAACTAGTTTTTTTTGTTCAGTTTTATGTTTTTATTTTTGTTTTAATTGCAGTAGTTCATGACCCGTGGATCTGACACACCTTTGATACCACCGCTTGAATATCCAGAGTGAGCCCTTCACAAAAAGACGGATAAGAACGTAAGAGAAAACCTACCACCAAAGAAGTCGCCTTTCAAAGACCTTAAATCAATTTTCGGAAAGAAGAAAGGGAAAAACACGGGTGAGTCAAGCAATCAAAAGAGGGACAAAAACAAGATTGAAAGCTTTGAGCAAAATCCTAATCTTCACGAATCCGAATACGAGACCGAACCCAAATTCGAATTAGAAAATAGTGAACCCGAAGACGAGCAACAACCGGGGGAGTCACTTTATGAGGCTTAAGAGTGATACAAGGGATTGATAAGGAATTTTGTTGGGGTGCAAAGTTATTCATTCATGACTTTGCAAATGTTTGACTTTTGTAAAACCCACTTGCATGTGGTGCATTAGCCTTTTGACTAATGAGAGATAGAGAGTGAGAGAGAGAGACATGTAAACACCTGTATATAAGATGGGGTTGTCCACTTGTAGAGGTGTGCTTGAGAGATGTAAAAGTGAGTGTGTAAGTGTGTGTTAATTATGTAGTCTAGATCTAGATCCTTTTTGTAAACACCATATACATTCAATATATCTCTTAAACACCCAAATCACCATGTTCAATTGTGCAAACTTAAATTCCGCATGCTAAACCATGTTCTTTCTCACTACAATTGGTATCAGAGCTTGGTTTTCACGATCAACGTGACTTTTGAAGAACGATTCTCGGTTTGGCAATTTTTATCGCAATTTGATCAATTTTGGTGAGTCTCTCTCTATGATCTCTCGTAATATTTGATTCGTGCTTTGCGTTTTTCATTTTTGATCGATTTGCCTCATTGGATCTAATCCATTTCAAACTCATTGTTGATCCAATTATTTTTTTTAGATCAATTCAAAAATCAAAATCAATTTCTCATTTGATCAATTGTTATGATCAATTAAATCACGAATTGTTTATTGTTCATTTTCATTCCTTGAGCCCAAATCAAAACAAATTTGTGATCTATATTTTTTTTGATCTATTACTGTTCATCTTGTTTCAAGCCCAATTGATATTCATTTAAATCCGATTTTTCAATGAAGTAAGCCCACAAGTCTTTAAAATCCGTCTGAATCATCAATAGTTGTTCGTAAGATAATATGTACATTCGCATATCTTACTTGTACTATCGGCTTCTGTATCTTGTTTATCGATTGTTCTTGTGTTCTTAAATCTCGTTTTCTCATTTTGTTTTCAATCGATGTTGATGCGAATCTGTAAATGTGATTCGATTTCATGTGATTTGGAACATGATGAAATCGATTTCATACAAGTTCAAGTGAAGAAATTAAACAATTGAGTTTTTGATCTTGATAATCTGAGTCAAGAACACTTGAAATCGATGAAGAACATTGTTAGAACAGTTGTTTGAACACCTTTTGATCTAAAATTGAACTTCAAAACCATTGATTTAGTGTTTATGATTCGTTGACTTTGAAAAGTCAAACTATGAAACACTCAAATCTGACATTCTGGAGCTGATTCAGTGAATTGGAGATTGATTTTGCTCAATATAAGTTGGTTTGGGGATATAGATCTTGAAATCAAATCCAATTTGGAGATTAATTTCGAAATCAGTTGGATTTATGATTTTATTGACGAACGATGGATGGGAACGAACTAAGAACTGATATGCTCGATCAATTGTTGTTTGTGAAATCGGTTTGATTTTTGAAGATGCTTTGGTTGATTGTGTGAGTTCGCAACTTTGGAATTGAAAAGCGATGTTGATTTTGGGGTCCCTGTAATGAAAAGAATGAATAACGATTGTTGTGTTGGAGTCGATCGATTGTTCTTGATGACGGAAGCTATGATGTCAATGATTCGCATTTGTATGATTATGAGTCTAGATTTGATTTTGGAATCGGTTGGTGAATCAGAAAACGATGCGAACAGTTGAAGCAATTCGCATTTGATTTTAATGAAGACTTGGAATTTGATTTTGAAGATTTTTGTTCTTGGGTCGATGTGCGAAAATTTTTGGATTTTGGTTTGTTGATTTTCGCAAGTAGATGCAAAGTCTGATGAAATCGATAGATTTTGAATCTGGATTCGCATTTGTGTTCGGTTGTTGAATCTGGATTTTGGATGGATTTGGATGAACAAACTGAATGATGTTGATGGTTTGGTTTCGCACGTTTGGAGTCCAAGATCTGTATCAAGTTCGCATCTGATCTCAAGAATGATATTCGCATTTGAAATCAGTGGAGTTCGCATCTAGATGTAAACTTTCTGCATGAGTAATTCAAAGAAGGGTTCGCATTTGGGTTTCTCAGTTAAATTCGCATTTGATTAATTGGATTAAAATGCGAATGGTTGAAAAAGATCATTGTGTTGTGTTCACATATTTTGTTATAGTGGGAGAAAGATGCGAACGGTGTGAGAATGGAACATGTGAAGTATTTCACAGTTAGTGAATTGGGGAAGAAGAAAACAAATAAGTTACACTTTTGGTCCCTGATCTTTTCACGAAATGAAAAAATTGATCCAACTTCGCAAAATGGCAATAAAAGCTGAAAAAAAGAAATGCAGAATTTTCAGTTTTGGTCCCTGCAGTTTGTGCGAATTTACATATTCTACCCAGTTTCGCAAATGGGAATGTGTTTCGCATATTTGGCTATTTTTGGTGCAACGGGTCACTGCAGAATTTTGAAATTGACAATTTCTATCAATTTTTGAGAAATTTTGTCAAAGGCGATCCGTGAACGAAGCTAAAAATTCAATATTTTTTGGATTTTCCGGATTGAAGCAAAATGTTTATGCCACATGTTAAGGGGGAGTTTTGACATGAAAAATTCCGAATAGAGCATGTTCTTTTTCCTTGGAGTTTTATAATCAAAATTCGATTATAAAAAGGGGGAGAAGTTTTATATGGAAATTCGAACTTGAATTTTTCATATTACGCGGATTTGAAGACCGAAGTGATCTTGAAGTTTTGAAGATTACGAGATGATGCAATTGGAAGTTCGGAAGTGATGTATTCTAAATGGGTTTGGAATTATTGAAGATTTTTGGGGTGTGTTTTTATGCGCAACTTTAGGATGATTATTTGGAGTTTGGAATACTCTTGATCATTCGTTGCTGCTCGGATTGTATGGTCTCACATCCTAGAGCCCAAATTGAAGAGTCGTGGAAGAAGTAAAGATTGAAGTTCGTTTCGACATGTGTCACCTTTGAGGCTCGAACCGCGTAGTGCTTGATTTTGGAAGATTTGAAGTGGGTCATTCATTCCTAACTTTGAGGGGGAGAATGTTGGGGTGCAAAGTTATTCATTCATGACTTTGTAAATGTTTGACTTTTGTAAAACCCACTTGCATGTGGTGCATTAGCCTTTTGACTAATGAGAGATAGAGAGTGAGAGAGAGACATGTAAACACCTCTATATAAGGTGGGTTTGTCCACTTGTAGAGGTGTGCTTGAGAGATGTAAAAGTGAGTGTGTAAGTGTGTGTTAATTATGTAGTCTAGATCTAGATCCTTTTTGTAAACACCATATACATTCAATATATCTCTTAAACACCCAAATCACCATGTTCAATTGTGCAAACTTCAATTCCACATGCTAAACCATGTTCTTTGTCACTACAAATTTCCCACGGAATGAGTTGAACGAGCAACAAGAATTATCGATCTTTTATGATGGGGTTAATGTCATGACAAGGCAACTCCTTAACTCTAAAGGACCAATAACAAAGAAAAATCTAGTCGAAATCAAGGAATTGATTGAAGAGTTTTCCAAGCATTCACATGAATACAACAATCCTAGACATGATGGAGGATGGGGAATTGGGGGAGGCACATCTGAAGACATGGCTGCTGTTCTAGCCATGTTGAACACTATAGACCGAAGGATGACAAAGATGGACCAATAAATTCATGCTATAAGAGTTGGTTGTGAAAGATGCAATGGTCCACACTTAACCAAAGAAGTTCACTTGCATGATAATGGGAATAAGAAGGTGCAAGTTTGCTACTCGAGTGGAGATAAATATGATGAAGATTGGAGGAAGTCAAAGAAAGAGTGGTTGATGTATGAAGAATATAAGAAGAAAAAAGAAGAAAAATATAGGTAGACTGGCCGAGGCTTCTACCAAAAAGAGCAACAACCACCTGAAAAGAAAGTTGATCTTGAGTCCATGCTACACAGATTTATGGAGGATTCCGAGTAAAGACATGATGAGACCAATGTGGTGATAATGGAACATCAAAATCTCATGCGGGACCAGCAAGCGTTGCTAAGAAATCATCAAGCATCAATCCAAAATATCAAATCCCAACTTGGACAATTAACCTCTTTGGTAAATGAAAAATTATCTCCGAAAATTACCGAGAAAAAGCCTCAAACACATCTTATGGTGATCGAAATTGAAGTGGATACCATTTCTGAGTTCCTAGAAACCGTTGAAGTCGAGCCACATCAAGCCGAACCAAAGCCGAAGAAATCAAAGATCGAAGAAAAGAATATTACCGAAACTTAGAATTCACGACGTGAGCATCCAAATCTCATAACGTGGGGTGGGCCTGAATAGAATTTTTTTGATGATGTTCAAGCTTATCGTCCTCTGTGTCGAGCTAATATTCACCCACTGGAGCAGGAACACTTGAATTTTATGAAGCATGTGAAGGGTATTTCAATAAATACTCCTTTCATTGAATCATTGTCCAAGGTTCCTGAATATGCTAATTTCTTACAAGACCTATTAGATACTTACCAACAATTAGAAAAGAATTCCAACGTGATCCTTAGTGAGCAAAGTTCTAAAGTAATATGGGAGAGTTACCAAAGAAGATGGGAGATTCTGGACGCCTCACTCTTCCGTCTGAATTTGGAAACAACATGAAGACTTATGTTTTAGCTGATTCTGGGGCAAGCATAATTCTAATGCCTTTTTCATTCTATCAAAAGTTGAATCTTCCAGATTTGAAGGCTACAAGAATGACGATTCACATGGAAAATCATTCAGTAACTCATTCTTGAGGTATTGTGGAGGATATATTGGTGAAAATTAGGAAATTTGTTTTTCTAATTGATTTTGTTGTTTTAAACATGAAGGAAGACACCAATGTCCCAATAATTCTTGGTCGCCCTTTACTAAATACTGCTAGAGCTTTGGTTGACATTTGCAGGTCCAAACTTACTTTGAGAGTTGGAGATGATGAAGTTACCTTTGGAGTGGAAGACGAATTTCAGAATGGCGATGCTTAAGGTGAAGTTTTTAACATAGATGAAGAGAATGAACTTGACGAATTAAAAAAGCTAATGGAAGAAGAAATTCAGCCAGTTCAACTTATCTAGCATACAAAGCCACGAGCATCTATTCCAATGGTTTTAGAGGTGATTGCTTATAAAGCTCCAACTTCTTGGGTGAGTGAGGAGAGTCAAGAAGAATTGGTATCCAGTGATGAGGAAGAAGTTAGTTCAAGTTTAAGGAGTTCAACTGTGGATATGAAGGATGTATCTATGGAGCTCAAGAATAAAGAAAAAGTGGGATATAAGCTTGTGGAGTATAAAGGAGTTAAGAGGAAGCTTGAAGAGAATGATACGAAGGGTAAGAAAGAAAATTCTGAAAAAGACTATCTTAGACGAGTTCAAGATTCAGTTTCATTTGACGATGCTACTGTTGATCCTTTTTATCCATCGGCTTTGTTTTTTCGCCTCAATGGCAAATTTAGGGAGTGTAGCCTTGCAGAATTTTCATGGCATATGGGAATATATGAGGAAAATAAGATGCGCTCCCCAGCCTTTGAACTTTTCTTGACGAAAGTTGTTTGAGAATATTTGTCGGGTGTCAATGGGTACAATTTTTGGTCAACAATTGCTAACGGGGCGTTTCATTCGGGTGTCTCACAAGAGAGTCATATTCGGTCCCCAATTCATCGACTTCTTCATCGGTTCATTACTTTCTCTATCAACCACAAGAGACATGGAGATAAGGTTACAAGTTTGAATTTATTTTTCTTGTGGAGCATTGTTACACCGACAATATTTTGTAATATCCCTCATCATTTAGCTAGCTACTTGGGTAGTAAGGCAACCATTTCCCGTGCTGGTAGCCCTATCAATGGGGGGCACTTTATTACTCTCTTAGCAAGATCATATGGTCTTACTACACCACGATTGACTAGGACATTAACATGGAAGCCAAGGGATGACCTTTCTATGGGGTATTTGGAGTTGATGCATGTTGTGGTCAATGTGGGTTCACATTGGAGTATACCTATTGATAATAATGTGGAGCCACATGCTCAACCCAAACAGCAGCCGCGGCCGCGAGGAAGGAGGAATATGAGAGGGAGTGGTGAGAGAGGGTAATCGGTGCATCATGATGCGCCCATGGGAGGTGCTACTTTTGGAGGGGATGCTATGATTAGTTATTTTGACCAATTGTCTTTAAGCATGAATTGGACTGGAGTCACGATGGAAAACATGATCCGACACTACAATGTTGAGAAACCACCTCACTTAGGAGATCATTATCCAATTTGTCCTATGTGGAGAGACTATCGAGCCGGGGTGAAGATGGAGCTAGAGGGAGCGGAGCGCATGATGACGAGGAAGATGATTAATCCTTTTATTTTATTTTAGTCCTTTTTTTAGTGTGTTCATTTTTGTTTTTGTTATTTGGTTGAACTATGTAATAACACTTGGTGATCGTTAAGTTTTCTTCCTTCCACATTTTGATTGTTTGTTGACAGATAATTGTGAGAGTAAACGCAAGAAGATAGAGGATTAGAGATATGAGAGCGTATACAAGTTTAGCCGCGCTGTTTAGTGTCGAGATACGAGACCCACAATCTTAGATAAGTGTGGGGTTAATCGAGAGAGAAACAAGTCTAGAGATGTTTCACGTCATATAGAGTTTGAGAAAGGTCTTAATCCATTAAGACAATGGTTGTGCTGCACTTGATGAAAAAAGTTTTTATAAAATCACATTCTGTGAGACCCAGTCCTCACACCGTCAGGCTACATATCTCACGTTGTGAGCCCGATATGAGCACTTTTCAGAATCGATTTCATACGACCTCACACCGTGGGTTTTATTCTTTACGTTGTGGTTTCGATTTATCTATAATAATCTGAGTTCTTTATTCCGTATTTATTTCATGGGTCACTATTATCATTACCAAATATATCTTGAAGCTGGCTGTTATTCACTTTTTCTCAGCTATAGAATGTGGCTTATGCTTTCCCACAGTGATACTTTGAAGCTTTTCTACACTAAATTTATTGAATATTCAACTCTCGTGTTCACATTTTCACGGCGCATTTACATATCTTATTTGTTGAATGAAGTTGTCCATATTTAAGATGTTCGAAGTTTATCCTCATGTGAAGAGTTCGATCTCGCCACTACTAACCTACGGGAGTTTCTTCATTTTTCTCCGTTTTATTGATTTATATTATTTTATGCATACAATAAGGGAATTCTATGTAATAAGTGTGGGGAAGGGGGTCGAACAGTGGAGCCTATCAGGCAGTAGGCTCAGCAGGGCTAGGGCCGTTGTGCCAAGCGCGACAAGCCGCATAGTGGAGCCTATTGGGCAGCAGGGTTAGCATGTTATGCTTGTGGCCAGCCGGGCCACATGAGCAGGGATTGCCCCAAGAAGGGCTTGATTTGTTTTCACTGCAACCAGACCGGTCATAAAAACAATGATTGTTCGAGGTTGTCTGGAGGAGCAGCGACAGTGCCTGCGCCCGCCACAATGAGGATTAATGATGGTCGCCCGGTCAAGACGGAGGCTCCTACGGTGAAGAGTCGCACATTTTAGCTGACCACAGAGGAGGCCCGAGCAACACCGGATTTCGTGACTGGTATGTGATCTATTTATGCCTTATTTGTTTTATTGGTATCCTCATGTTGTTATGATCTTGTATAGGGACCTTTTTGGTCAATGGATTGTCAGTTCATTGTTCTTTTTGATATGCGGGCTACCTGATCATTTGTATCTGTTGCACTCAATAAGAAGTTTCGAGATACTCCAGGGTCTTTGGATTCCCCACTCGAGGTGGAGATTGCAGATGACTGTACCGGGATAGGTTTCCTATCATGGGTATTTCAAAGGAGTATTCTGAATATGTCCAGTGAGAGGTTTCCTATCAATTTGGTACCAATTCATTTGAAAGGATTGAAAGCAATCATCGGGATGGACTAGTTGGGGCCCAATACGGTCGTAATAGATTGCGAGCGACAGCTGGTGAGAGTTCGAACCCCAAGTGGGGGAGAACTAGTTATTCGTGGAGAGAGAGAGAGAGAGAGAGAGAGAGAGAGAGAGAGATCCTTGCATTAGCCAACTCTTTCTTCAGCTGCGAGGGCTAGGAGACTTCTTCATTAGGGTTGTTTTACGTTTCTGGCTTATGTCTCAGGTTCAAGGGTAGAGATCATGACAGAGTTGAGCAGGGTACCTATTTTAAGAGATTGTCTTGATGTTTTTCCAGAGGAGTTGCCTACGGTGCCTCCCGAGAGGCAAGTAGAGTTCTGGATTGATTTGATGCATGCTGTGGCTCTGATAGCCAATGCACCGTATCGCCTAGCTCCGCCTGAGATGCAGGAGTTGTCTATGCAGCTACAAGAGCTGCTAGACAGGGGATTTACTCGTCCGAGTAGTTCCCATGAGGAGCACCGATTTTGTTCGTGAAAAAGAAGGATGGGTCACTGTGGATGGGTATTGACTATCAGGAGCTGAATAAGCCGACGGTGAAGAACCGTTACCCGCTTCCAAGGATCGATGACTTATTTGATCAAGGTCAGCATGCATCATGGTTTTCCAATATTGATCTTCGGTCAGGGTATCATCAGGTGAGGATCAAGGATGAGGATATACCGAAGACGGCCTTCAGAACTCGTTACGATCATTATGAGTTTGTGGTGATGCCATTTGGGCTCACCAATGCCCCAACAATGTTCATGGATCTCATGAACCGGGTTTGGAGGCCGATGTTGGATCGGTCTATGATTGTTTTCATTGATGATATCTTGGTCTACTTTAAGACCAAGGAGCAGCACGAGCAGCATTTGAGGAAGGTGTTGGAGACCTTGAGGAGGGAGAAGGTTTATGCCAAATTTTCCAAATGTGATTTTTGGTTGTGTGAGGTGCATTTCCTAGGTCATATCATCAACTAAGAGGGTATCTTGCTGGATCTGACTAAGATTGAGGCGATGATGCGTTGGGATGTTTCGAAGAACGCATCCAAGATTTGGAGTTTCTTGGGTCTGGCGGGGTACTATCGGAGATTTATCCAAGACTTCTCCGAGATTGCAGTACCTTTGACCCTCTTGACCAAGAAGAGTGTGACCTTTTGGTGGGGTCCAGATCAACAATTGGCATTTAAGACCTTGAGACAGAAATTATGTGAGTCCCTGATTCTAGCGCTACCCGAGGGATTGGATGATTTTGTGGTGTATTGTGACGCTTCCATATTAGGTTTGGGAGTTTTTCTGATGTAGAGGGGACATGTGATTGCTTACACCTCGAGGCAGTTGAAGCCTCATGAAGTGAATCACCCCACTCATGACTTGGATTTGGGGGCGGTGGTATTTTCCCTCGAGATTTAGAGGCATTAACTATATGGGGTCTGATGCACCATTTTCACCGATCACAAGAGTTTGAAATATCTGTGGGATCAGCCAAATCTGAATATGCGGTAGAGGAGATGGTTAGACGTGGTGAAAGATTATGACTATAAGACTTTGTATCATCCCATGAAAGGCAATATGGTAGTCGATGTTTTGAGCCATAAGGCAGAAAGTGCTCCAATCCGAGATGTCTGTTTGAGGATGAAGGTTACCTCAACATTGATGTATATGATCAAGGGGGCATAGGTGGAGGGATTAAAAAAGGAGAATTGGAAGACTGAGTGGATTAGAGGAAGATTCCATTGTTTGTTCGAGACAACCGGGTATTAATGACTCAGTGTGGTAGGGTTTGGGTTCCGACATTTGGGGGAGTGAGGCAAAAGATTTTGGAGGAGGTACATAAGTTTAAATTTTCTATCCATTCGTGGGTCACGAAGATGTACTGAGACTTGAGATTAAGCTACTGGTATCTCTACATGAAGCAAGAAGTTGCTTGGTTTGTTGAGCGGTGTTTGACTTGCATGAAGGTCAAAGCCGAGCATCAAAGGCCTCATGGCAAGGTTCATCCGTTACCCATCCCCATGTGGAAAATGGGAGGAGATCACCATGGACTTCATCACGAATTTAACCAAGATGATGCAGGGTGTTGATTCCCTTTGGGTTATTGTGGACAGGTTGACCAAGAGTTCTCATTTTATTCTGATTTCTGAGAGTATCTCCTTCGAGAAATTAGCAGGTATCTACGTATGGGAGGTGGTAGTCAGGAACGGAGTACCGGTTTCTGTGGTCCTGGACGCCGATGTTTGATTCACCTCCAAGTTATGGAGGAAGTTTCATGAGGATTTAGGTACTTAGCTACTTTTCAGCACAACTTACCACCCCCAGACTTATGGGCAGAGCGAGCTAGCGATCCAGACGCTTAAGCATATGCTTCGGGTATGTGTTTTAGACTTCGAAGGGAGTTGAGATACTTACCTCCCACTAGCAAAGTTCTCTTACAACAACAATTATCATGCTAGTATTGACCTACCCCCATTCGAAATGTTGTATGGGCGAAGGTGTAGGACTCCGGTTTGTTGGGGGAGGTTGGTCATTGAGTCATGGGAAGCACCAAAGTGGTTCTTAAGACCACTAAGTTGATTCAACAGGTGTGCGATAGACTACGAGTTGTGTAGAGACATCAGAAAAGCTATGCTAACCAACTTTTTTCAAATATTGAGTTTCAGGTAGGGGATTTTGTTTTGTTGAAGGTGTCACCTTGGAAAGGTTTTTGGGTTTTAGTTCAAAAGTAGTTTCTTAAACTTGAAAAATATGGCAACGGAAGACTTTTATTTTTGAAATAACATAAACATTTTATACCCACAAAGGATCTTCTTACAAGTTATAGAAAGATTAAAACACCAACCATAGAAGGATGAAGAAATAACAACCTTTGTAGTTCTTTGGGTCCTCTTGGGATACTTGGAAGTTGATGAAGAATGTGGAACCTTTGAGACACCAACAATGACTCAATTTGATGTAGATGCTAGTCCAAAACACTTAAACCCTCAAGCTTTAAATTCATAACCAATATGAACTTAAAGAAGGCTTAAAGATGCAAGTGTTCTTCAAGTTTTCTAACCAAAACTAGATAGAAAGGGAGATGGAGGAGCGGATTTGGCGACTTACAAGAAGTGAAGGATGAGCTACTAGCCAAGTGAAATCCCTCTTATTTATATGCATAAAGTGAAGGTATTAACCATTAGTCCTTAGCACTTTAAGCAACCTTGTCCCTATAGTCATGAGTGTGTCTCCCATGCCTTTAAATCATGGTTTCTTTCCCTTTAAATAATAAAAAACCCATCACTATTATGCTTTCAAGAATGCTCTCATTTTTTGATGATTAAAAGGAAGTCAAACTTGGTAAATTTTATAAACTCTTTTATAACATATAAACCTTAACTTTCTGGTAAAAGACAAAAAGTCCTTATGGTCCAAAATGTTGTACATGACTTAATAAATCATACCATATGATATATTATGTTACTTGCGAATGAAAATTAATTATTTCCTAGAAATAAATAATTCCCAATTTAATTATAAGTGTTTTATTGAATATTTGTTAAAATCAATTTCTAATAAATAATCAATTGTATCAAGTTATTGTCAGTGTGACCCATTAGTATCATATGTTATTTAGGAATATCACTTTAATATGACTCTTGAGCATACTGGATCTTTCAATTTCCCACTTGCGCAAGACTCATATTAGACTGTTATAGATAGTGGTGAATGTCTAGCAACATTTCACTGCCCCCCAAGACCATATGACTTTTTTCTTATATTCTATCAACGCCCAATTCCCAAAAGCCCAAAGCTATAATTGGTGTATAAGGTAGGTTTATCAGTTATCCCTTTGCTATAGATATCATGTTGAACATGAGATTTGGATCGCGATCAATCTCATTAGTTGTTCAATTTTTGGTAAGGTGCCTTAGATGTCTAACTCTCAACACATAAGAGGAACACATCTCATCTTGACTACATAAGCCTCTTGCATAGTTCACACCATACCTGAAAATGGCTTTATAACTACCCATGTAAGGAACAACATTTGACCATACCAAGCATAGTACTCCCTACACTTAAGTCCCACTATGTATCTCGGGTGTTTAGGATACAAATATAATACCTTTTAATCTAGTATCATTCATGATGGCGATCCATGAGATGATCTTGTTGCGGTTCACTTCAATACTAGTTCTCTTACAAGTACCTATGAAACTTGGTTACAACCACTTGCATACTTTCATCTAGTGAGAGTCAACCAATCCAATTCATATTAGTCTTAATTTATAATTGCTCCCACAATTATAACTGACTATGAACCTTTAGAATAATAACATTATTCATTGATTAAACATGTTAATATAGAACACAACAAGTATTAACGTGATAACTATATCCCAATGTATCATAACATTATCTAATAGTTGTTGTTATAATGTTCCAATATCCAAATACTAAATCCAAATCAAAAACCCATTTCTAGAATAATAAAGTCCTATAGATGAAGTGTGACCATTCATACTTAGCTCAAAAGAATGACTTTATCAATGGATCTGAGAAAATTTAATTTTGTGCGAATTCAGGGAATACTATGATCTCCATACGTAACTTTACTATAAGTATAGTTATATATCTTGGACTTGGAGAATATGATTGGTGTTCTTTCGTGACATAGAGTCTCTTAGCTTGATTAAGTATACTCTCGAAGTCACAAAGATTTCTATGTGATCCTTGAATGACAGAAATCAACATAGTTTTTCAATGATCCCATTCATCCAATCATATTTGAATTCAACTTCTAAAGTAGTGAATTTTTATTTTGTAGTAGATTGTGTCATTATGTTTTGCTTGGAACTCATTCCAACAAAACTTACCCTTCAATCCAAAATGAAGTCAAAAATCAAATTATAATTCATAATTATTTATATTTGTTTAGAAATTAACATCTTGCGTATATCTTTCCATAAAGATCCGTTCTAAACTGATTGTCTCATATACATTCTCTTAGTTCTTCTAAAGTACTCTTATAATGTTTTCTTAGTCATCCAGTGACTTAACCATGTACTCAATTAGTATCCTATGACATGCTTACCACATGATCAAATACCATGTCCTATGCATAATATGGTGTAAATGTTGAATTCATTTTCCAAGAAAATATAATATAAATCATTTCATCTAGTTCAAGCCTATGAGCTATGTACTTTTGAGGCTAGCTCAAAATGGTGCCATATGACAATGCCAATAATTCTCCAAAATAATCTTGTGTCCTGATCCCTTTCAAGATATTGTCAATACATGTATAAGGACATGAACCTTTCAACATTCATTTCATCTATCCTTTATAGATTTTACATTCCAAGAATGTATCTTCTCCTTCCTAAGTTTTTCATTTTAGAAATACTGATGAGATTAAAACGTTTAGATCGATAAGATTCTTAAACAAATAAATCAAGAACACAATGTAAATACGAACACCATATGAATCAATACTTATGTCGAATGATTAACAAGTCACGACCACAGAAGAAATCTATGAAGAATTCCTACTCTAGAGGTGTGCTAGGGTTACAATACGATCAAAGAGAAAAATTATTAAAAGCGTACATACTAAGATGCAAGCATGCACTATATAAACTAAAGCCTAATAAATGTAATGCGGCTGGACATGCACATAACCGGGAATACAATAGACCTATACAAGATCCCAATGACGCAATACTTCATAACTCAACAATCTCCCCCTTTGCATCAATTAAGGCGAGAGATTAATGATGCACAACCTAAATAGTCTTCTTAACTGTTTTGAACAATTTCGGTATCATAGCTAGAATATTACGACAAAAGTTGACATACCACAGAATCATGTCATTGAAGATCTTCTTTGCAGCATCGTCATTGGATTTACATCTGTTGACTATATCCAGAATGTGTTCAAGAGTAACAGTAGAAAACAGATGCTTGTCAAACAAAGCAAACAGACACTTTAATGGAGGAGCCGAACCTCCATCATCTTTTGTAAACATCACCATCAAATTTTCGGTGTTAATCTTGCCCATACTCATCTTGTTTACATCACTAACCTTGCTAATAGGTCTAACAATGGGCTTCTTCCTCAGAGCAGCAGCAATCGCCTGATCAAGCTTCGCTACTTGATGTATATACGAAACCAACATTCTCTTTATGTGATCAAGAATGGGTTCGTACTTATGCTCATTTGAAAAGAAAATGTTAGTCAACAGAATCCAGTCATGAGGGTTAAAATTCGGGAAATCAGCAAGAGAAAATTCATGAACCGAATCATCCAAACCATGAGTAACACATAATTTCACATTGATGAACTTCCCCGCAACAACTAGCTTCAAGACCTTGACTGTGGTAATCTTCTTTGCATTCCAGGTCAAATAGTGAGGTTGCGAGAAGGCAAGATAGTAATCGATTAGTTCTCTATCAACCTTTGGGTGTGATGAGGGAGCTGAAGCAATTGGCTCAAAACAATGAAAAACGAAAGCCCTTTGGGTGATCGGCATATCAAATTGCATGTCTTTAGAATTAACCAAGTCAAAGGAAATGACTGGTTCAAGCCAATGAGTACTTGGGGATTTAATCGCTTAGTTCAGCAAGTTTTCCAATGTCCACAATGGAAAAATAGTTTAACTTCGTTCCAAAATGTCATGGTCATCTTTAGCTTTTCTTTCCCTCTCTTCGGTTTCACGGGTTTGGTTTAACAACCCTTCTTCATTCACATCTTCTTCTTCTCTACTTTCATCAACAATTCTCTTTCCTTTATCTTGAACAGTTGAACCCGAAGCTTCATTATCCTTCGGTTCTGTGATGACACTTGGTTTAATAGGAGGAGGTTCGGTTGTTGGAGTTAGGCTTTTAGGAGTTTGTTTTGGTGGAAATTGACTTGCTTCTCCCCCTTGTTTTGGAGGGACGCCCGCCTCCGAAACACCCTTGATTCTACATAGAAGTCCAAGAGTTGGACGCAGTTTTTCGGCCAAACACCTCCTGACGGTGTTTGTGAGAATTGTATCATGGGCATCCAGGAGATCAACCAGAATAGCATGAACATCATCAACATAATATTTTACAATTTCTCGTTCGGTTGTGAGATCATCAATCTCCTTTTGGGCTTGGGTGAGCTTGAGAGACTTAGTTTTGAGCAAAGTGGCTTGCTGAGTGAGCTCATCTATCACTTTATTTTCCATAGCTAGATCAGCCTGGAGATTGTCTAGATGAGATTTGATAGAATCATTGAGCGCCGAGTGATCAGAGTGGATGTCAAAGCGAACAGTTTCAAGCTTTACCAGTTCGGCTTAGAGAGAAGAAACAAGCTTCTCGAAAGAAGAGTTCATCGTGTTCACCTGTTGCTATGACTCAGCTTGTAGAGACCACAAAAACTCGTTAGCGTCGGCCATTAGTTTTTCGACTTTTTCGGTCGCTGTCTTAGTTAATTCATCGACGACTTTGGTTGCTTTCTCGATTGAACTCTCATGCTGCTGAACCAAAGTGGCTACTAAGGCTTTCATGGCAACATCAGAATATGCCGAACTGGAGGATTGAGAGGAAGAGGCGAGCAAAGTGTCAAGCTTCTCATTTAACTCCTTGAGATGTCTCTTGGTGACAGGGGCATCATCATCATCATTACTTTGAACAATCTAGGGACTGTAATGAAAAGTATCAAAATCCATATCCGCCCCACCGAGAACAGTATATGATTCTTCAGAGTTGATTGGTGACAAAGGTTTTGAGGTAATAGGGGTTTCAACACCTGAAGTTTGTGCCCCTGCATCAGATGCATTGACAAGAGGTGTAGATAGAGTAGAAGTGGTGGTGGTGGTTGCTTCGGTGAATAATGGTGGTGGTAAAGGTGTAGAAGTGGGAATTTGAGTGGAAGTTGGAGGAGGGCATGGAGCGATTGAAATCGAAACGATAGTGTGATGAGGAGATGGAGGTGGAGATAATATAGTGTTAGTAGGAATTACCTCTAGAGAGACTTCTCGGACCGAATCATCAGACTTATCTAGCTCCGGCTCTTGTTCAAGTCCAACATCTTGATTTGAAGGAACATAGTCACTATCACTAGTTGATGGAGCTTTTGCCTTATGTGCCATCTTCTCTAGCTTTCGTTTCTTAGGATCCGAAGGGTCTGCATTGGAACCCTTTCGCTTCTTAGGTGTGACAGGTTTAGAATAGGGCCCTTCTTGAATTTCTTTCCTCGTATCCCCTTTCTTACCCCGTTTGGCTAGTTTGATTGCCACATCAAGCGACTATTGCATCTATGGGGTTAACGGACTCGGCCCCATGGCTGGAAGCTTTGTGTACTCACTAATTAACTTGCTGGCCTTGGAAACACAGTGATACATGGACTCCGGAATTGAACCAATAAAAGAAAATTTGGTGAAATCAGCCACAATAATTTTGGTGGTGTGAAACATGGCAATCTTAGATTTTAAGGAATCTGCCATAACTGGAACTTGGAACTTCTCCATTGCTCGTTGAGTGATAATCGTCCAGAATCTCCCACAAGAAATCTCAGGGTGACAAGATGAAGAGTTTAAACTTTGAATCAACTGTGCCTGGAGAATCGACCCATAGTCAAGGTGGATTCCATGATACACACCATAGAGACTGGTCATAAAACCCTTGCTAGCACCATCAGATCCTGCAACACATTTAGAGAAACTCTTTGATAGAAGAGTAAATAACCCATTCCATTAAGGAGGAAGGCAGGACTTCTTAACCTTGGTAATTGTATTGAGAATGTCGCTATACCCCATGTTGTAGAACATCTCAAAGAGTTGTACAATAGAAATCGACTCGGGGTTCACCAATGAGTTATCAGAAGGTAGCCCTAACAGAGAACAAAATCTAGCCTTCGAGACTGAAGTCTTTTTATGAAAGATTTCAAATGAAATTCTTTCATCGACCTTGACATATTTTGCAGAAGAATAAACTTGAGAAAGGAGAGACATTGGAACGACATCGGCCTTGGTAAGGGCATTCACCAATGGTGAGTATTTTAGACATTCGACAATTTGCAGCATGTAGGGATCATAGGAGTAAGGCACCAAGTTGATAATCAGATTTTGGTTGGGCTTGATCATAAGGAGAAATGATTGAGCGGTGTTTTCTTGAATGGAAGAAGAGGCTGCCATTGTTGAAGCTTGGTGGGGAAGATGAAAAGTAAAAGAGAAGAATTCTCCTTGTGAATGTTGTAAAAGAGAGAATGGAGCGAAGGAAAATCTTTTATACGATTTCCAGGAGAGAGAAAGTTCTCTTAATGATGATAGCGTGACGTTCTAAAACGACGCATAAAAATTAGCGAGTTGACAACTGTCATTCCCCAAAAAGTGTGTCAGGCGGTGTAATGATAGGGTTAACGTTTCAAATTCACGCGTCCTTTTGAAAATCTTATCCATTCATCTTTTCTGCAGAGTAACCAATCTTTTCAAATTCCTTTTTCGAATCCAATTCTCTCATTTTGTCGTATATGCCAAAAAGATTAATCAAGCACGTGTTACTTCTTTAATAATAAGACCACCATTGTGTTGTAGAAGTGAAACAAGTTAGAAAATTGGCATTGAAACAACAAACCAGACTTTGGAAGATCATAAATAACTTCATGCAAGAGTGTGCCAAATAAAAAGAAATAAAGCAAGTTATTTATGTGGGATATTAGTGATGTCTTTAACGACATGAAACTGTGGATCCTAGGCACGAATCGCTTCCTTCAAAGTCAAGAGAGACTGAGAAGTGTCTGTGTGGTTTCCCGTTGAAGTACGATCACATGCTTGTTAAGAAGCAATAAAAAGCATCTTTTCAGTATTCGGTTATGAGGGTGGCTTTCACTCCAACTGAACTACAGACCTTGATATAAGACTGAAAGTTGAGTGAAGTACTTGTGTGACCAGTGTAGCCAAAACATCAAGTAGGTTGGTTCATTTTGTAGTGACTTGGTGATTAAAATAGAAATCTCAAAACAAAATTAAAACTGGATCTTTTGGGTAGAAATATCCTTGTGTTGGATCATTTCATAAAGATCTCATAAAGTAAAATAAAAGAGATTTCATGGTACCGACCAGAAGTGTGGTCCAGTAATTCATGGGTGAAAAATTAGAACGTTTGATTGTTCACTGTTAATCGAGTTAATACATTGGATTGTGGGTTTCACTTAGTACGTGGTGAAACGAAACTAAGATCATGAACACAGATTTTGTGTAACCATAAACCTCTATGGTAAATTCATAAAGTCTCAAGGGTTACGGTTATGAAACGTAATGAGATGGAGATAAGTATAAAGGTGGTTAAGGAACCGAAAGTACCTCTGCTATACAATAAGGACCGAGCAGATAACTCTTAACTCAGTGTGAGAAGAATAAGGCAGCTCATTACTTAAGTGATTTCTACAGCCTTATTGGGAAGAAACGACGTGTATATATCGAATCAGTAAGGCTTAACTTAGAGTTTGTGAGGCTTTGGTTAACATGCAACACCATGCTTCTAGGGACACTTAGCTAGTATACAGAGTAAGAATATATATCTTCCCCATAATTCATAGATGAGACAAGCACCAAGATGGATAGAATTCAAAGGAAATACAAGAAAATATATTTTTTTTGTTTTAATAGATAAAAAATAAAAAGAAAAGAAAGGAAAAATATTTTTGTATTTTTGATGTTTCTTAAAAAAGTATAAAAACAAAAAGAAGAAAAATATTTTTGTATTTTAGGTATTTCTTAAAAAGACATAAAAATATACATAAACAAACAGCCGAACGTTCGCCTTTGTATAGATGAGGATAAATATACCGAGTGTTCGGTACAATTCGGTTGTTAAATTTTAAAGAGGCGAAAGCGAAGTGAAGCTTAATGAAGCGAAGATGGGTTCGGTAATGATTCAACTTCCATCATTCCTAATACTTGGAGTATTATATTGAAGGTTGCTTCAGGCAAAGCTTTCGTGAAAATGTCAGCCAATTGATCAGCAGATCGAATGAAGTGAACTTCAACATTATCGTCTTCTATGTGATCCTTGATGAAATGATATCAGAGTGCAATGTGTTTCATCTCGGAATGTTGCACTAGCTATTGAAAAATATGAATTGCACTTTCTAAGTTACAATATAAGGGGTTTTTCTTCATGTTTAGGCTGTAATCTCTTAGTTGGCTTTTGATCCAGATGACTTGTGAGGTACAGGATGCTATGGCAATATATTCATCTTCGACGGTCGATAGAGATACACAAGTTTGTTTCTTGGACTGCCAGCTGACGAGTTTACCATAAATAAATTGATAACCTCCAGTTGTGCTCTTTCAGTCTAGACCACATCCTCCAAGATCGGTGTCAGAGAATGCGTGAACAAAGAATCCTAATTTGGCTGGATACCATATTTCGAGAGACGAGGTTCACTTTAAATATATGAGAATGTTCTTAATAGCCACCATGTGAGGTTCGCGTGGATTGGCTTGGAACCTGGCACAATAACAAACAGAAAACATGATATCCAGTCTACTGGCAGTTAGATACATTAGTGATCCCATTATCTGACGATAGTGGGTCATGTCAGCAACCAGTTTATCCAGGGATGGTGTCAGCTTCGTTCCGAACGCCATTGGAACGTTTACCCTTGAGTTTCCCATCATGCCAAATTTTGCTAGCAATGTCTTTGTGTAAGCCTCCTCGTTGATAAAAATGCCTTTTGGTCCCTGTATTATGTTTAGGCCAAGGAAAAAGTTAATTGGACCCATTGAGCTCATCTCAAATTTAGTCTCCATCAATTTTCGGAATGTAGCTGTTAAGCTGGGATTCGTGGAACCGAAGATGATGTCATCAACATAAATTTGGACTATCATTAGGTGGTCACCCTCTTTCTTGCGAAAGAAGGTTGGGTCAACCGAACCTTGTTTGAATTTTGACATTTTCAGAAAACGAGTTAAATTTTCATACCAGGCTCTAGGGGCTTGCTTTAGACCGTAAACTGCTTTGTCGAGAATGTAGAAATGATCAGGATATTTCTCATTCACGAAACCTAGCGGTTGTTCGACATATACAGTTTCTTCCAATTCCCCATTTAGGAAAGCACACTTAACGTCCATTTGAAAGACTTCAAAATTTTTATGTGTTGTATATGCCAGAAAGATACGCACGGATTCTAACCTTGCAACTGGAGCGAAGGTTTCTTCATAATCAATCCCTTCTTCATGACAATACCCTTTCACTATAAGTCTCGCTTTGTTCCGTATCACATTCCCTTCTTTATCCATCTTATTACGAAATACCCATTTTAAACCAACTAAGGATGCATCCTTTTGAGTAGGAATCAATCTCCAGACTTGGTTTCTCTCAAATTCATTGAGTTCGTCTTGCATAGCCTATACCCAAACAAAATGATCAAGTGCAGGGTAGACGATTTTCGGTTCTATCTTGGAGACAAACGAATTAAACATATAATATTCCACTTGTGAGAATCAAGCGGTTTGTTTTGCTTTAACTTGAGAGCTGAGGACTCCCTTTTGGTGATTCACCAATCACTTGTGTTTTCGGATGATATCTTGTCCATTTAGTGAGTGGAGGGTAATCTGGATCATAGGTAGGATCTAGTTCAACATTTACGTCCTCTTTGAATTCTAAATGATCGTCCAAGTTGTCATTGTTATTCTGATTATCCCCTCGAATGATGAGACGGTTTCAACATTAGGTTCAGAATTTCCACCTCGATTGGACTATCATGGGTTTTGGTTGGTGATGAGTTCTCCCCTTGGATATGTGAAGCTTGTTTACTTGATGAAGGTGATTTTCCCCCTACAGTGGTGTGTTGTCTTTCGTAGTGCTATCTTCCGGCGTACTTGAAGCATAAGGTTCGCTTGGACTCTGGTATTCACTTTCCATGTATTTTGTAGCGTCAGTGATTATCTTCTTTAGTTTATCGATTTTGTTATCGGCTGCATTTGCCTCAGAGTGGATGGCCTTTTCTGGTTTATCAAACAACAACATGTATTCTTCAAGCAGGTTAGATATTGGTGCAGTGACAGGAAAGATTTCCTCTGTGGAACCTACGCTTGATTGGAATTTTTTCATATAACTGTCATCAAACGTGACATAATAGGTTTCTTCTAACTTCTTTGATCTTTTGTTGAGAAACCTATATGCCTTGGAGGTTAGAGAGTACCCCAAGAAAATCCTTTCATCGACTTTCACATCAAATTTGTTTCGGTTCTCTTTGGATTTGAAGATGTAACACATGGAACCGAAGACATGATAAAACTTTACGTTAGGTTTTTGATTATTAAGAATTTCATATGGAGTAATAGAAAATCGCTTATTGAGAAAGGATCGATTTTGGGTATAGCAAGCAACAACAATAGTATCGGCCCAGAAATAAAGAGGAAGAGAAGCGAAGCTAAGCATGGTTCGGGCGGCTTCACACAAAGATCGGTTGCATCGTTCAACTACTCCATTCTGCTGTGGAGTTTAAGGAGTTGAGAAGTTGTGTGTGACTCCCTTTTCGGCTAGAAATTCTTCAAAATCTTTGTTCTTGAATTCCAATCCGTTGTCACTTTTGATGTTACGAACCAATTTTCACAGTTGAACTTCCACTTGCTTTATGAAGTTCTTCAGCTTTGGAGTAGCCTCTGATTTCTGTTTAAGAAAATATACCCAATTAAAACGGGAAAAATCATCAAAAATAAGAAGCATAAACTTACTACCGCCGATACTCTCAATTGCAGATGGTCCACATAGATCAATATGAAGAAGCTCAAGAGGTTCGATGATCTTTGTATTTACAAGAGTTGGATGACTCTTTCTGCTTTTTTTTTTCCATTTCGCATGCAGCGCATAGATGCTCTTTATCAAACTTCAAGAGGGGAAGACTTCTCACACGATCACCAAGAACGAGCTTGTTGATATCTTTAAAGTTGACATGCGAGAGCCTTCGGTGCCACAACCAGCTTTCATTAGAATGAGCTTTAGTTAGTAGACATACAGTAGGCTTCCCTCGTATCAAATATAGATTAAGTGGATGCATCTCGCCTTTTTGCTTCGACTTCAGAAGAACTGTTTTCGTTTTCTTCTCTATGATCTCTGATTCTTCATCATCTAACGAAACCTTCAGACCTGTTCCCACAACCAATTGTGAAACACTGATTAGGTTATGTTGCAAACCTTCCACATAGGCAACTTTACGGATTGAGAAATCTCCATTTGTAATCATCTCGTAGCCCTTTATCGTGCCATAAGAGTTGTTTCCATACTTGACACATCCCCCATCTTTGAGTGCATGAAACTCCCTCAGCTATTCCTTCCTTCCTGTCATGTGACGTGAGCAGCCACTGTCAATATACCATTCGTCGTCGAACTGCTTGTCATGTATAATCTACAAAAATTAAGCAGATTTACGAACCCAAAGTTGTTTGGGTCCTGGTGAGCCTTTTACAGGACATGGAAAAGCAATAGAAAGATCAACCATATACATTTGTTTTATTAAAGTGGTTTTGTCTTTTCTTTTAATGGTGAAAACTTTGATTTTGTTATTTGTTTTGTTTGAATCAGTTAGTTTTTCTTTATTTTGATTTTTAACAACTCCTTTCATATCCTTCCTAGGGTTAGTAGTCGTCTTCTTTATTTGTTCTTCTGAATCATAGATGAGCTTTCCCTTTCCTTAAAATCCTTGAGAGAAGTTTGATTTGGTTGAGAACAAGGATGGTAGTTTTTCACGGTGAACCTTCTCGGTGTTGATGATTTGTGAACGAGATGTCCCTTTCGTTTCTGTGTAACACTAGAATGACAGTGAGAACACTGCTTGGGTTTTGCTTGCGAATTTGCTTTAGCTCTTTGAGTGGAAGACTTTTCTTTATTCATATAGTTAGAGTATTGGGATTACCAAAACTTTTTTCTTTCGTTGAGATTCTTCTGATATCTCCTGTTTTGTTAACGCTTTTGCTTTGCATGTTTCTTGGAAGATTTGTGAATATTCACATTCGGTTTCGGTTTCCTTGCATGAGTTTTGCTCCTTACTGACTGAGAGTCGCTTGTCCTTTTGGTCTCGCTTTGAGCTTCTTTTGTACCACTAGTACTTTCTTTAGCGAAGTTAGATGGCTTATTGATTGGTTTAGCCACGTATCTGCCTTTTACCCTCCAAGAGGTTCGTTCCGATAATCCCTTCGTTTCATCTACATTATCAATCGGGGCATACCAAAAGTACTCATCACAACCATCAGCATTATCTTCATCTACCAAGGAAGTTAGCTCAATTGTTTGGTTCTTGGTAACTCCAATGGTGGCGTACGCTTGATTTGGTACAGTTTGTACCTTTCGTTATACCAAAACTTTTTCTTTTAGGACTTTGTTCTAATCTTTAGATGATCGAGCGAACTCAAAAGAGTTTTCAGATACAAGGACTTTTTCTGGTTCGGGTTCGGTTTTAACAAATTCATAACTGTCAACGATGTCCTTTACATAAATTTCACTCATATCATTGTCCTCGTCAAATTCAGAAGTATTGTCAACATCAATCTTGTTTTCTGAACTTAACTTCGTACTCAATGAATCAAAAATCTGTATGGTTCCAGTCTTACTTTTCAATATCATTTTCATCTAATAAGTTTTTAAGCATGTCCTTATGGTCTTTTGACTTAAGGACTCAATTTTGTCCAGACCAATCCTATAGGCATCAATGGTTTCTTCTGACGAGACAATAGATTCGTAGTTATAAAAATCAACATCTATTTCGTCTTCCTTTATTTCAAGAAAGGGCAAAATCATTTTGTGAATCTTTCTGCCAATATCTCAATCTAGATGCAACGGAGTAATATTTGTATAAAGACGCTTAGCGATTAAACAAAAAAAATATTCCTTTGTTTTAAAATTTTAAAATTGTCACGTTGCAAATATATCAATTCGTCTCTTCACCTAACCAAATCTAACTCCTTCTACTCTATCCAAATCCTTTGCTCCTCACTCTTGGAAGACACCCTACTAATTTGATCAGTTAGGTTAGCATTTGTGAGGCGAGTTTGTTTTAGACTAACACTTAGACTAGAAAATTTAGATTGTAAATCATTTAATTCCTTTTCATAGTTAGAAACGGGTATTTTGAGTGTTTTAAGGATAAAATTTACCTTCTTGATGAATTGATCATATTCGTTGATCTGTTCTCCAACCGGTTTCGCTGTAAAGCATCTATCCTCCCTCTCTTTCGCTTCATCATCCCCACCATCTGTATTGTAGCCTCTCATTAGTGACACTCCAGCCGTCACCATCAGACACCTTCCTGCCAACTCATAATCTTATTCCTTCACAATGAATGCCCTGTCATGAGTGGGTTTGCATACTTCCTCATCCTCCGAATTAGTAGATCATACCTCTACTCCACCGAACTCGTTTTCTTCAACATTTTCCTGCACAAGCAACACATGCATCGATTTATCATTAGATTTCTTCTTCTTAGCTTCTTCAAGCTTGCGAGTGTGATAAGCTTCATCGTCTTCACTCTCTTTCTTTTCATTTATTCTTCTTAGCATGCATTCCTTCGCTAGATGGTTTTTGCCATGACAATAATTGCAATTATAGCCCGAGTCACCCACAAGTTTGCTCTCTTTATTTTCCTCTTCTTTCTGAGGAGCACTTTTAATCTCCTCTTTCACCTTCTCCGAACTGTAGCTTCCCTACCAGTTCTGGTTCTTGGCTGGGAACTTCTTTCTTGCAAACCACTTAGGATTGGATACCATAAGTGCATATTCTTCATCTGTCAGATCACATTCAGAAACGTTTGACTCTGTTTCTTCTTCAATCAAATTCTTACCCTTTGAGATAAGAGCCAATGATCCCATTCCGGAAACTACTTTCGTTTCCTTGGCCACAACACTTTCATGAGATTTTAGAATTCCTACGAGCTTCGCCAACAAGTATAATTTAAACTATTCATGAGCTTTAACAATTGAAACCACAACCATCCATTCTGGCCTTATACCATTCATAAAAGTGACTTTCTGCTCGATCACCTCTCTACCAATTCCATGCTGGATCATCTTGCTGAGAAGATGGTTGTAACGATCAAATGTTTGAATGAGACTTTCATGTTGCTTTTGCTTGAAGTCACCAAACTCCGAAAGCATAAGAGTTTTAGTGGAATGTTCGAGATCCTTGTTGGTAGAATACAACTCCTTAATCCGGTCCCAAATCTCCTTTGTAGTGGCACACCTACTCTCCAGACGAAAGGTGTCAGACTGTAAAGTGAATATGATCATCCTCATTTCTTTTACGTTGCTGAGCAGCTTGTCCTTCTCGTCTTGAGTAACATCTTTCACGTCAATCATCAGCTGATTATACTCTTTTTGAGTCTTAATGGTTCTTTGGTTTCCGGTATGAGAAAAAGGACCCACGGTGATTGCCTCCCAGATTAAATATCCGTTTTCCTATGAACCAAGGACATAATCTTCAAAGTGAAGAGCCTAGAATTCATACTCTTGAGTATATAAGATTGGAATCCTTGTGGTCGAACCAATGTTGTTGGAGATGTTAATGGGATTGGTTTGATAGTCGTCGTGAGACATAATGACTTGATCTTTTTACCTGTTAAGAATCAGACTTGTAAAGCGGTATTAGGGTAATATCGAGATCTATGAACAATGTCAATGAAGAGATGATGGCTCAATAGATTCAATAAAAGCAAAAACCCTAAAAAGATATTCTTCAAACATAAGAGATGCATATGATTTACACAGCCTCCTGCTCTGATACCAATTGATGAGATTAAAACGTTTAGATCGATATTAGTCTTAAGCAAATAAATAAAGAACACAATGTAAATAAGTACACCAGATGAATAAATACTTATGTCGAATGATTAATAAGTCACGACCTCAGAAGAACTCTATAAAGAATTGCTACTTAGTAGAGGTGTGCTAGGGTTACAATACGATCAAAGAGAAAAACTATTAAAAGCGTACATACTAAGATGCATGCATACACTATATAAAGTAAACCCTAATAAATGTAATGCGACTGGACAGGCCCATAACCGAGAATACAATAGATCTATACAAAATCCCAATGACGCAATACTTCATAACTCAACAAATACCTTCCGGGTCAAGATTAGGAATTTCACTATGCTCCCACTAGTTCTTAGTAAACACACATGTTCTATTCATTTTTATATAAAAACATAACTTGTGGTTTTACATTATAACGATGATTGAAACATTGAGATGTTTGCTTTATATCTACAAGTGGATCTCAAGCTCTACACATTTTGTTAGGATAACTTGGATTAAGAAAACCTCCAGACTAATCTATATAGATATCTTCTTGTAGATGTCTATTAAGAAAATCGGTCTTTCTTGAAATCTATTTACTATGTCTCATATTAAGAATATGAATTTATAGTAAATAATATCCTTGTTGATCAAATCATAGCTACTTGTGAAAAAGGTTTGATCACAGTGAATGTCATGAGTATGATGAAGACCATAGTTAATAACATGAGTATGAGAAAATCCTTTTACTACAAGTCTTACTTAAATATGTATGGTTATCCATGTAATTTATTCTTTCTAGAAGAATCATTTTTCTCCTTCTAGGCTTGCTATAGGGAGAAATTTTAATCAAGCTCATACTTGATTCTCATACATGGATTACATCTCATTATCATGACTCTAAGTCATTTATCAGATTTGAGATCTGACATAGCATCTTAGTACTTGATGGATTTTCCAAAAACCATTAATAAAAGCTCATCAATGAGAGATTCCATATTTCTTAAGTCATAGATGATTTCTACCAATAATTCGACCAATTTGTTTTTGTGAATAGTTATTATTCAAGTTTAACAATCCTTGTTAAAACTAGTGCCAACTATTACTAAATAAGGTTATGGTTCTTGAGCTGCTTCAAGTTCCATGTACCTCCCATTTATTTTGTCATTAGAAGCTTGCTTTCTACTAACTTAGCTTTCACAAGAACAAGAGAAATCATTCTTTGTGGGTTTGCATATAATAATCTAAGCCACATTTATAGTATTATACAAATATGTGTTTAGTAGATTTTGGGTTTAGAAGCTTTAGTTCAACATCTGCTTCAAATCCACAAAACATTAAGTAAGGTGAGGATGGAGCCCTTCCGTACTAAATCTTATAAAGTGTTTAATCTACTTAGTAGTAGGTATTTGTAATCAAGATACAATTAATAGTGATTGAAGTATTATCCCAAAAAGATTAAAGGAGGATATTTCTATCGATTAGAAAATTAATCATATCAAGTAAGATTTAATTCATCATTTATTATCATTTAAGGCCTTAGATGGTTCTTACTGGTTTGTATCTCAACTTTTGAAACCTTCAACAAAGATTTCACAATTATGCTTTACCACGTAAAATATAATTAAAACTACTGTAGTTGTTAATAAAGTTGATTTGGTATCTTGTGCTTAATCTCAGACATTCATTAGAAAGGAAGTCATACACGAAAGTGTATAGTTCCTTAATTATTTTCTCTACACTTTACTAAAAATATCATTAGGAATGCTTTACATATAAATAAGGTTCACATATGTCAAATAGACTACATTATTTGCCTTCAAAGATCCCTTTTTTGAAGTTGGAATATGTGAATGCCATTTATATAATAAATAACAATGTTAAAGATTAGTTGGATTTAAAAAAAGTTTAAGTCAAAAGTGCTTTCATATAGAACTTAATTTTATTTATAAAAATGTTGATATTTTCTTTATAATTCTATTAACAGATCTAGTCTCATAAATAGAAGTTAATCCCTTCAGAATATGAATATTATCGTTATGAAAAACGATTATGTAAATAATCAAACATTTGAATAAAATAACTGAGGCATAAATTTTGACATGCTAAATTAAAACATACATTGTTCCAAAACAAATATTGTTTTATATTAGAAGTAATTTATGATCTAACCATAAATATTAAACTAAACTCCAAGAGTGTAGTTCCAATTGGATTGTGCTCAGCTAGTACTCTTTAGTAAATATCTACAAGCCATTTACAAATATTTGGTTAACATTTAAGTACCAAGTACCTAAGTGTTATATGAAAAGTATAAGTTCGATCTAGTAGATACAAGAAGTACTAGTCTCTTCTAGACTTTCTTTCCAAAATGAGAGGAGTAAATCATCTTCCAATGTCCAGTTTCTTCACAAAAGAAACAAGATCCATCTATGTGGCTTTTAGTAGATTTCTTGGGCTTAAAGGTGTTCAGTCCATAAAACATGGGCCCCTTAGATCACACTAGGTAACTCTTTTAGCCTTGCATTATTCCAATGTTTAAACTAGCTTTAAATAAAATATCACAATATTTATTGGAATATTGCTTGACATGTTATATCATCATATATATGTTTCAATTATCCAAGACTTCCTAGAAGTCATGAATAACTATTCCTAGCTTGATGTTAGAAGCATCTTAATCATTACAATGATGCCTTTACTAGGTATCATGTTCAGGTTCATTGCGCAAAGCAAATAGTTTAGGACTAGGACCTTTAATTGTATATAATTTTTTATCTCTTACGAGATTGTCTTCTAAGACATGAGCATATTCATTAAAGTTGTATCTATTGAATGTTAATGTTTCATTAAGTCATTACAAAATTTTAACAAAATTCATTAAGTATTTTCAGTATTTAATCTTCAATAATTAATACCCTTTTAGTTTCCAAAAACATTAATTATCAAAGTCTAGGATCCAAGTTGCAAAAAAAATGGTTAGGTATCCTTTATCTCATCAATTTGAATTCAACTGCATAGATATCGATTATCAATTATATCTTACTATATAATTCCTAAATTTATGGGATCATTAATAGTCAATTTAATTAGACATGTTTGATCTCATCTATGCCTCAGAACTCTCTTGCTTGGGTATCCTTTATCACAAAAGATTTGCGATCAAATCGTCCAATTTGAAAAACTTGTGTAATCGGCTTATAACTTGGTTATAGAAATCGCGAAGACACCCCGACCATCAAAAAACAACACTAAGCGGTTAGGTATCCTTTATCTAACTAGTTCATACAAGAGACGTGCGAGTGTTTTTCAAAATCATTGAATAGATTTGAGGTTTGTAAAATAAGGGTCTTTATATATGCTTTATAATTCTAGTTTAAAAACATATGATATCATGGTTATTACATGCATATAATAAACTATGGTATCAATTTTCAAAAGAAAATTACTCTTTCAAAGGTTCTATACAAAAAGCTAGTTTTTATATAATTTGACACAATTCAATTTCAGTAACCGGTATTAAGTTTGAGTGCATTTTAACCTTTTATATCTTTAATAAAACTTCATTTTATTATTTATATATATGGAGTTTGTATAAGTTACAAAAATCACCACTTTAAAACTTATAATGGAGTATTTCAAAATTTGTCGTTATTAACAGTTTTATAAAACTGGGTTTTATTTTTAAAAATAATAACTTGTTACATCTTTTGTCCAATTTTGAAAATCCAAACTCCATGTGATGTTTATTTTGTCCAAAATTATTTTAGCATGTGAAAAACTAATTTTATCAACCACACAAAATAATGCATAAAATAAACAACACAAACATGCATAAAAAGATATGTGCATAAACATAACCAACTAATGACATTTTTGTTAGCAAACACAAAAGT
The DNA here is from genome assembly GCF_002870075.4 of Lactuca sativa. NCBI lineage: Eukaryota > Viridiplantae > Streptophyta > Magnoliopsida > Asterales > Asteraceae > Lactuca > Lactuca sativa. Next base: position 297,126,807 of record NC_056627.2, read on the forward strand.
TGTCAAGTCTATTCCTAAAGGGGCATTTAAGGGGACCAAAAAACTTATTGTAATGTTGTTGTAGAAGCTCCCACTTGAGTAAACACTCATTGCTTGAATAAGATTGGAAAAACTTCTTGAATGTTAAAATTCAGCAACTGTCGCTAAAAATCCAACAGCCATTTGTAAACAACATTAGTGACACTTTTCAGAAAATGTCACTGAACATCATGCACACCTTTTAAACTCGAAAATTGCTCTTTTGTCTTCAAAAATGGTTTCAATTTCATTTCTTGTTACATTTTTGTACAAATAAATTATTTCTAAAAACTAATCTATTACTTTACAAAAATAAACAAGAAAACTTATCTATTTAATTTATTACATACCATATGAATAAATAAATTATTTAAACCATTTTATAAAACAACCAACACAACAACATAACAAACATAATGGTCCTTGGCTAGTTTAGGAGCATCATATACATCAACATACACATAAAACAACCTTTGTCTTTCTAAGACAACTTTAAATCACAAAAGATGCATGAAACTTTTGTCATATAAAATAACAAATATTAAATTGTCATAGAAAATATATATGAACTTATTTTTATACAAAACATAAGCTATCCATATTCTCCAAAAACTAAGATTTCAAAACATCTAAAAAATCTAACCAAACTTTCAAGGTGTCTCTGATACCAATTGTTGGGTTTTAGTTCAAAAATAATTTCATAAACTTGAAAAATATGGCAACGGAAGACTTTTATTTTTGAAATAATATAAACATTTTATACCCACTAAGGATCTTCTTGCAAGTTATAGAAAGATTAAAACACCAACCATAGAAGGATGAAGAAATAACAACCTTTGTAGTTCTTTAGGTCCTCTTGGGAGGCTTGGAAGTTGATGAAGAATGTGGAACCTTTGAAACACCAACAATGACTCAACTTGATGTAGATGCTAGTCCAAAACTCTTAAACCCTTAAGCTTTAAATTCATAACCAATGTGAACTTAAAGAAGGATTGAAGATGCAAGTGTTCTTCAAGTTTTCTAACCAAAACTAGAGAGAAAAGGAGAGGGAGGAGTGGATTTGGCCACTTACTAGAAGTGAAGGATGAGCCACTAGCCAAGTGAAAGCTCTCTTATTTATATGCATAAAGTGAAGGTATTAACCATTAGTCATTAGCACTTTAACCAACCTTGTCCCTATAGTCATGAGTGCGTCTCCCATGCCTTTAAAGCAAGGTTTCTTTCCCTTTAAATAATCAAAAACCCATCACTAGCATGCTTGCAAGCATGCTCACGTTTTTTGATGATTAAAAAGAAGTCAAACTTGGTAAATTTTATAAACTCTTTTATAAAATATAGACCTTAACTTTTTGGTAAAAGACAAAAAGTTATTATGGTCCAAAATGTTGTACATGACGTAATAAATCATACCATATGATATATTATGTTACTTGCTAATGAGAATTAAATATTTCCTAGAAATAAATAAATCACAATTTAATTATAAGAGTTTTATTAAATATTTATTAAAATCACTTTCTAATAAATAATCAAATGTATCAATTTGTTGTTAGTGTGACCCATTAGTATCATATGTTATTTAGGAATATCACTTTAATATGACTCTTGAGCATACTGGACCTTTCAAATTTGGCATCTAATTTCGAAAGAGGGGCAAGTTGGGGCCCCGATTCTTTGGTCCATTCAGGATTTCTGCCCGAGTGGCAGGGTTTCTTATGAGTTGGATCTTCCTGATAAGCTCAGTCAGATCCATAACACCTTCCACATGTCTCAGCTCCTGAAGTTGTAGTAGCTGAGGCTGTAGTTATTTCATTGGATGATATTCAGGTGGATAAGAGCCTGAACTATGTGGAGAAGCCTATTACAGTCTTGGATAGAAAACTAAAGATCTTCATAATAAGGTGGTGAAGCTTGTAACTGTGCAATGGAAACACTGGAAGGGCTTCAAATGGAGTTGGGAGCCGGAGGACGAGATGCGTGAGCATTACTCGGATCTTTTTGCGTCAGCAAACTTCGAGGACGAAGTCTAGTTCAAGTGGGGGAGAGGTGTAACACTCAAATCCAGGTATCCCGCTTTTACCCTCAAAGTATTTCATTTTTGGCAAATAAGGATCCTCCGTACGCCGGGCGTACATATGAGTACGCTTAGCGTATGCTTGTGCTTGCAGCGGGAGGCTGAGGTTGGTACACGGGGCGTATGTGGCTAATGACCAAAACCCTAATTTCTTGGCTTGGACACTATTTAAACACACTTATATCATTTGGACCATGGGGGAGCCCATTGCACTTAGTAAAGACCATGGGGGAGCCCATTGCACTTGGATGTAAGACTATAGGGGTAGCCCATGGCATTCCAGGTGAAGACCATGGAGGGAGTCCATGGCAATCCTATGTATATATGTTGCATGGCATTATGTGGTTATATGTTTGTGTATTTTGGGAACTCACTAAGCATTTGCTTACAAATTGGTGGATGTTTCAAGTACTTTTGGGTCTAACGGAAAAGGACCGTTTTGATGGCACAACATGAACTCTCCGCTATTCCGCATTTCTTGTTTTGGTTACTCTGATCTTATGGACATGAGTTTATGTAATGTAATTTTGGAAAAAAAAATATGGTTGTAATTTCTAAATATTAAATGAAAAAAATTATCTAAATTTTTGAGCTGTTACATGGGTCTTCGTTTTCTAAGCCTATGAACATAGGAAGAAGATGTATCAACCCATATATGAGTTCAAAGTTATGGGCTTATGGAAATGTGATGCAGAGAGGTTGATGATTAACCTCTTGGGTTACCCATTCTCAGAGAGTTTTCTCTGCTTCGTATCCAGTGACACACATGACTACTTTTGGGGAGTTAGGTTTTGAACGTTCTGGTGTTCCTGAAATTTTAGAGGGTATTGGCGAATATTTTTAAGTGGGATGGTAGAAGGTGAAGATGGGGGTACTTTCGGAAAGAATGGAAATGTCGGTTTGGTTCCTTCTACAAGGGATTTCCTTATGGTATGCTGATTACCGAAGTTGAGCAAGATGATGAACAAAAGAAACCAGGTGATTGTTTTTGCTTTGCTGCTTCTTTCGTCAGTTTTATTACAATTTTCTCAATTTCTGGATCGAAAATTAGCGGTGTACTAGTACGAAAAGTTCTTGGCATAAAAACTATTAGAAGGACCGTGTCCCTGGCAACAACGTCAATTTTTTAAACTATTGTCACACACAATTTAAGAAAATAATATTTTTACTGCTCGAATATACTAACAGGATAGCATAGGGAAGCAAGGTTGAATCCTTAGGGACACAGCCTAATGGTCAATGCTACTTTGTATAAGGTGCATACTAGTCATAACAGAAAATATAAAAAAAGGGTTTTGATTATTAACTAAAGTCTAAAATTGTAGTGAAATAAACTAAATGAAATCAGTAATAAAAACGAATTTTGTTTTGCTGCGATTTTGCTAGTCATGCATTCAGACCAAATCTGGTTATTCAAAATGTGATTTATTGGTATTGAGAAAAACTAAAAAGCTCCAATATAATCTCTTTTACCTGGTTAAATTAACTAAAACAAGATCTTCAGTTAACCACAACTTTTTACTATCTAATTAAACAAGCATTTAATGAAGATCAGAAAAATTACATTAAGATCTGTGTAAAATGTTCAGCAATACCCACTACTTCTCATAAGCTCGGAAGCGTAAAGGTATGAAATTTCGCTTTATATCAGAGTTAAATCCCAACACGGAAACAATCTAATATTTGTTACTTATTACTAGTTGATTAGAATAATTACGGATTATGTTAACTCATTAACTAGAATGATTTAATCCTAAGTTAGGTGATCAGGCTAAAAAGAATCAAATTCAAACTTTCATTAAGCACAAAACTGAAAATTCTAGATAGAACCACAAATCAAAAAACAGATCTAATGATTGATTACATGAAAAATAATAATATGTGCCGGACTAAATACTAGGGTTTAGTCAGACATGGCTAAAATCTAATCATAACTAGTAAAATGGAATGTTAAAGTACTAAATCTTACTAAACTAAACATAGGAGATGATCCACAACCTTCAGACTTCAGAAAGTGATGAAAAGTAGTAGAAAATCGCCTTCAGAAGGGTTTTTCATTGTTTGGGAACGTCTCTGGTTTAACTGAGACAACATTTGGTATTTATATAGCAGTTTGGTCAGAAAACAAGGGTTCTCACAATAATCACAGCTCGTGCTTGGGGGATACGGTCCATGTTAGGTCACCGCACCTTGAAAATCGTAAAAAAATCAAAAACTGGACTTCGATGGGGAATTACGGCTCGTTCTTCGGAAGCATGGCACATGCTTGCGCTTCGCAAGTTAAAATATCCACATCAGGAGGTAGGCATGACTCGTGCTTGGGAGGCATCGCCCATGCTTCATGACCAATATTTTTAAATCCTTCAAAAAAATCAGAAATCTTCCGGTTAAGTTTCGTAAGTGAAGAGAACCATGTTTGGTGAGACATAAATTGTATTTTGTTTTTTTATCGTTTTGGCTCCAGATAAGCTGCAGATTCGCTCCAGTTATGCTCCAGTTATGCTCTAAAGACTTTCAAACTACCGCTCCACTTCAAAATACCTGAAATAGATACCAATACATAAGCAGTATGGGAGTTCTTATGAAATACATTAGTTGAACATTATTTAAACTAATGCACATGAAAAAACATAAAAAAAAAATGATGCAAAATGGTAATAAAAACTATCCTAAAAAATGCATAAATTGGCATCTATTAATTACTGACTAAGCTTTCGAGCTTACCATTGTTAGATGTTTTTATGATTGCAGGTATAAGTATCATAGATAAAGGAAAGAGAATGGTGAATTAGCCATATTTTATTTTGATAATCAAACTTGTTATGATATGTTTTGTTAAAATTGTAAACTCGACTCAATTCCAATCTTGTATAGCTTTCTTTTGATGTAAGATGATAGCGACTTGTATGATGGTTAATATGAAGTACCCTTTTTTGTTAAGAAAAAAAAATCTTGGGGTGTACTTCATTTTTAGTCGGGTGTTACACAAACATCAAAAATGATTTACTCAATTTTAGAATTGATATTGATGAAGTTTTTGTTAAACGAGTTGGTAGAGGTGATGATACTTCATTTGTTTTGATAGATGGATCAATTCAGGGCCTCTAAAAACTGCATTCCCCAAAATGTATCAATTAGAAAGTTATAAAAGATGCAAGGTATCTGATAGATTAAACATGGGTGGTTTATCATGGGGATGGGCCTTGCTTCCCTCTAATGTGGATCATGTATAGGAATACAGAAGGCTATCTTCGTTGAGCACCTTCTTCCAACCATCTACAAGGAATGATCAATGGATGTGATGTCTATCCAAAGATGGTGAATTTCACGTGGATATCATAAGAAAAAAAAAATTGATCTCTCTCTGAATTCTCATTCACCTGCCATTATTAATTGGATAATTGAAGTTCCCATTAAGGTCTCATGCTTCATTTAGAGAGTCAACTTAGGACGTATCCCAACTTCACGTGAACTACTGATATGGGGAGTGCATATCAAAGCTTCAACATGTGAATATTGTCTCCAAGGGGATGATCAAGAGGTGAATCACGTGTTAACTAAGTGTTCATTTGCATCTGCGGCTTGGGAATGGATCCTCAAATGGTGCAATATTTCCATCCCTCAACTCGAAAATGTTGGAGATGTAATAAAATTTGCTACAAAATGGGGAAATAGCCCAAAAAATAAATACACTCATTAGCATGTTCTATGGTACCCTTTGGTGGATTTGGAAGGCAACATGAGACATAATTTTTAAGAATCTTTATATCTCTCTGACTTTGGTGGCTATAAAAATAATATCTATGGTGTTCATGTGGATCAAAATCAGAAGGGCAAACTATTCTTATAAATGGGTTGAATGGTGTATTTGTCATTTTATTTGCTTATAAAGACTTTGTATTTCATTTTTCCCCATCCGGCTAGTTCTTTGGTAGGCATGGTTTTGTTGTTTTTCTTATTTACACATATTTTCCGTTTTAAAAAAAAATTAAAAGTTGAAGAGAAGAGGTTTTAGAGTTTCTTCAACCACAAACACTAAAATGATAATTATTTAACACCATTTTAGTGATTTCATTCCATCCAACTTCTAAAATGGTGTTTTTTTAGAGGATTTTACATTTGGCCTCTATATTTTGTGCTAAAAAGGAATCAACGCAAAAACGCTGTGACTTTTCAAAGTTGATTGGAATAAAATTGGCCTCTAAAATGATGTTTTAGAGGTTAATTGGAGTTGGCCTTAGTTTTCTTAATTACTTGTATCTTCATTATGATCTATTTGAATAAAATCTTTTTGCATTAACAAATGATAAGGATTATAATCTTCTGACGTGCGTAATTATGTAATTTAATCTGTATAAGAAAAAGATTAATGTATATAAAAAACGAGTTAAGGATACCGTAGACGCATGATATTCAGTGGTCACGAGGAAAAAGTTGATATGATCCAACTGTATTCTTACTTTAATTTAGGACCAATATATGCTCACTTTATTAAGCTTCCACGTCATATTATTCAAAACTTTACATTACTTTCTTCGGGTCCTTGGACATTCAAACTTGTTATATACTAATGTTCTTTGTATCCCACACTCAAGTGAAATGACATGCATTCAACATGTAAATTGCCACATTTATATAATAGTAAAGACTTGCCAAACATTTGATTTCTATACTATATATACATATGCATCTCTCTCTCTGTTTCTACATCTTTAATATTGTTGTTATAAATCAAAACCTTTTAACGGATTCAAGAAAAATGACTACAAAAGTTAAGGAGATGCCGGTGGTAAGTAAGATGTTCTGTTCATCAAATCAGGTTGTTCTAGTGGTTCGATCAAGGCCTCATGTTGTCGGTGGTGGTGGCTTTGTTGTCACAGATTTGGGTAGCCATGAGGTTGTGTTCAGGGTGGATGGCTGTGGTGTTCTTGGAAAAAAGGACCAGATGACTCTCACGGATGCTTACCAAAATCCTTTACTTCTCATCCGTCTAAAGGTAAACTCATACCCTACAATTTATCAAATAAGAACGCTGCTTCTATACATTTTAGGGTTTTGCATGAATTCTTTTTCATGTAGGCAGGCATAGTTGAAGCATTGAGCCTCCATCGACAATGGGGGAGTTACACCCCAGCTTATGTGGGATCTCATCAAAAGTTGCTTTTTACATTGAAAGATCCAAAAGGATGCTTAGCAAACAACAGACCAATTAGGGTTTCCATTGAACAGAAGGATCAAAGCATCTACTGCAAGAATTTTCAAGTAAAGGGTTACTTCCCCGACAGAGAATGCAGCATCGTCGATTCAGGAGGCAACGACATTGCTCAGGTATGCATATGTGTACGTAATCTATATATGCATTTCTCATTATTCGCAGAGTACTGTTTTTTTAACACAGATGATGACAGGTAACGGTGGGCAAGGAGATGAAGGATGTGATGGAAAAGAAGGATGTATATCATGTGGTTGTAAACGCAGGGATCGATCAAGCGTTTGTGGTGGGTGTGATTGCGATTCTTGATTACATTCATAATGGATCGACAAGATGCTAAGGTCGATTCGTTGATTGAAGCGAATGTATGAAGACTTGATTGCTTGAATATAAGAAATTTCAAATATTTTGGTGATGATTAATCGAATACAAGTTACGTAAGATTGAAGAAAAGAATTTTGTAAATGGTGTTTCATAAGAATTAATGTTCTGTTTATTCAATGGATATAGAAAGTTCAAGTTTGTGTATATCCACGTGCCAGAATGTTTGCGGACATTAATCTACATTAATATCTGCAATAATTAATGACACGTCTTGGTTGAAGTGTCATGGTTCATTAATTTTTCTGTAAACAGCAAGGAACAAGTGTCTGTTTTGTTAAATATGTACGATTTAATGTTGTACTTATCATAATTGCATATAAACTTGATTTTTTTTTTTTTTTTTTTTTTTTTTTTTTTTTTTTTTTTTTGAATTAAGTAGCGAATATGAAATGATAATTTTCTAAGGGTATAAAATTGACAATCAATGAAAATTGATAGAATGGAAGAAAAAGTCTTGAAAAAAAAACTCCTGTTAGCATATCTCCATCCAAGACTAAGTTATGTAGTTAACACCTTTGTTATCATTAAAGTGACTATATTTCAACACCATTTATTATCTAAATATGGTTTGTTTTTACACATTATCTTAACGGTTTACATCGAATTTGTCTGATCATGATCAATTATGTAGAATATGAATCGTAAAACATTTAAAATATTATAGATGCGTTAGAATATAAATGAACCTATGGCCAATGAGTTGGTCAAATGCATCCCTAAAAAAGTGATGTTATTTTTTGTTGACTTGTGTATAATGGGGAATGAATTTATATTTACTTTATTATAATATAAACACCTAAATTCATTGTTATATCATAATTTCCGACACATTAAGTTTGGCATAAATTCATATATATACTCTTGAATCTGTCTAAATTTTATCAACATTTCAATGTAATTTGTACCGCAATCTCATATAAATCACACATTATGTATTTAATGATTTTCGGTCTAGTTTTTTTTACATCATTAGAACGTAAAATTTTGTACATCTCTCAAAAAGATGGAAATATGACAATCTTTATGCTAACAGAAAGTTATCACAATTATCACACAAATACAATCTTACTCAAAATAAACAATTAAACGTTTATTTTTCTCGTTTTTATTAAGAATGATGTATTTATATCGATCTCCTTCAAAAAATAAAGATTCAACAAACTTAATTGTAATTATTGCTTATATTATTGCTTAGGTTGTAAGACTTTAAATATTTTTTGATATTCAACAAAAAAGTTATATATATATATATATATATATATATATATATATATATATATATATATATATATATATATATATATATATATATATATATATATATATATATATATATATATATATATATATGAGGTTTCAATTAAGAAAAAAAAAGTTGAGAATGAGAGAATCATTCTCAGCCAAATATTTATTTTGTCGCAAAACACTTAAGTGTACCAGGGAAAATGGATAACGGATAAACATGTTTCCTTAAACTATGTTAATCATTACCTACATATACATAAAAACATTTTTTTTGTTTTTTTTTTATTTTTAAAAAGCTATTTTTATCGAAAACTTATTTTAAATATATCAAAATTCTTAATTTTTTATTCTTTATAAAAAGAAATTCATATTGATAGAGTTTTAAGATTAAAAAAATAGAGTTTCCGCTCTCGTTATTTATAAGTGAATAAAAATCCATTAGATTTTTATTACAATACATTCGTTATTCATCCATGAATAAAACATATGTTTAACTTTTTTTTATAGTTTTAGTATCGTTCATATATAAATATAAAACATAATAAAGTTTTCTTACTTAAAATATATTTATTACATCATCTTTCGTCATATATTATATTTATATATGAATAAAACGTGTATTAATTATCGTCATATTTTATACTTATATATGAATAAAACATTTATTAGATTTTTGATACAGTTAATTTGTTATTGATATATGAATAAGTAGTATAAATGTTACTTAAACTGTAAAAAAAATTTAATCATATTTTTTATTCATAAGTGAATAACGAATGTACTTTAGTAAAAATCTGATGGATTTTTATTCACTTATGAATAACGATAGCTGAAACAATTAAAAAAATTAATTTATCTTAAAACTATATCAATATGGATGTCTATATATAGAGAATAAAAACTTATGAATTTTGATATATTAAAAATGATTTTTGGATAAAAATAGCTCCTTAAAAATAAAAAAACGAAAAAAATTATGTATTTGTATATATTAAGGTAATGATTAGCATAGATTAAGAAAACATGTTTTGTTGGACAAACATGTGTATTCCTTTCCCATTTCCACGGGTACGATAAATGTTTTAGTAGCAAAAATAAATGAGTGGCTGAGAATGATTCCCTCATTCTCAACCTTTTTTATTCTCTCTCTCTCTCTCTCTCTATATATATATATATATATATATATATATATATATATATATATATATATATATATATATATATATATATATATATATATATATAGGGTCCGGTTCCTGTGACGATTCATTTTAAAGTTAGGACTCGTGAGGACACCTTAAAAAACAACGTAAAAGATAATAAGATCACTGTTTTTCAAATTAAAAAGAAAGATAGCACCGGCTTGGTTAAAATATCTTATTTAGTTGATGTTGCTTTTACTTTTCCTGTGAAAGCCTCGGGTGGACCTAACAACTTTGGGTTCCTAAATCTCTTTGACTCCGAATGGTACATAGACAGTGGGTGCTACCGTCACATGACAGGAAGAAAAGAAGAAATAAGAGAGGTTCGAGTGTTAAAAGATGGAGGAAGAGTGAAGTATGGAAACAATTCACTTCGAGAAATAAAGGGTTATGGGATGTTCTCTAATGGCGAATTTTCAATTCGCAAGGTCGCATATGTGGAAGGTTTATAGCACAACCTAATAAGCGTTTCGTAGCTAGTGGTTGGTACAGGATTAAAAGTTTCATTTGATGATGATGGATCAGATCATCGAAAATGAGACCAAAACAGTACTCCTAAAAACAAAGCACAAAGGTGAAATGTATCCACTCAATCTGAACCCCATCAAAATGAAGCCTGCCGTCTGTCTGCTTATGAAAGCTTCTATTAATGATAGCTGGTTGTGGCACCGGAGACTCTCGCATCTCAATTTCAAATACAGTTTATTTATGATATTAGTTGGTATATATTATAAAATGCAGCTTTAATAAAAATACATACCATATTACATAAACTATCTAATAAATGTCAAATAAACATCTAATATATCATCCATAAACAATCTAATAAATCCAAAATAACATCATCGAAAACATAAAACAAGAAATACTATGTGTCTGCTTCTTCACCATCATTGTTTTCCTCGTCGTTGACTTTGTGTTTAAACGAGTGGATATTGTCTCCAATGGCCGTCACAAATGTCGGGTTTTGAAGAAAAGCATTCACATCGACATCCTACAATTAAGTCACAAGCACATTAAGTCACTAATGTTGGGTATTTAGTGTTGCGTCATTGTGGGATTTTTGTTTACTCTATTATATATCCGGGTTGGGCTTTTCCACTCGTTATTTATTATTAGGGTTTAGTTATTTAAGGTGCATGCTTGCACTAGATTTTGTAATCATAATATCGTCTTGTAAACCCTACACGCCTTTACAGTAGCAGTTCTTAATCGAGCTCTTCTAAGGCTGTGATATTTAATCGTACAACATATTTGATATTCATTATGTGTTCTTAATCTGTTTACCTGTTTGAATCTATCGATTATTCTAGAATTAATCTCAACAATTGGTATCAGAGTAGGAGGTTGTGTAATCCATACACATCTCTTCTGTTAAAGAGCTATTAGGGTTTCCATTTTAATAGGATGTGAGTTTGTCGTCTTCTTCGAGTTCATCGATTACAGACGTTGAATCTTGATCTTTATTTTACCCTAAACTCAATTTTAGCTTTACACATCTGGTTCATACAGATTTTCATTAAATCGACAACATGCAGTTTGACGATTCTCATGCTAGTTCAATCAATCTCTCAAGCAACATTGGATTTACAACAAGGATCCCTATTATGTTTCCAAACGACTATGAAGTGTAGGCACTGCACTTTGAAGATTACGTGCTGGGTCTGGAAGATTATGGTTCGTTGATACGGGACCCAATAACCAAAGAGACGTTTTCTCACACAGGTACATAGAGAGTTATCAAGACACAAGCATAGTACAACGATCTTCTTCTCGATGTTACTGATATAGCTAAAGATGAGAAGGACGGCTAATCAACAATGTTAAGGTTTGAATAGAAGGTGACGTTTATAAACGGTTAAGGTTGACCAAACATTCAACCACTACAACCATCTATTGAGTAGGATATTGAAGCAAAAGATCAAGCCAGAACTGATCGAGCAGAAGGTGACATTTATAAACATAATAAGGTTTGAATGGAAGGATGTGGTGTCGACAGTTAAAACACACAAGCAGTTCAAAATATACTCATTGGAAAAGCTCGTTGGTATTCTGAGGTCACATGAAGATGAGGTGACTAGTTAAGGAAAGGTTGTCGCAGGAATGGGTTCGTTGGCGCTTGTGGCAAAGGGAAAGAAGGTTGATGATGATGGTTCAGAGTCTGATCTCTCCGATTTTGAACTCTCTAAAGAAGATTATGCTTTGATGGTGTCCAACCCAAAGCGGTTCGCAAAGAAAATTTTTAGTCGCAAATAAAACCGAAATTGGCAGGGGAGTTACAGTTCTGAGAAGAGAAAGATGAGAGTGCGAACAACTCTCAAAAGGAAGAAGTGAAGAAAGAGAAGAAACTCAGATGTGACTCCGACTATAACTGTAATTATTGTCATGGCAAAAATCATCTAGCAAAGGAGTGCATGCTACGAAATTTGAATTAGAAGAAAGAAGAGGAAGATGATGAGGCTTTATTTCCTCAGAAAGTTGGAGGAAATCAAGAAGAAGAAAAGTTATGATGATGCTAAAGCTACTTTAATTATGCATGAAAATGATGATGAGTTTGGCAGGGTCGAAGTGTGGTCGACTAACTCTGAAGACAAAGAGGTTCGTAGACCAACTCATGGAAGAAGCTTTGTGGCGAAAGGTGATGATTCGCAGTCCAGTGGGAGATGCTTTATGGTAAAAAATGAAGATTCGGAGCTTAGAGGATACGCTATTGAAGGCGGTCGTGTCTCCGACAGCTGTTTCGCAATGAAACCCGTCCCTGAGTAAATTAGCGAATGTGAGAGGTTGATAAAGAAGGTACACACCATTCTTAAATCTCTAAATATTCTAGTGTCTAAAGAGGAAACTGAACTAGATGATCTAAAATATACAGTATCTAGTATCAGTGATAGCTTAAAAAGAACCCGTTTGAATAATTCTAACTTAACCGATCAACTTGGCAGGGTTTCGAACAAAAGTGACGAGAGACGCATGTGGATTGAAAAGTTGGAGTCAGATTTGTTTAAATCTAGGTATGAGTTTATTTATTTGCAGAGAGATAATTTAGGATTTTAAAACATCGAAACATTTTTTATTTGATTGCCAAAAGACTTTATTTTAATATTACTCAGTTACATCTTGATTGTGAGATTGGAAAGAAAATTCACAAGATGGTTTTGCCCTTTCTCAAATTGAAATTAAAGAGGACGAAATCGGTGCAGATTGTTACAGGTGTGAATCTATCGTCTCATCTGGCGAAGTATCAGATGCTTACAGAGTAGGACTTGAAAAAATTAAATCTTTAAAAAAGTCCAAAGATCATAAAAACATGTTGAAACAACTTTTGGATGAAAATGACAAAGAAAAAAATCAAATATGATATTGTTCAGAAGTTTGACTCATTAAAGACTAAGTTGATTTCAAAAAACAAGCTCAATGTGGAAAATACATTTGAATTCGAAGATGATAGTGATATGAGTGAAATCGTTGTGGAGGATTAGGCTGATTGCTCAAAATTTGTTAAAAACGAACCTGAATATGCGAAAGTCTTGGTTTCTGAAAATTCAGTTGAGTTTGCACGGCTTTTTGAAGTTAAATCAAAAGTTCTGAGAGAAAAAGCAACCACTTTTACAAAAGTTCAAACTGTTCCTAATCAAGTGTTCGTAAATAAAGGATTGAATAAAAATCAGACAGCAAAACTAACGTCCATGGTCGAAGATGACAATAAGGATGGTTGTGATGAGTTTTTCTAGTCAACCCCAATCGACAATGCAGAAAAAAAACCATAGTTCTCTCTGAAATGACCTCTTGGAAAATGAAGAGCAGATACGTAGCAGATCCGGTGAACAAAGTCAACTTGAGCTATGAAAAGGAGAGTCCAAGTGGAACCAAGAATGTTCCAAGCGATACACCATCTGTTCAAACCGAAACTCCTCTTAGAAAGCCACAATCTAGGGCGAATGTTCACAAATCCTCTGAGAAATTTGCAGCTAAAAAATGTCAAATAAATGCAAGATATAAAAAAATCTAAAGGAAAGAAAGAATTTATGGAGGTCCAAAAATCCCAACTTTGTCTATCAAGAAAAGTCGACCAATCCAAATACGAAAGTCTCTTTACCTGCGAAACCTAAGAATTTTCAATGAACTCAGTCTCAGTCTCCATAGGTTTTGAAACAAAAAGTTTTTGAGAAACCATTCTTATCAAATCATGCGAAACCTATGGAGAAAACAAAGTCTCACTTTTTTCCTAACACGAATGGCTCACATTCAGCTAAGACATCGCAAGATGTTAAAGGCAAAGCAAAGTTAGTTTCGGAGCCTAAAATTCCATTTAAGAGGTCTGAAATGAAAGTTAAGAAGAAAGTTGTCAAGCAACAGATCCAAAATAAGCAAAGGAAAATATCCACAAATGATAAGAACCTAAAAGACTGTTTTTCAAATTAAAAAGTAACATAGCACCACCTTCGTTAAAAGATCTTATTTAGTTGATGTTGCTATTAATTTTCCTGTGAAAGCCTCAAGTAGACCCAAAAAACTTTGGGTTCCTAAATCTCTTTTATTTTTGTAGGTGATTCGTGACGAGCAGTTTGACTCCAAATGGTACATAGACAGTGGCTGCTCGTGTCACATGACAAGAAGAAAGGAAGAACTGAGAGAGGTTCGAGTGTTAAAAGATGCAGGAAGAGTGAAGTATGGCAACAATACATTTCAACACTACTAGAAAAACAGCCTTTTACGACGCTCATTGCGCGTTGTAAAAGGCTCAGACGACGCGCAAATGCGCGTCAAGGAAGGCCCTGTCATAAAGAGAGACGACACGCTTTTGCGCGTCGTCTATAGACGACGCGCATTTACGACGAGCAATTACGACGCGCGTTTACGACACGCAATGCGTATCAAGGAAGGCCCTGTCATAAAGGAAGACGACATGCATTCGCGTGTCGTAACCTTACGACGCGCGTGTTAATGACACGTAATGCGTATTAAGAAATCCCCTGTCAAGAAAGGCCATGTCATAAATGAAGATGACATACATTTTTGCGTATCATAATTTTAAATGTTTAAAAAAAATATTATTTATAGATTTACTTATTTTCAAATGAAATTTGTATTTAATGTTTCATAATAGAAAATAAAATATCATATACAAAAAATAGAATCCATTGCATAAATATGGAAACAAATATATACCAAAATAATCAATTTGATCCAATAACATCATGTCAAACAAGTTATCAAAAATTGAAATACATTCATATTAATCTGATAGTACATTGTTATTAAGGGGTTTTCCCTAACTATATAACCTGATACTACATCTCTCACTATATAACACGATCCTTCATGTCATTGGTTTGCCACCTGGTGTACCACATAAAAATGTTGAACTTCATGTCATGGGCGGCTGGCCACCGGGGGTGGCTGGAAAGTAATTACTTGCTGATAAGATAACAATGCTTTAATCCAAGACGAGTCAAGAATGCCTACGAAAAAGAATCAACTAAACAAGCAAAATCTTGATTGGATTTATGTTAAAAGTTAAAGGTACAACCCTTTAGAAGGCAGCTGGTACCCCAAGTGTGAGGTGTGGAGGCCTATGATCCATTGTCACCTAAAACAAAAAAAAACTTGAGTTAGAAACAACACACAGAACATCTAAGATGGAAATTCAAACTGATGATAACCTAAACAAACATATAAATAAAAATGATAATATATAGAAGAAATTCAAACTAATGGTAACCTCAGCTACATGAGTGAACCATCTGAGATGGAATCTAGGGTTCTTCAGCCGCAACTGACCGCAACCATTTATCATATTTTTTTATGCCCTCTAACCAACACACAGCCGCCAGATTTCCTTTAAACACCGTATCAGTAAATGCATCCACATGTTTTGTTTGTCAAAGAAAAAAAAAACAGACCAGATTAATAACCTTTCAAGATTTCGGTAGCTAAGCATAGATGAACCACTTGGATGAGGAGGTGATCCGATTGACAGTAGATTCAGCAGTAGAACATCTGTGCCACTTTTTTGAGCCTGGTTTGCATTTGTAACTGAATTTGAAACAAACAAAAGTAAGAAGGCCATATGTTACTTATGACATATATATATATATATATATATATATATATATATATATATATATATATACACACACACACACACACACAAGAATACGATTTCAATTTTCAACAAGAGAAACAAATTGATATGATTTGAATCTAAAGCTAACCTGGTTGTGATGAAGATGAGGACATGCCAACATCAAGAAGACCTTGAAGAAAGTTGCCACCAGGCTGTCATCATGCTATTCGTATTTGGTGGAGGAGGTTCTTCTCCTCCTCCTAAATCAAGCAAGTCCACTAAGGGAGCAGAAGTTGTTTTAATAACTCCATTAGGAACACTACTTCCCATTTAAGCTGAAGGAATAGAAGTAGAACCATTCCTCCTTCCACTGAAACTTGCTTCTTCAAGAACTGGCATCCTTTCACCCAGTGCAGACCTTCACATACCATTACTAATTACTTCAATTCAATCTTTGTATTAAATTATCAAAATTACTATCTACAGTTCCATACCTTATATTCTGATGCTTTTCAATTATAGAATCAAATTTTGTTGATCTTTGTTGCAGTTCAAGCAGAAGGCTTCCTTTAGATTGAACAACCATATCCTTTATTCTCCTAAAATTGAACACCCATGACATGTTATTAGAAATTTCATATAAAACTAAACTTGAGTGCTTTTAACGAATATTAATCAAACAAGCAAAACTTACTGTGAGTTGTTGAATAAATTGATAATATGTGAAATTAACTGGTTATTAGCTTTTCCTATGTAAGTTGTTGAAGAAAATGATAAATTAGTAATAAAAAGTTTGAAAAAAATGAAATAAGACATAGTTGGAGTCAATATTAATTATCTCATTATTCATAGTCTAAAAGTCATAAGTGTAAAAATTAAAAGTAAAATGTATAAAGAGTTGAAATATTTACAATAATAATGTAAAGAATATAATATTCATTCAAATGACTATGAATTATAAACTGAAACAAAATTTGAAGTACATACTATGTACTCTTTTTTGTGCAATTCATCCTTAAAATCAACAAATAATTGGAACTATTGATAGATGATATATGTCATGTAGGATGTCAATGAAATTAACATACCTTCTATTTAACACATCATTCCCTGTCTATGCAATTAGTCCAAATGGATATATTTCCTTTGGGTACACCTACAAAAATTAGAAACAAATTATAAGCAAGTTGATAGGAATCATGAAGTGTTGGGCCCAAGTACCATTTAAGCAAGAGTTTTATAGGTTTTGTTTAGAAGGACTAGTAAAGGGCAAAACAGGAAATTCACCTAGGTGGGATAGGATTATAATAAATAAAGAGAAAGGTCACAGTAGAGGGATGTATATAAATTTGATAGTGTAATACGTTTGTATTGGCTCTTAAGCTTTCGGCTTAGAGAGAGGGAGATTCACTGGGCAATCTTTTAGATTGTGTTATAGTTTAATCAATTAGTTCTATTTCATCATCTTCTTTATTTCAATCTTTCTCTATTTGATCCTATTTCATCAAACCCTAATTTCTGTTCTTCATCACAAGTCCAACTCCTACATCATTTCAACTATAATTCTCTCATTATTGTTGCTAAGAAGCTAAGCAAGCTAGCACTTACAGTCCATCCTTCTGGAGGTCTTGTTATTATTGCTCTTATTCATAATATTTTGAGAAGACATCCTTCAATCAACTGTTTAGTCCATCAGGTATAGATTTAATCATTATTTTGTATATCTTTTACTTGATTCATCATAATGCTTGGATTGGATGATAAAAATTGTATTATGATAGTTTTTATATGTACTAGAACTAGATTATAAGCTCCACCTTGAATAGTTTTATTTTTTATTTTTGCAGGAGGATGATGGTGAAACTGAAACAATCAAATCAGGCATTGATCATTTCAATAATGAGGAAACTGATCTTCTTAAAACCAATGCTATGAGTAAGTTTCTGCAACATACTTTCTTTGAATTGTGTAATGTGCATTATATTTATAGCATCCTTCTACTTCCATTTATTTTTGGCAAACTACAATGTTTTAAACAAACAAATGAAAATGAGTTTCTCATATATAAATATATATATATATATATATATATATATATATATATATATATATATATATATATATATATTTGCAGGGAGTTCTCTATGGGAAATTGACACCCTACGCCACTAGTACTGCCCTCTTGTGTCTAGGTATGTATGTATGGATAACTAAATCAGGACAAATTTGTAAAAGTATTTCTACATTCACCCAAAAAGAAATGCTACTATTTATTTATAGTTGAATTCCATTTTTGTGTTTGTGTAGATTTGTTTTGTCGCTAGAAAATGATTTGACAGTTAGATCCAAGACAACTGAAGTTGCTATAAAGGATTTTAGTTCGGGTTTATATGCATGCAAATGTCATTTGCTTTAGTATTCACTCACCTGTTCTCCAGATTGTATATGATATAATTTTTCATGATCAAACTCAAGCCCTCGAAATTATTAATGCAAAGACCTTGAAATGCCCTGTTGAAGTAATCAAATAATCTTCAGAATTTTTATTAAAAAAACAACAGTAACAATTTTATTTTATAATAAAGAGATATGTATATAATAAGAGAAGAATGTAGTCAAACCACATCTTATAAGAGAAACACGAGGAATCCGTTGAAAAATGATAGGGGTATTATCGACATTCACGTAATAGCCACCAAATACAATGAACACTATCATGAGAGACGGGCCCAGAGCCAAAATATTTCATTATATATTTTTGCAGGAGAAACAGAAATTAGAAGTATTACATTTTCTATGTCTGTAAGTAAGCATACTTAACTTGTTTAATTTGTATAAATTATAATAATGTATAGAGTCTGTGACATCTAAGTCACAACTAGAGCAACAGAAGAGGGATGAAGTTTTTCTGAAAGACAAAATACCAACATTGTTTGCAGGGTGATGTGTTCATACCTTTCTAAAGTTTATTTAACAAAATGAAGAATCCAGTCACCAGTGACACCTGTACAACAACATAACAAGATTAAAATATATTATCAGATACTATCATATAGTAGAACAGTTGCCATAAAGAAGTCCAAACTAGCAGATCAAACCCAAACCCAGATAGAGCAATTTATTAATGAAGTGGTTATCCTTTCTCAAATCAATCATAGAAATGTGGTAAAGCTGATTGGATGTTGCTTGGAAATAGAAGTCCCATTATTGGTTTATGAGTTCATTCCAAATGGCACACTCTCTGATCACATCCACAACAAAGGCAAGTCATCAGCTATTACATGGGACATCAGACTTAGAATAGCAATAGAAACAACTGAAGACAATGGTGCAAGGAACACGAGGCTACTTAGATCCTGAATATATGTAGACGAACCAACTAACAGATAAGAGTGACGTTTACAGTTTTGGGGTAGTGTTAGTGGAACTGGTGACTGGAAAAAAAGCTCTTAGCTTTAATAGGCCAGAGGAAGAGAGGAACCTAGCCATGCATTTTCTATCTTCTTTAAAATAGGGACGACTCTTCCAGATTCTTGATGAACAGCTGCAGAAAAATGATGATCATAACGAGATTATCAAAGTCTCAACACTTGCAGCAAGATGCTTACATGTTCAAGGAGATAAAAGGCCTACCATGAAGGAAGTAGCTATGGAGCTGGAAGGAATATTGGCATCATTGATACAAAAGCATCCGTGGGTGCAAAGTACTTCGAATGAAGAGGAAGTGGAGTATTTTCTTAAAGGAACACCTGATGACTACGAATGCACAAAGGGGGCAACTAGAAGTTCAAGTACATTTGATAGCATGAGCAAGCAATTAATGTTCCTCTTCCTAGTCCCATTCCTTTCCCCTAATTCAACAGATTCTTCTTGAAAAAAGAATGAACTGAATTGTTCTGTAGTTGGTTATTGCAAAATCAGAACAGTCAGAACAGATCTAAAAACTTGTTACATAATTGAACTTTATGGGAAAGACTAAACTACCCACCTTCTAAAACCAAGGTAATACACCATACAACAAAATAGCAGAGTCCATCAGTATTATTACAAACCCATGAAGGAAGTGGAAGTTATTGGAAAAAAACATATGAATTGATGAACATGAAGTTGCAGGAAAATAAATATTATGATGATGAAAATATTAGATAGCTTTTATCAAGACTATAAGCTCTAGATTTTTTGAACTTTTCCTTACTGATTACCCCATCCAAAGTTTTGGGAAGGGTTGGCAGCTTCACAAAAAAAAAAAAACTTCCAAGAACATGGTATTCTTACTTTAAAAGAAAAGCTATCAACTATTTTATTCTTACTTTAAGACCTTCATCAGAACCTGTAGAATTTTGTCACAAGATAAATAGTTAAAGGTCAAAGAAACATACAGATGTATAGGAAGAAAGAACTTACATAAGTATCAAGTTGTCTGATAAAACAAATCATTATCCGTGTGTCAATACGAACTGTTGTTACATGAGAAAATCAACAACCTTGATCAGGTAAAATATCTCCTATGTTGCCCTATTATCTCCCTTTAAGGACCGGATGTTATTGCTCTTTAAAGACTGGATTGTCCTGGTTCAAGCATTTTATCGAACACTTGCTATGCATGGTGAAAATTTCTTTCAAATTTCAATATCAACTGGTTGGGTATCATTGAATATTGTTGTTGGGATATGACATAGGCAAGTCAGTTGCCCCACATCTCATATTGCTTGCATAATCATCACCAAACTGAGATAATGTGCCGAATCCAACCAAATGTTAAATCAAAATAGAAGGAACATACCAATGAATGAGTAGCAAAAGAATTTAAATATGATTATTCCCTGTGGAATCGCTAACAGCTCCATACATGGTCCATGATGCAGAGTCAGGGGCGGAAGATGAGGCATAATATGATTGTGCTTGTCCATGGCTTGAATCAACAGGTATTATAGAGATTTGTATGTTCGTAGAGATTTAAGAACTATGGAAAGATCGAAGAGATAGGTAAAAGGGGATTAGTGAGGAGATTCAACCGGGTGTATACATTGGGTCCAATTTAGGGTTCCCGAATGTTGTGTGGAAGTGGGTTAAAGTCAGAGGTTTGGTTGCGACAAGTAATTTATGTTTCCGTAGCATCAAGCTCCGATTGTACATAATCCATAGTTCGACCTAATATTAGGGCTTTTAGACTCCAAAAAGTTATTGTCGGCAATATTGAGATTAGCCCTCGATATGATATTTTTCCTTTAATCAGGGTGGTTTATCCCCAATATAAGGAGAGTTTTTAGGGTTCAATGGTGGTGGCAATGGAATGCCTTATGGTTTGAAGAGAGAAGGGAGGGAGAGAATTAAGGGAGATCTACAAAAGAGAGTGGAAAGCGGGGTACTTCAAAATTTTAGAAATTTTAAGGATTTCATTTCCCACTTTAAAAACCCGTGTTTAAGTAAAAAATTATAAAGCGACATATGTAGACGACGCACGTTTAAGATAAGCACCCTCTGTGTTTGTAATTTTTTTTTGTTGAACACTAATTGTAGGGCACGCAAAAATGCGCGACCTAAATTGTTCAGAT
Source organism: Lactuca sativa (assembly GCF_002870075.4). Taxonomy (NCBI): domain Eukaryota; kingdom Viridiplantae; phylum Streptophyta; class Magnoliopsida; order Asterales; family Asteraceae; genus Lactuca; species Lactuca sativa. The sequence goes on from NC_056627.2 coordinate 297,148,564, forward strand.
TTCTAAAGATCTGACATTATTTATAGGGCATGCCCTTTTGCGTATCATTAATCAGAGCGTGTCTATAAGGGTCTGTTTTCTAGTAGTGCAAGAAATAAAAGGTTATGGGCTGTTCACTAATGGGGAATTTTCCATTCATAAGGTCGCATATGTGGAAGATTTACTGTACAACCTAATAAGCGTTTCGCAGCTGGTGGTTGGTACAGGATTAAAACTTTCATTTGATGATGAGAGATCAGAGATCATCGAAAAGGAGACCAAAACAGTGCTCCTAAAGTGAAAGTGCAAAGGTGAAATGTATCCACTCAATCTGAACCCCATAAAAGGGAAGCCTGCCATCTGTTTGCTTATGAAAGCTTCTACTGATGATAGCTGGATGTGGCACCGGACACTCTTGCATCTCAATTTCAAAGACAATTGATTTATGATATTAGTTAGTATATATTATAAAATGCAGCTTTAATAAAAAATACATGCCACATTACATAAAACATCAAATATACCATATTACATAAACTATCTAATAAATCTCAAATAAACATCTAATATATCATCCATAAACAATCTAATAAATCTAAAATAACATCATCCAAAACATAAAACAAGAAATACTATGTGTCTGCTTCTTCACCATCATTGTTTTCCTCGTCGTTGACTTCGTGTTTAAATGAGTGGATAAGGTCTGCAATGGCCGTCACAAATGTCGGGTTTTGAAGAAAAGCATTCACATCGACATCCTACAATTAAGTCACAAGCACATTAAGTCACCAATGTTGGGTATTTAGTGTTGCGTCATTGTGGGATTTTTGTTTACTCTATTATATATCCCGGTTGGGCTTTTCCACCCGTTATTTATTATTAGGGTTTAGCTATTTAAGGTGCATGCTTTCACTAGATTTTGTAATCATAATATCGTCTTGTAAACCCTACACACCTTTACAGTAGTAGTTCTTAATCGAGCTCTTCTAAGGCTGTGATATTTAATCGTACAACATATTTGATATTCATTCTGTGTTCTTAATCTGTTTACCTGTTTGAATCTATCGATCATTCTAGATTTAATCTCAAAAATTGGTATTAGAGCAGTAGGCTGTGTAATCCATACGCATCTCTTCTATTAAAGAGTTATTAGGGTTTTCGTTTAAATAGGATCTGAGTTTTCCGTCTTCTTCAAGTTCATCGATTACAGACGTTGAATATTGATCTTTATTTTACTGTAAACTCAAGTTTAGATTTACACATCTGGTTCATACATGTTTTCATTAAATCGACAACATGCAGTTTGACGATTCTCATGCAAGTTCAATCAATCTCTCAAGTGGCATTGGATCTACAGCCAGGATCCCGATTATGTTTCCAAACGACTATGAAGTGTAGGCACTGCACTTTGAAGATTACGTGTTGGGTCTGCAAGATAATTCTTTGTTGATATGGGATGCAATAATCAAAGAGACATTTGCTCACACAGGTACATAGAGAGTTATCAAGACACAAGCAGAGTACAACGATCTTCTTCTCGATGTTACTGATATACCTAAAGATGACAAGGACAAGCTAATCAGCAATGTCAAGGTGATGAGGATTATTCGCTTTGCTTTACCAGTCAATACATTTCGCTTAGTAAGTCCCTATGAAACTGCAAAAGAGATATGGGATAGGCTTAGGGAACTGTATTCAAGAGACGCTGATCTTGAACCCTCCATCCAGACATTGTTACTTTCAAAGTTTGGAGTCTTCGTTCAGAAGCCTGAGGAGAAGCTTGACCAAACATTCAAGCACTACAACCATCTATTGAGTAGGATTTTGAAGCACAAGATCAAGCCAAAATTGATCGAGCAGAAGGTGATATTTATAAACGGATTAAGGTCTGAATGGAAGGATGTGGTGTCGACAGCTAAAACACATGAGTAGTTCAAAAATTACTCATTGGAAAATCTCGTTAATATTCTGAGGTCACATGAAGATGAGGTGACTAGTGAAGAAAAGGTCGTTGCAGGAATGGGTTCATTGGCATTTTTGGAAAGGGGAAAGAAGGTTGCTGATGATGGTTCGGAGTCTGATCTCTCCGATTGTGAACTCTCTAAAGAAGATTATGCTTTGATGGCGTCCAACCCCAAGCGATTCGCAAAGAAAATTTTCGGTCGCAAATAAAACCGAAACTTGCAGGGGAGTTACAGTTTTGAGAAGGCGAAAGATGAGTGTGAGAACAACTCTCAAAAGGAAGAAGCAAAGAAAGAGAAGAAACTCATAGGTGACTCCGGCTATGATTGTAATTATTGTCATGGCAAAAGTCATCTAGCAAAAGAGTGCATGGTGTGAATGTTGAATGAAAAGAAAGAAGTGGAAGATGATGAGGCTTATTTCCTCATAAAGTTGGAGGAAATCAAGAAGAAGAAAAGTTCTGATGATGCTAAACCTACTTTAATTATGCAGGAAAATGATGATGGGTTTGGTAGGGTCGAAGTGTGGTCGACTGACTCTGAAGACAAAGAGGTTCGTAGACCAACTCATGGAAAAAGCTTTGTGGCGAAAGGTGATGATTTGCCGTCCAGTGGGAGATGATTTATGATGAAAAATGAAGATTCATAGAGTATATGCTATTGAAGGCAGTAGTGTCTCCGACAACTGTTTCGCAACGAAACTCGTCCCTAAGCAGATTAGCGAATGTGAGAGGGTGATAAACAAGGTACACACCATTCTTAAATATCTAAATATTCCAGTGTCTAAATATGAAACTGAATTAGATGATCTAAAATATACAATATCTAGTATCAGTGAAAGCTTAAAAAGAACCCGTTTGAATAATTCTAACTTAACCGATCAACTCGACAGGGTTTCGAACAAAAGTGAAGAGAGACGCATATGGATTGAAAAGTTGGAATCAGATTTGTTTAAATCTAGGGATGAGTTGATTTATTTGCAAAGAGATAATTTAGGATTTTAAAACATCGAAACATTTTTTATTTGATTGCCAAAAGACTTTATTTTAATATTACTCAATTACATCTTGATTGTGAGATTGGAAAGAAAATTCACAAGATGATTTTGCCCTTTCTTGAATTGAAAGAGGACGAAATCGACGCAGATTGTTACAGGTGTGAATATATCGTCTCATCTGACGAAGTATCAAATGCTTACAGAGTAGGAATTGACAAAATTGAATCTTTAAAAAAGTCCAAAGATCATAAAAACATGTTGAGATAACTTTTGTATCAAAATGACAAAGAAAAAATCAAATTTGATATTGTACTGAAGTTTGACTCATTAAAGACAAAGATGAGTTCAGAAAACAAACTCAATGTTGAAAATACACCTGAATTCGACGATGATAGTGATATGAGTGAAATCTATGTGGAGGATGAGGTTGACTGCTCTGAATTTGTTAAAAACGAACATGAATCTACGAAAGTCTTGATTTCTGAAAATTCAGTTGAGTTTGCACGGTTTTCTGAAGTTAAATCAAAAGTTTTGAGAGAAAAGGCAATCGTTTTTCCAAAAGTTCACACTCTTCCCAATCAAGTTTTCATAACTAAAGGACTAAGTAAAAATCAGACAGCAGAACTAACGTCCATGGTCGAAGAGTACAATAAGGATGGTTGTGATGAGTTTTTCTAGTCAGCCCCAATCGACAATGCAGAAAAAACAAAAGTCCTCTCTGAAATGACCTCTTGGAAAATGAAGAGCAGATACGTAGTAGATCTGCTGAAAAAAAAAAGTCTAGTCGAGCTACGAAAAGGAGAGTCCAAGTGGAACCAAGAATGTTCCAAGCGATACATCATCTATTCAAACCAAAACTACTCTTAGAAAGCCAAAATCTAGGGCTAATGATCTCAAATCCTCTGAGCAATTCGTAGCTCAAAAATGTCAAAAAATGCAAGATATATAAAAAATCTAAAGGAAAGAAAGAATTTATGGAGATCCAAAAGTCCAAACTTTGTCTATCAAGAAAATACGACCAATCCAAATGCGAAAGTCTCTTCACCTGCGAAACCAAAGAATTTTCAATGAACTCAGTCTCAGTCTCAACAACTTTTGAAACAAAAAGTATTTCAGAAACCATTCTTATAAAATCATGTGAAACCTTTGGAGAAAACAAAGTATCGCTTTTGTCCTAACACAAATGCCTCACATTCAGCTAAGACATGGCAAGATGTTAAAGACAAAGGAAAGACAGTTTCAAAGCCTAAAATTCCATTTAAGAGGTCCGAAATGAAAGTTAAGAAGAAAGTTGTCAAGCAACAGATCCAAAATAAGCAAAGGAAAATATCCACATAGGATAAGAACCTAAAATATAATTGGATCACTATTTTCAAATTAAATAGAAAGATAGCACCACCTTGGTTAAAATATCTTATTTAGTTGATGTTGCTATTACTTTTCCTATGAAAGCCTCACGTGGACCCAAACAACTTTGGGTTCCTAAATCTCTTTGATTTTTGTAGGTGATTCGTGACGAGCAGTTTGGCTCCGAATGGTACATAGATAGTGGCTGCTTGTGTCACATGACAGGAAGAAAGGAAGAATTGAGATAGGTTCGAGTGTTAAAAGATGGAGGAAGAGTGAAGTATGGCAACAATTCACTTGGAGAAATAAAGGGTTATGGGATGTTCACTAATGGGGAATTTTCCATTCGCAAGGTTGGATATGTGGAAAGTTTACAACACAACCTAATAAGCGTTCTGCGGTTGGTGGTTGGTACAAGATTAAAAGTTTCATTTGATGATGAGAGATCAGAGATCATCGAAAAGGAGACCAAAACAGTGCTCCTAAAGTGAAAGTGCAAAGGTGAAATGTATCCACTCAATCTGAACCCCATCAAAGGGAAGCCTGCCATCTGTCTACTTATGAAAGCTTCTACTGATGATAGTTGGTTATGGCATCGGAGACTCTCGCATCTCAATTTCAAAGACAATTTATTTATGATATTAGTTTGTATATATTATAAAATGCAACTTTAATAAAAAAAATACATACCACATCAAATAAAACATCTAATATACCATATTACATAAACTATCTAATAAATCTCAAATAAACATCCAGTATATTATCTATAAACAATCTAATAAATCCAAAATAACATCATCCAAAATATAAAACAAGAAATACCATGTGTCTGCGTCTTGACCATCGTTGTTTTCCAAGTTGTTGACTTTTTTTTAAACGAGTGGATAATGTCTCCGATGGCCGTCACAAACATCGGGTTTCGAAGAAAAGCATTCACATCGACATCCTACAAATCAAGTCACAAGCACATTAAGTCACTAATGTTGGATATTCAGTGTTGCGTCATTGTGGGCCTTTTGTTTACTCTATTATATATCCGGGATGGGCTTTTCCACCCGTTATTTATTATTAGGGTTTAGATATTTAAGGTGCATGCACGCACTAGATTTTGTAATCATAATATCGTTTTGTAAACCCTACACGCCTTTATAGTTGCAGTTCTTAATCGAGCTCTTCAAAGGCTGTGATATTTAATCATACGACATATTTGATATTCATTATGTGTTCTTAATCAGTTTACCTGTTTGAATCGATCGATCATTCTATATTTAATATCAACAATTGGTATCAGAGCAGGAGGCTGTGTAATCCATATGCATCTCTTCTGTTAAAGAGCTATTAGGGTTTCCGTTTTAATAGGATCTGAGTTTGCCGTCTTTTTTGAGTTCATTGATTACAGACATTGAATCTTGATCTTTATTTTTCCCTAAACTCAAGTTTAGGTTTACACATCTGGTCCATACAGGTTTTCATTAAATCGACAATTTGCAGTTTGACGTTTCTCATGCTAGTTAAATTAATCTCTGAAGCGGCATTGGATCTACAACAAGGATCCCGATTATGTTTCGAAACGACTATCAAGTGTAGGCACTGCACTTTGAAGATTACATGTTGGGTCTGGAAGATAATGCTTTGTTGATATGCGACGCAATAACCAAGGAGACATTTACTCACACAGGTACAGAGAGAGTTATCAAGACACAAGCAGACTACAACGATCTTCTTCTCGATTTTACTGATATACTTAAAGATGAGAAGGACAAGCTAATCAGCAATCTCAAGGCGATGAGGATTATTCTCTTTGCTTTACCAGCCGACACATTTCTCTTAGTAAGCTCCTGTGAAACTACATAATAGATATAGGACAGGCTTAGGGAATTGTATTCAAGAGACGTTGATTTTGAGCACTCCATCTGTGACAACCCGATATTTCAACTCTATGTAATGACCTAAAAAGTCAATTATTGTAACCACTTTTGTGATAATGAAATTAACTTCGAAAATAAAATGTCCAAAAAGTTTCTATTTAATTACCAACTATGATAGATGTCATTAAATCGTGATCGTACGTAAAAAGAACGCCTAAATCCGACTTCGTATATTGAAGTTATGATTTTTCCAAGTTCGGCTTAGCAGCAGACAACTAAAAACTCGAATCGGAGATCGAGCGGTTTTTGGCCGGAATGACCTAAACGAGAATCGAAGGTCTTGACAATGGTAATTCAGCGGTAAAAAGTCTGGCAAAAACCGACGTCAGATAAAGAAGTTATGAATTTCTAAAGAAATTCCTTAAACACGACCTTTTAAAAATAAATAATAAAAATAATTTCAAATTTTGCCGACGGAATCTAAACGAAAGTTGTAGAGCGTAGTCTCACCTACGCGCGGATATAAAGACCATCGAAAACGGAGTTCGTATGAAGAAGATATGAATTTTAGAAGTTTATTAATTAAATAAAATATAAATTTAAATATTAATCCTTGGTATTATCCGAAGGGGAGTCAGCAAGCCTATCCGAGGTACGCCCAGCGTACAGGCGTACGCCCCGGGTACTCAAGGCCTAGGCCTCGGATCGTCCACGTCTCGGCCTATGCGAAGCTAGCCCCTGTCCCATCCGAAGTCCGAGGCAGTCGAGGATTCGGTAATGCGTGACGTACGCGTACGCCCTGCGTACCCGCGTACTCCCCGCGTACCGAGGCGGTTCCCAGCCCCTATAAAAGGGATGCGAGGGTTCCGAAGAAAGGGCTCCATTTCTCTCATTTCCTTTGCGTTCTTGCCTCGTTTTCCGTACCCGTGCTAACCCGAAGCCCTGGTCATTTTGCTCAAGTCCCGAAGATCGTTTGTACTCCTGAGATTCCCGAGAATCCCGAGAAAAATCTGTTTCCCGAGACGAAATTCTGCCCGGTTTCCATTTCGCTTTCTTCAAACTTTCAAGTGAGTTCATACCCCTACATTTTCATGTTTTCTTCAAGTTTTAAGGGGGGGAATACAAGTTAGAACACTAAACATAACTTAAATTTAAATGACAGCTTTCTACAAAAAAGTTGAGTCCTGTTCACGGACTGTTTTGACCATCTTAAACTTAATATCTTTCAAAAATGTACAATATGCAAATAGTTCAAGTCTATACCTTTCTAAGGATTACTCGCACGCTTTCATACGATTTTTCTACAATTTATGGCGATTTTTATAAAACTGTCTGTCATTTCAGAAGTGATTTCGGACCAGTCTGTGAATATGCTCATTTTCACACAAGTTTGAGACCACTAAAAATCATAATAAAAATTAGGAACAAAGTAGACTCATTTTATAAATTCTCAGAAGTGACGGATTCAGTTTTTGACTTACGATGATTTTTCTATGAGTTTTATATAGGGACAGTAAAGGGTAAAACTGTCAAAAGTGGTTTATAGATTTATTAACACCTTCTAACATTTTTGAGCAATGTTTATACATTAAGGAAGTTAAAAACACAATCATTTAAATATGTTTAATTACAATTTTTACAAAAGTGATAAGTACAAAAAGGTCTTAGTATCAAACTTAAGGATTATTTCATGTAGAGTTTCTAATAAAAACGTAAGAATATGAACAATAATTACGAAACATACCAAATCATCTTTTAAAATTTATACATATACATAACCATTTGCATATATATGTTTTGTTTACAAACTTGTCTTCTACATCAAAAATATACATATATAGTTTACGAAACTCTACTCCATTTGTATCCTGTTGAGCAAAGGGTAAAATACTGTCAAATGCATATCTAAAGATATCAGATCGTTTTTCATAGCTATCCCAGTCTTAGAGGATGATCATTTATACAAACATTTTCACACGTAAATCTGCTTTTATACTAAGATTTGTGAGACATTAACTTCATGTACGTTCGAGTACACATTTCAAGTCCTGTATTATATACCAGAATCCCTTGGAGGGGGAGCACGGTGTTTGTGTATAGATCTATACGGGCTTGACACCCCGCGCCTTAACTGTTAGCTATAGTCCACCATTTGGGGTGACAAACGTCATAACATTCCAACGCTTGACGAACGTTGTGTATATGCATTTCGAGTCAATAGTATGGTTATAAAACTCACATGGGGTATTAAAAATACATTGATTTACGAGGTTTTCAAACATATTGGTTATTTTACACTTACATACATTTTTAGAAACAAACATTGGTCTTAAGAGAAGGCTACTTTTATACTAGTAGAAAATATAGGATTTTCTAGAAACAAACAAGCAAGGATAAAACATTTCATTTCATACAAACATTATCATTTAATACTTATGAAACTCACCAGCTTAAATGTTGATCTACTCTTTCAAAAATTACTTGTATGTCCCAGGAATTCAGTAATTACAGGTATCAATATGATTTTGAAGAAGGGACGTTGCGGCGCCAGTTAAATCTCATATACTACATCATATTGTAATTGGTTTTGAACATGTAACTTTTGACAAATGTAAACTTTCAATTATATATATGATGGTTGTATTGCTTTCTTTACTATGTATTCATTTGTTACGTTACCACATGAAGTCATCCGCCCCCGAACGTTTCCGCCGTTCAGGTTTGGGGGTGTGACAGATTGGTATCAGAGTAATGTTTATAGTGAACTAAGTATATCGAACCACATAAGATATACAAAATATAAATGCTTAAGGGACTAATACTCTCTGACAAAACATTTTTTTTCTTTTGTTTTTACGCTTAAGCAGCGTTACGTTTAACTTAAATTGTTAGTTCATTTAAGTACAAATACATGCATACAACAAATTATTTTCATGATAATAACTATACAAGAAGTATTTAGACAAGTTGACACTACGATTAAGACTCGATATATGTAATCAGATTTGGGACGAATATAGCGTGATCAACTATATTTGCCCGAGATCGGACCAATATATATCGAGGATTGCTCGTAGTAAGCAACAAGTCAAAACTTACCAAAACATCACAAGAATCAAACACAAGAATTTAAATACTATAGGAATATTTGCTACATAAACTAGTTTAACTTACATGTTACATGATCCAACTTTATTTCAATTCTTATAACCCTATTCTCGTACAGTCAAATGGCTGGATTTCACCACCCTGGCGACCCCTACTATCCCAACCAAGGCAATGGAGGATGGATTGAAGATGATACCGAGGAGGACGAAGAACCCATAGAATTGGATGATGACTCCGGTACCGACTCAGAGACGGAAGTGATCAATCCACCTCCCGCGCAACCTCCCGTTTTCGTCAGGAACTTTCAAGGACCGACTCCCGTCTCGGGAAGTCACCTCCACCATTGGAGCCAACAACAAAACCTACGCCCTCCCTACGGCATGTGTAGAGACTTTTACAATGTCCGAGGAGGAGGTTCAGCTGATCGGGCACTACCAATAATGATTGGTAAACTAGCCAATTAGTCCTACCAATCCGGAGTTCAAGCTAGCCGGATTGGGGATGTCAACGTAGAAGTACAGGTTCATACTTCTAACATCTGTACACTGGAAAAAATTCAAGACAATGCCCAACTACAAACCGAGGCATTCCAAGCGCAAATGATTGCGGCCCTAGCTGAATTGAGGGAACAACAAGCCGCTTTTGATAGGCGTCTTATAGAATCGAAGAAATCGGATGCGGAGTCAAGCACTAAGCGCAACCTACGTCGCAAGTAGTGCTTGCCAAAATCTCAAATTTTGTTATAAGTTAGGACCTCGGCTAAAAGTTTTTAATTTTTCTTAAACTTTGTAACCGGAGACCCTTATAGGGGTCAAACTTTCGTGATCATTATATCAACTATTATATTAATATAAGTGGCACTATTATTAATACGTGGAGTATTTCATTCAATCCTTAAAAAGTTATGGAAAAACAAAATGCTTGTTTCATATTTTCAGTCTTACAAATAACTTTCATTCTTCTATTTTGAGACTCGTACTATCATCTGTTGTTGGGCTATAGCAATATAGTTCATGAGACACATACAGTTTCTACGCTATGGAATTCTTATCTTTATCTTTTCAACCTATAGTTGAAGGATGCCTCCACGTAGGAACCCAAGGCGAAACAACGGTGGGGAAGCACCTACACCACCACCACCCCCACCACCTCAATTTGATGCTGTCATGTTCCAAGCAGCAGTCACTGCAGCGGTAGCAGCTGCCATGTCACAGATCAATAACTCGACTACTACTAGCTCGGGAATTGGCACACACCTATCCAACCATGGAGAGAGTTATGGGCAACCCCGAGAATGCACCTATAAAGACTTTACTAATGCCAAACCCCGGATGTTTTATGGAACTAGTGGCGTGATGTCTCTGAGGCAGTGGATCGAAAGGACTGAATCAGTCTTTGAAATCTGCTCCTGTCCCGAGCACAGCAAAGTCAAGTTTGCAACCTTCACCCTTATTGATAGAGCTTTAGCTTGGTGGAATGGTCACGTTAAGGTACTTACCCTGATAGTGGCAAACTCCATAAGCTGGGAGAGCTTCAAAGTCATGCTGATGAGAGAATACTGTCCACGAGGAGAGATTCAAAAACTCGAGCACGAACTCTGGACTCTTGGAATGGTTGGTACCGACATCGCAACTTATACCAACAGATTCTGCGATTTGGCAATCCTCTGTACAGATATGATTGCTCCTGAGAGCAAGAAAATAGAGAGATACATTTGGGGACTGTCGCCCCAAATTAGGTCAAGCGTGTTAGCTTCAAAACCTGACACTTTTGAAAGTGCCAAGGAACTGGCACAATCTCTTGTTGACTACGGAGGTCATCAGAACTCAAAGGTTGCTACACCAGAACCACAAAAGGGAAACAACAACAACAACAACAATAACAAGAAGAGGGTATGGAATAAAGGGAAGGGAGGGTCTTCCCAAGAACCCGCGAAGAAACAACTGGTTTCAGTGAATGCTGCCACTGTACCTACTACCTCTCCTACGAACCCCTACCCAACAAAGCCTTATGGGGCTAACCTTCCAAAGTGCACGAAATGCACTTATCACCATCATGGACCTTGTCGGGAAATGCAGTGTTCCAACTGCAACAGAAAGGGACACACTGTCCGTTTCTGCAAGGATCCCGCAAAGCCGATCACTCAAGTTCCCAGCACGGGTGTAGGCCAAACTTGCTACGGTTGTGGCGAGGTGGGCCACTACAAGAGAAACTGTCCAAAGGCAGCAAATACCGGCGGGGTGGGACGAGTTTTGGCTATAGGCCACGATGAAGCCGTAGCTGATCCGACTGTAGTTGCTGGTACGTTCCTTCTCGATAATTCATATGCATGCATATTATTCGATAGTGGAGCGGAGAGAAGCTTCGTGATTCAAAACTTTATTCACTTACTTAAACCAAAACCTAGAAAGTTAGAAAAATCATTCACTGTAGAGATGGCCAATGGAAAAACGGAAAACACTAATTGCAGATACATGGACTGTACGTTAACTTTAGACGGTCATTCTTTTCCAATCAACCTCATGCCGGTCCAAATTAAAAGTTTCGACGTCATAGTCGGCATGGATTGGTTAAGTCTTCTTCGCGCTAACATCCTGTGCTTTGAGAAAGCAGTTCGTCTTAATCTCCCTAACAACGAAACATTAGTTATTTATGGCGACAAATCAAGTACACACCTTCGTATCATTTTGTGCATCCAAGCTCGAAAGTGTTTACGGAAGGATTGTCGAGCATTCCTAGCGCACATCGTCGATACGAGTCAGGAACTGAAGGACATCAAGAACATTCCAGAAGTACGCGACTTTCCCGACATCTTTCCAGAAGAACTACCGGGATTACCACCACAACACAAAGTCGAGTTTAGAATCGACTTAGTTCCAGGGGCTACCCCAGTAGCGAAGTCGCCTTATCGCCTAGCACCAGCAGAGATGCAAGAACTTTCTAGTCAGCTTGACGAACTCCTTCAAAAAGGATTCATTAGACCAAGTTTCTCACCTTGGGGAGCATCGGTCCTGTTTGTAAAGAAAAAAGACGGATCGTTCCGTATGTGCGTCGACTACAGAGAACTGAACAAGCTTATTGTCAAAAATCGCTATCCTCTACCCCGTACTGACGACCTATTTGATCAACTTCAAGGAGCAAACTACTTCTCGAAGATAGATCTACGATCCGGATATCACCAATTACGAGTGGTAGAAGGGGATATTCCCAAGACAGCATTCCGAACTCGTCATGGACACTACGAATTTGTAGTGATGCCGTTCGGATTAACCAACGCACCAGTAGTATTTATGGACCTAATGAATAGGGTGTGTCGTCCCTACTTAGATCAGTTCCTCATCGTCTTCATCGATGACATACTTATCTACTCCCGAAGTAAGGAAGAGCATAGTCAGCACTTCCGAAAAGTCTTAGAAACATTGCGATCGGAGAAGCTGTATGCGAAGTTCTCTAAATGCGAATTTTGGATTCGAAGAGTCGAATTTTTGGGCCACGTTGTTAGCAAGAAGGGGATACACGTGGACCCCTCCAAAATTAAGGCCATTGAGAACTGGTTGGCACCAAAGACACCTACAGAGATTCGTCAATTTCTAGGTCTCGCCGGCTACTATTGCAGATTCATATTGAACTTCTCTAGCATTGCGAAACCTCTTACTACATTAACCGAGAAAGGCGTGGCCTTTCACTGGGAAGCGAAACAAGAGAAGGCGTTCCAAACGCTGAAACAGACCTTGTCCTCCGCCCCGATACTATCCCTCCCCGAAGGGATAGAAGATTTCGTAGTGTATTGCGATGCATCAAACCAAGGACTTGGTTGCGTTCTTATGCAGAGAGGGAAGGTTATTGCTTATGCCTCCCGACAGCTTAAGACACACGAAGTGAACTATATGACCCACGATCTTGAGTTAGGAGCAGTGGTATTTGCTCTGAAGATCTGGAGACACTACTTATACGGAACAAAGAGTACTATTTTCACCGATCACAAGAGCCTTCAACACATTTTTGATCAGAAGGAACTCAACATGCGACAACGACGATGGGTTGAGTTACTCAATGACTACGAATGTGAAATTCGTTATCATCCTGGCAAGGCCAACGTGGTAGCTGACGCCCTCATCCGAAAAGATTACGCTGGACGGAGAGTCGAATCTCTGACTATGACTATCCATTCCCACTTATCCACGCAAATTAAGGAGGCTCAACTGGAAGCTTTGCAACCTGAAAATGTGGCGAGTGAATCCCTAAGAGGAATGGAAAAGAATCTAGAAATCAAGGGTGGCGGGGCATATTATCTCATGGACCGAATCTGGACGCCGAAACATGGTGGTTTCAGAGATTTAGTCATGACCGAAGCACACAACACGAGATATTCCGTTCACCCAGGTTCAGATAAAATGTATCTGGATCTTAAGAAACTGTACTGGTAGCCTAACATGAAAGCAGAAATTGCTACCTTCGTAAGTAAATGCCTTATTTGTGCTAAGGTTAAGGTCGAGTATCAGAAACCGTCAGGATTACTACAACAACCGGAGATACCAGAATGGAAATGGGAGCGGATTACTATGGACTTCATAACCAAGTTGCCCAAGATGACACGTGGACTCGATACTCTATGGGTCATCGTCGACAGATTGACTAAATCCACGCATTTCCTACCAATCAAGGAGACTGACAAGATGAAAAAGCTTACTAGAACTTACATAAGGGAAATAGTGCGACTGCATGGTGTTCCGATATCCATTATCTCCGATAGAGATAGTAGATTCACTTCAAGATTCTGGCAGTCACTACAAAGTTCCCTGGGGACTAGGCTAGACATGAGTACAGCCTACCACCCACAAACAGACGGGCAAATTGAGAGAACGATACAAACTTTGGAAGATATGCTGAGAGCCTGTATGATTGACTTTGGAAAGGCATGGGATATCCATTTACCCCTAGTCGAATTTTCATACAACAATAGCTATCATGCAAGCATAAAGGCTGCTCCGTTCGAATCCCTCTATGGTCGAAAGTTCAGATCCCCTCTGTGTTGGACTGAAGTTGGTGATACCCAGTTAGCTAGAGGACGAGTTCCTGAAAGCACTCTCACCGGTCCGGAAATCATACGGGAAATGACAGAGAAGATCGTTCAAATTCGTGAACGGTTGAAAGCCTCCAGAGACCGACAGAAAAGCTATGCTGACCAAAGGAGGAAACCTTTGGAATTCCAGGTAGGCGACCACGTTTTATTGAAGGTCTCACTGTGGAAGGGTTTAATACGCTTTGGGAAGCGTGGGAAACTAAATCCAAGATACATAGGGCCTTTGGAGATTCTTGCTAGAATCGGCCATGTAGCTTACAAACTTAACCTACCGCGTGAACTTAGTAACATACATCCAACCTTCCATGTCTCGAACTTGAAAAAGTGTATGTCCGATGAGACTCTTGTTATTCCACTCGACGAGATCGAGATCAACGAGAGCCTCAACTTTGTGGAAGAACCAGCAGAAATCATGGACCGAGAGGTCAAACAAACAAAACAAAGTCGCATACCCATCGTGAAGGTTCGTTGGAACGCCAAGCGGAGACCTGAATTCACATGGGAACGCGAAGATCAGATTAAACAAAAGTACCCTCACCTTTTTCATATTCACTAGTATCCTTACTACTTTAAATTTCGGGACGAAATTTCCTCTAACGGGGGGATGATGTGACAACCCGATATTTCAAATCTATGTAATGACCTAAAAAGTCAATTATTGTAACCACTTTTGTGATAATGAAATTAACTTCGAAAATAAAATATCCAAAAAGTTTCTATTTAATTACCTACTATGATAGATGTCATTAAACCGTGATCGTACGTAAAAAGAACGCCCAAATCCGACTTCTTATATTGAAGTTATGATTTTTCCAAGTTCGGCTTAGCAGCAGACAGCTACAAACTCGAATCGGAGATCGAGCGGCTTTTGGCCGGAATGACCTAAACGAGAATCGAAGGTCTCGACAATGGTAATTCAACGGTAAAAAGTCTGGCAAAAACGACGTCAGATAAAGAAGTCATGAATTTCTAAAGAAATTCCTTAAACACGACCTTTTAAAAATAAATAATAAAAATAATTTCAAAAGTTGCCGACGGAATCTAAACGAAAGTTGTAGAGCGTAGTCTCACCTACGCGTGGATATAAAAACCATCGAAAACGGAGTTCGTATGAAGAAGATATAAATTTTAGAAGTTTATTAATTAAATAAAATATAAATTTAAATATTAATCCTTGGTATTCTCCGAAGGGGAGTCAACAAGCCTATCCGAGGTACGCCCAGCGTACAGGTGTACACCCCGCGTACTCAAGGCCTAGGCTTCGGATCGTCCACGTCTAGGCCTATGCGAAGCTAGCCCCTGTCCCATCCGAAGTCCGAGGCAGTCGAGGATTCGGTCATGCGTGACGTACTCGTACCCTCGTACGCCCCGCGTACCGAGACGGTTCCCAGGCCCTATAAAAGGGATGCGAGGGTTCCGAAGAAAGGGCTCCATTTCTCTCATTTCCTTTTCGTTCTTGACTCGTTTTCCGTGCCCGTGCTAACCCGAAGCCCTAGTCATTTTGCTTAAGTCCCGAAGATCGTTTGTACTCCCGAGATTCCCGAGAATCCCGAGAAAAATCTGTTTCCCGAGACGAAATTTTGCCCGGTTTCCATCTCGCTTTCTTCAAAATTTCAAGTGAGTTCATACCCCTACATTTTCATGTTTTCTTCAAGTTTTAAAGGGGAGAATACAAGTTAGAACACTAAACATAACTTAAATTTAAATGACAGCTTTCTACAAAAAAGTTGAGTCCTGTTCACGGACTGTTTTGACCATCTTAAACTTAATATCTTTCAAAAATGTACAATATGAAAATAGCTCAAGTTTATACCTTTCTAAGGATTACTCTCACGTGTTCATACGATTTTTCTACAATTTATGGCGATTTTTATAAAACTGCCTGTCATTTCAGAAGTGATTTCGGACCAGTCTGTGAATATGCTCATTTTCACACTAGTTTGAGACCACTAAAAATCATAATAAAAATTAGGAACATAGTAGACTCATTTTATAAACTCTCAGAGGTGACGGATTCAGTTTTCGACTTACTATGATTTTTCTATGAGTTTTCTAAAAATTGGGACAGTAAAGGATAAAACTGTCAAAAGTGGTTTATAGATTTATTAACACCTTCTAACATTTTTGAGCAATGTTTATACATTAAGGAAGTTAAAAACACAATCATTTAAATATGTTTAATTACAATTTTTACAAAAGTGATAAGTACAAAAAGGTCTTAGTATCAAACTTAAGGATTATTTCATGCAGAGTTTCTAATAAAAACGTAAGAATATGAACAACAATTACGAAACATACCAAATCATCTTTTAAAATTTATACATATATATAACCATTTGCATATATATGTTTTGTTACAAACTTGTCTTCTACATCAAAAATATACATATATAGTTTACGAAACTCTACTCCATTTGTATCCTGTTGAGCAAAGGGTAAAATATTGTCAAATGCATATATAAAGATTTCACATCGTTTTTCATAGCTATCCCAGTCTTAGGGGATGATCATTTATAAAAACATTTTCACACATAAATCTGTTTTTATACTAAGATTTGTGAGACATTAACTTCACGTACGTTCGAGTACACATTTCAAGTCCTGTATTATATACCAGAATCCCTTGGAGGGGGAGCATGGTGTTTGTGTATAGATCTATACGGGCTTGACAACCCGCGCCTTGATTGTTAGCTACAGTCCACCATTTGGGGGTGACAAACGTCATAACATTCCAACGCTTGAAGAACGTTGTGTATAGGCATTCCGAGTCAATAGTATGGTTATAAAACTCACATGGGGTATTAAAAATACATTAATTTACGAGGTTTTCAAACATATTGGTTATTTTACACTTACATAATTTTTAGAAACAAACATTGGTCTTAAGAGAAGGCTACTTTTATACTAGTAGAAAATATAGGATTTTCTAGAAACAAACAAACAAGGATAAAACATTTCATTTCATACAAACATTGTCATTTAATACTTATGAAACTCACCAGCTTAAATGTTGATCTACTCTTTCAAAAATTACTTGTATGTCCCAGGGATTCAGTAATTACATGTATCAATATGATTTTGAATAAGGGACGCTGCGACGCCAGTTAAATCTCATATTTTGACATCATATTGTAATTGGTTTTGAACATGTAACTTTTGACAAATGTAAACTTTCAACTATATATATGACGGTTGTATTGCTTTCTTTACTATGTATTCATTTGTTACGTTACCACATGAAGTCACCCGCCCCCGAACGTTTCCGCCGTTCAGGTTTGGGGGTGTGACAGATTGGTATCAGAGCAATGTTTATAGTGAACTAAGTATATCGAACCACATAAGATATACAAACTATAAATGCTTAAGGGACTAATACTCTCTGACAAAACATTTTTTTCTTTTGTTTTTACGCTTAAGCAGCGTTACGTTTAACTTAAATCGTTAGTTCATTTAAGTACAAATACATGCATACAACAAATTTTTTTCATGATTATAACTATACAAGAAGTATTTAGACAAGTTGACACTAGGATTAAGACTCGATATATGTAATCAGATTTGGGACGAATATAGCGTGATAAACTATATTTGCCCGAGATCGGACCAATATATATCGAGGATTGCTCGTAGTAAGCAACAAGTCAAAACTTACCAAAACATCACAAGAATCAAACACAAAAATTTAAATACTATAGGAATATTTGCTACATAAACTAGTTTAACTTACATGTTACATGATCCAACTTTATTTCAATTCTTATAACCCTATTCTCGTACAGTCAAATGGCTGGATTTCACCACCCCGGCGACCCCTACTATCCCAACCAAGGCAACGAGGTATGGATCGAAGATGATCCCGAGGAGGACGAAGAACCCATAGAATTGGATGATGACTCTGGTACCGACACAGAGCCGAAAGTGATCAATCCACCTCCTGCGCAACCTCCCGTCTTCGTCAGGAACTTTCAAGGACCGACTCCCGTCTCGGGAAGTCACCTCCACCATTGGAGCCAACAACAAAACCTACGCCCTCCCTACGGCATGTGCCGAGACTTT
Source organism: Lactuca sativa (assembly GCF_002870075.4). Lineage (NCBI taxonomy): Eukaryota > Viridiplantae > Streptophyta > Magnoliopsida > Asterales > Asteraceae > Lactuca > Lactuca sativa. The sequence continues at coordinate 297,166,966 of NC_056627.2, forward strand.
TACAATGTCCGAGGAGGAGGTTCAGCTGATCGGGCACTACCAATAAAGATTGGTAAACTAGCCAATCAGTCCTACCAATCCGGAGTTCAAGCTAGCTGGATTCGGGATGTCAACGTAGAAGTACAGGTTCATACTTCTAACATCCGTAGACTGGAAAAAATTCAAGACAATGCCCAACTACAAACCGAGGCATTCCAAGCGCAAATGATTGCGGCCCTAGCTGAATTGAGGGAACAACAAGCCGCTTTTGATAGGCGTCTTATAGAATCGAAGAAATCGGATGCGGAGTCAAGCACTAAGCGCAACCTACGTCGCAAGTAGTGCTTGCCAAAATCTCAAATTTTGTTATAAGTTAGGACCTCGGCTAAAAGTTTTTAATTTTTCTTAACCTTTGTAACCGGAGACCCTTATAGGGGTCAAACTTTCGTGATCATTATATCAACTATTATATTAATATAAGTGGCACTATTATTAATACGTGGAGTATTTCATTCAATCCTTAAAAAGTTATGGAAAAACAAAATGCTTGTTTCATATTTTCAGTCTTACAAATAACTTTCATTCTTTTATTTTGAGACTCGTACTATCATCTGTTGTTGGGCTATAGCAATATAGTTCATGAGACACATACAGTTTCTACGCTATGGAATTCTTATCTTTATCTTTTCAACCTATAGTTGAAGGATGCCTCCGCGTAGGAACCCAAGGCGAAACAACGGTGGGGAAGCACCTACACCACCACCACCTCCACCACCTCAATTTGATGCTGTCATGTTCCAAGCAGCAGTCACCGCAGCGGTAGCAGCTGCCATGTCACAGATCAATAACTCGACTACTACTGGCTCGGGAACTGGCACACACCTATCCAACCATGGCGAGAGTCATGGGCAACCCCGAGAATGCACCTATAAAGACTTTACTAATGCCAAACCCCGGATGTTTTATGGAACTAGTGGCGTGATGTCTCTGAGGCAGTGGATCGAAAGGACTGAATCAGTCTTTGAAATCTGCTCCTGTCCCGAGCACAGCAAAGTCAAGTTTGCAACCTTCACCCTTATTGATAGAGCTTTAGCTTGGTGGAATGGTCACGTTAAGGTACTTACCCTGATAGTGGCAAACTCCATAAGCTGGGAGAGCTTAAAAGTCATGCTGATGAGAGAATACTGTCCACGAGGGGAGATTCAAAAACTCGAGCATTAACTCTGGACTCTTGGAATGGTTGGTACCGACATCCCAACTTATACCAACAGATTCTGCGATCTGGAAATCCTCTGTACAGATATGATTGCTCCTGAGAGCAAGAAAATAGAGAGATACATTTGGGGACTATCGCCCCAAATTAGGTCAAGCGTGTTAGCTTCAAAACCTGACACTTTTGAAAGTGCCAAGGAACTGGCACAATCTCTTGTTGACTATGGAGGTCATCAGAACTCAAAGGTTGCTACACCAGAACCACAAAAGGGAAACAACAACAACAACAACAACAACAACAATAACAAGAAGAGGGTATGGAATAAAGGGAAGGGAGGGTCTTCCCAAGAACCCGCGAAGAAACAACTGGTTTCAGTGAATGCTGCCAATGTGCCTACTACTGTTCCTACGAACCCCTACCCAACAAAGCCTTATGGGGGTAACCTTCGAAAGTGCACGAAATGCACTTATCACCATCATGGACCTTGTCGAGAAATACAGTGTTCCAACTGCAACAGAAAGGGACACACTGTCCGTTTCTGCAAGGATCCCACAAAGCCGATCACTCAAGTTCCCAACGCGGGTGTAGGCCAAACTTGCTACGGTTGTGGCGAGGTGGGCCACTACAAGAGAAATTGTCCAAAGGCAGCAAATATCGGCGGGGTGGGACGAGTTTTGGCTATAGGCCATGATGAAGCCGTAGCTGATCCGACTGTAGTTGCAGGTACCTTCCTTCTCGATAATTCATATGCATGCATATTATTTGATAGTGGAGCGGAGAGAAGCTTCGTGAGTAAAAAATTTATTCACTTACTTAAACCAAAACCTAGCAAGTTAGAAAAATCATTCACTGTAAAGATGGCCAATGGAAAAACGGAAAAGACTAACTGCATATACATGGACTGTACGTTAACTTTAGATGTTCATTCTTTCCCAATCAACCTCATGCCGGTCCAAATTAAAAGTTTCGACGTCATAGTCGGCATGGATTGGTTAAGTCTTCTTCGCGCTAACATCATGTGCTTTGAGAAAGCAGTTCGTCTTAGTCTCCCTAACAACGAAACATTAGTTATTTACGGCGATAAATCAAGTACACACCTTCATATCATTTCGTGCATCCAAGCTCGAAAGTGTTTACGGAAGGATTGTCGAGCATTCCTAGCGCACATCGTCGATACGAGTCAGGAACTGAAGGACATCAAGAACATTCCAGAAGTATGCGACTTTCCCAATATCTTTCTAGAGGAACTACCGGGATTACCACCACAACGCCAAGTCGAGTTTAGAATCGACTTAGTTCCAGGGGCTACCCCAGTAGCGAAGTCGCCTTATCGCCTAGCACCAACAGAGATGCAAGAACTTTCCAGTCAGCTTAATGAACTCCTTCAAAAAGGATTCAGTAGACCAAGTTTCTCACCTTGGGGAGCACCGGTCCTGTTTGTAAAGAAGAAAGACGGATCGTTCCGCATGTGCATCGACTATAGAGAACTGAACAAGCTTACTGTCAAAAATCGCTATCCTCTACCCCGTATTGACGACCTATTTGATCAACTTCAAGGAGCAAACTACTTCTCGAAGATAGATCTACGATCCGGATATCACCAATTACGAGTGCTAGAAGGGGATATTCCCAAGACAGCATTCCGAACTCGTTATGGACACTACGAATTTGTAGTGATGCCGTTCGGATTAACCAACGCACCAATAGTATTTATGGACCTAATGAATAGGGTATGTCGTCCCTACTTAGATCAGTTCCTCATCGTCTTCATCGATCACATACTTATCTACTCCCGAAGTAAGGAAGAGCATAGTCAGTGTAACACCCGGGTTTCAGGGCTAAGCATTTTTGTCAATGTAATAGTCTAGGTCAACTCTTGTAACTCTTTTTGAAGTAATAAAGATGAAATATTTGAGTATTATGTGAATTATGTGTCTTTATGTGCATATTATTTAATTATAAATGTATAATTAATAAAGAATAAAATGTGCGTCAAAATTAAAGTGTGAGATCATCCCGATATCTCTACACAAAGTTGTAGAATATGTCTCAAGGTTTCCGTACATATAAAGAACGCCGAAATGCGAGTTATAACGAAGAAGTTATGACCCGTCGAAGTTTCGCGACAGAACCGGCACGATACCGGAAAGCGTAAATAGTGAATTTACGATAGAGCGAGATTTAGCCTTAGCGATATTAACGAAAGTCGTATAATATGTTAAACTAAGAACATCGGTAAAAAGAACGCCCAAATCTGACTTCGTATGAAGAAGTTATGATTTTTCGAAGTTTCGGAATAGTAGTGTACAGCCCGAAATTTGAATATTAGATCGAGCGGTTTTTAGCCGACATAACCTAAACGAGAATCGATGATCTCGTTGAGATTAGCGTAACGAGAAAAAGATGGGCGAAAACGGATGTCGGATGAAGAAGTTATGAGGATTTAACGGACCAATCGTGTCCCGGCCCGTTAATAATATAAAATATAAAATTGAGCTAAAATTAGCCGATGGAGTCTAAACGAAAGTTGTAGAGTACGTTCCCACCTTCGCGTGGATATAGAGAACGTCGAAAACGAAGGTTGTACGCGAAAGTTATGAATTTTTGAAGTTGTAACTCGAAATTGCGAAGTCTGTTGCAAATTGATGACGTGGCGCGTTGTGGGCCGTCCGATGATGGTCTCAGATCTCGCTTCGGATCATGCCACGAAGCCTCGCCCTACGCCTCGCGTAACCTCGGTCTAATCCATCGGACGAGTGGAAGACAGCTGGGTCCGAGCTGGAGTTCTTATCCGAGGAGTACGCCCAGCGTAATGTCCGAACTTCGGCCTATAAAAGCCAGCGAAGGCAGCCAACTTTCTTGCACATTTTCACTTCTCTCTCTAATTACTTTCTCTCTCTACAACCCCAAACCCCCCTTAAGCCCTAGATAAAACCCTTAGCCCCCGAGGGAAGCCCCGAGACTCCTGGAGTCCCGAGAAAAAGGAGCTTTTCGGTTTCGAAACGCTGCTCCAATTAAGTCCTGGTTTTCGATAAAATTCGCTGTAAGTGTGCTACGCTTACGCAATTTTTAATATAGCTTTCATATAATTATAGGAATGTTATTAGGTCCTTAAAATAATTATTTGGGCTATTATTATGAGTTATATCGAGTATTATTAACACTTAATAATACTCGGACTAATTAATTTGTCGCGGTTATCGTTAAACTAAACCCTAGTGGTATCAATACTAGGTTTTATCGAAGGAATATCGTTTTGAGAGTATCGAAGCGCTGTCCGAGTGCTGAGTCACCACCTATTCAGGTGAGTGCATAGTTACTTTCAGCTTACACATAGATATGAAGTATTTTATATAAATTACGTGCTATGTATGCATATTATCTGAATACTTGCTATCTATGCTGGATGAACGTTTTATACATGTTTCCAATGATTTAAATTGTATATGTATTTTATATCTACAAAATGTGTTGGGTAAACATGGGTAGATGTAATAGTTGTTGTGTGACAAAATAAAATAATGAGAGGCCTCGTTACAGATGTTATTGATGATCTAGTCATCTAACAGAGTATAGATGACGACCACGGACTATTCTAGACAGTCCAGTGGAACACTAGCAGGCTCCCAACCTATAGGTGTTTATTCGAACTGTGTGTTTATTTGAACTGTGTGCTCACCAGATGTACTCCATCCCCCACATGGTTGCCATAAGGACATTTATTACTGAGGAATCCCTTTAGCAGTAGTGTCCACCCCGATGATAATCCTTAGGGTAGGTCCCTTATGATAGATGTTTAGGGACGTAAAGTGAGGATAACGGGAACGGGTAATCGGGTTATTGTTGATTGATGAAATTAATAAACTTATTTATTGTGGGTTGAAAACCCTATGTGCTCACCAGGCTCCCAAGCCTGACCCACTCAGTTTTATGTATTACAGGTAGTGGCGCTTGAGCATAGATATGATGTTTGGACGAGGGATTATGGATATAGGCCTGTAGATATGAAATAATGTAGTAAGGCTTATATTGTACTGTTTATGCTTTTGATATGTACGAACATGACATCCCGACTCTTTTAATGAAATACATTTCTATGGAAATGCTTTTGATAAATCTTTATCATATTTTGTGTTGGGACAAATTCCGCAACACTTTCATTTAAAATGTAACTCTGATTTTTAAACAAAGCATAAACAAACCGGTCTTTTCTGGACGTGATTTTGGGGATGTCACAGTTGGTATCAAAGCATTAGTTTAAGTGAACTAGGAATTTGTAGGATTTCTAGACTTAAACTTAGAATGCTAAGCGATGATTGTGAGGTGTGAGCACTAGCTTATTTTAGGAATTATGCCTAAAATGCTTTATGTGCTAAATGCTTTGTGCCTGATATGCTATTAATTGTTCGGATCTATGGTCTGTTGCCGACTGGATCTGGAAACCTTATGTGTTTAGGATTCTAAATGTACGACTACGATATTAGAACTAGCATGTAAACGTTTCGGGGTGATAAGGACGATTTGAACATCAGTCCTAAATAAAGATCTAAATTCACCTTATTTGGTGTATAGATCAAGATGGCAAGGACCCGTAGCGGAAACGTGAATGCAAATGGGAACATAAACCAACCCCCAGTGATTGAGCAAATACCGGTGATGGAAGCCGCTGCTGAGCCAGTCACAATGGCCGGAGTGCAAGCGATGATCCAAGCGATGTTGGATCGTCAAATGGAGGAAACTAGACGTTTGCTCCAGCAAAATCGAGAGGAAGCCACTATTCAGATCGAGCAGCCCGAGTTGAACGAAGGGCAGACTGAGGAAGGAGACTACAGTGGAACTGTTGGTCAAGTCAACCCACCAATAGTTCAACAAAAAAACCAAGATGACGGATTCGAGAGAAATGGATGCAAGTACAAGGATTTTCAGACTTGCAAGCCATTGACCTTCACAGGAAAGGAAGGTCCAATCGGAGTCATGGATTGGATCTCGGAAATGGAGTTAGCTTTCATGGCATGCGGTTGCAGAGGGAAGCTACAGACCACGTTTGCTATGCGTCAGTTTTGAGGAGGCGCTGTACGTTGGTGGAATACCTTGGGGAAGACTTTAAGCCCCAACAATCCCCTGCAACTGACATGGGCAGAATTTCTGGTGCAATTCAAACGAAAGTACTGCTCAGCTCAAAACCTGCTCGAGCTAGAGAACCAGTTTCTGACCCTGAAGAAGGGAAGCATGTCAATCGATGAATACACGAACAACTTCACAGAAAAGATGGAGTTTGCCTTGCGTCTTGTTCTGGATGAGCTGACGAAAACTGATAAGTACGCAAAGGGATTACCATGGGAGTATGCGGTGCCAGTGCGTCAGGCACCTACCTTGGAGGCAGCTATCTGGGCTGCCAAGTCTGTGGAGGACATGATTAAGAGAAGAGCTGCCAGCAAAGTTGAGGTTGGCGAGAAGAGGAAATTTGAAGGGTATGCTAAACCCAATAAAAAGAAGAGCAAGTTCGGTTCAAAGAAGTTCGAGGGAGGAAATGAATTTAAATGGTGCGAGAAGTGCAAGAAGAAGCACTCGGGAAAATGTGGCGAGGAAGTAACCTGCTACAAGTGTGGGAAAACGGGGAACTATGCCAATAAGTGCACCACCAACAAGAGGATGTGCTATGAGTGCCGTGAAGAAGGGCATATTGCTAAGGATTGCCCAAAGAAGAAAGATGCGGGAAGGACCAACGTTCCACCGAAGCCGAAGGCGAGAGCCTTCCAATTGATGCTCGAGGCTGTGAAGGAGGCAGCAGACGTCGCTTCAGGTACCTTTCTTGTAAATGGTTTGCTTGCAAATATACTATTTGATTCCGGAGCCAACTACTCTTTTGTGTCGCATAAATTTGGTGGGAAATTAGCATTGCCTATAGAAAAACTTGATAATGCCCTGATTGTAGAAGTTGCCAGTGGCAAATTCATACCTGTTAGTAATCGTATTAGGAACATCGTCATTGACCTAAACGGAAATGAATTCCACGAAGAGCTATTACCCATAGAGTTAAACAGTTTCGACATCATTTTGGGTATGGATTGGCTTAGCGCCAACGATGCTGAGATTCAATGCCGAAAGAAAATAGTAAGGATAAACCCACCCGGAAAGGAATCCTTTATGGTGTATGGGGACAAACGCAGAGTGAATTCTGGAATCATCTCCCTGATGAAAGCCAGGAAATGTTTGTCCAAGGGATGTGCATCATCCTTGGCATTCGTAATCGATGCTAAGAAGGAGAAGAAAAAGGTGCAGAATATACCGGTTGTGTGCGATTATCCGGAAGTCTTTCCTGAAAATCTTCCCGGATTACCACCTGATAGACAAGTGGAGTTTCGTATAGACTTGTTACCAGGAACAACACCGATAGCAAAAGCACCTTACCGATTAGCATCGACGGAGATAAAGGAGCTTATGACGCAACTTCAGGAGCTGTTGGACAACAGTTTCATTCGACCTAGTTCATCACCCTGGGGAACTCCGGTGTTATTCGTGAAGAAGAAGGAGGGAGCATGAGAATGTGTATAGACTACCGAGAGCTGAATAAGGTAACGGTGAAGAACAAGTATCCATTACCGAGGATTGATGACCTATTTGATCAACTGCAAGGTTCGAGCTACTTCTCAAAGATCGATCTTAGGTCGGGATATCATCAGCTGAAAGTGAGAGATCAGGATATCGAGAAGACTGCATTCAGAACGAGATATGGACACTACGAGTTCTTGGTTATGTCGTTTGGACTAACCAATGCTCCAGCAGCATTCATGGATTTGATGAATAGGGTTTTCAAACCATTCCTCTATAAATCTGTGATAGTGTTCATCGACGACATTCTCATCTACTCGAAAAGCCAGGAGGAGCATGGCAAGCATCTACGAGAAGTGTTGGAAGTATTAAAGAAGGAGAAGCTTTACACAAAGTTCTCCAAATGCGACTTTTGGATACGGGAAGTCCAATTCTTGGGTCATGTTGTTAACCAGGAGGGAATAATGGTTGACCCCGCGAAGATCGAGGCTGTGATGAAGTGGGAACTTCCGAAAAGTCCCACGGAGATTCAAAGCTTTCTAGGATTAGCCAGATATTATCGACGATTTATCCAAGGCTTTTCTTCGATACCTGCTCCATTAACAGCGTTGAACCACAAAGGAGCTACGTATACGTGGAGTGAGAAGCACGATGAGGCATTCGACAAGCTAAAGAAGAAGTTATGTGAAGCACCGATACTTTCTCTACCCGATGGAGTCGAAGAATTCGCGGTTTATAGTGATGCATCTGGAGTCGGGTTGGGTTGTGTTTTGACCCAAAGAGAAAAGGTGATAGCAAACGCATCTCGACAATTGAAAGAGCACGAAAAGAACTACCCCACTCATGATCTGGAATTGGCAGCGGTAGTATTTGCCTTAAAGATATGGAGGCATTACCTCTACGGCACGAAGTGCAAGCTCTTCACTGATCATAAGAGTCTCCAGTGTCTCTTTAATCAGAAGGAGTTAAACATGAGGCAACGACGCTGGCTAGAACTTCTCAAGGACTACGACTGTGAGATACTTTACCACCCAGGTAAAGCAAATATTGTTGCTGATGCTCTCAGTCGGAAAGTCAACCTTGAAAGGAAAAGGACAAGAGCGTTAAGAATTGAAGTTGTCTCGACAATTGTGGAAAGTATCAGGAAATCCCAAGAAGAAGCTTTAGAAAAGAATGACCTAAAGGAAGAACGTTTGGGCAAAACGTTAGTGTTCGGTACTAACAGTCGAGGACTAAAGGTATTCCAAGATCGAATTTGGGTACCTAAGACGGGAGGAATAAGAGATCTTCTGATGGAAGAAGCACATAATACCATGTACTCAATTCATCCCGGTAGCACTAAAATGTATAGGGACCTAAAACCCAACTACTGGTGGCCGACAATGAAGCCCGATGTTGCAAAGTATGTGGCCGAGTGTGTGACATGTGCGAGAGTTGAGGCACAACATCAGAAACCGTATGGGAGTTTAGAACCCTTACATGTTCCCATGGGTGAATGGGAAGACATCACCATGGATTTTATGACTAAACTGCCCAGGACGAAGAATGGACACGACATGATTTGGGTAGTCGTGGATCGTTTCACCAAGAGTGCACACTTCATAGCAGCCAACGAGAAGTGGTCTATGGATAAGCTCACAAATGCTTACGTGAAGGAAATTGTAAGACTTCACGGTGTTCCTCTTACGATCGTATCATATCGTGATAGTTGTTTCACGTCAAGGTTTTGGAGAAGTCTACAAGAGGAGTTGGGTACAAAGTTGTGTTTGAGTACTGCTTATCATCCGCAAACTGATGGTCAGAGCGAAAGAATGATTCAGACATTGGAAGATATGCTGAGAGCATGTACCCTCGAATTCCAAGGGAATTGGGACGAGCACTTACCTCTGGTAGAATTCTCCTACAACAACAGTTTCCACTCGAGCATCAAAATGGCACCTTATCAAGCCTTATATGGACAGAAGTGTCGTACGCCGTCTTGTTGGCTTGAAGCCGGAGAGAAGCAGTTTATGGGCCCCGAGATAGTCCATGAGACTGCTGAGAAGTTGAAGGTGATTAGGGAAAGAATGTTAGCAGCTCAGGATCATCAGAACAGCTATGCTGACAAGAAAATATGACCGATAACCTTCGAGGTTGGGGATTCCGTTTTGCTTAAAGTCTCACCGTGGAAGGGACTTATACGATTTGGGAAACGAGGAAAGTTGAGTCCAAGGTTTATTGGACCGTTCAAAGTTCTTCAGAAGATTGGGAACCAAGCTTACAAGCTGGAATTGCCCGAAGAACTCGATGGTATTCATAACACCTTCCATGTGTGTTATTTGAGGAAATTCACGGGAGATGTTCCCGACATAATTCCAATCTCAAAGTTAAGGATGGATGAGAACAAAAGGCTGATCGAAGAGCCTGAGGCAATTGTTGACCGTAAGACTAAGAAGTTACGATGCAAGATGGTCGACTTGGTGCTAGTCCGATGGAAACATTCGAATGGGTCGAATCTCACTTGGAAAATAGAGGATGACATGATGAGTCACTATCCACATCTGTTTGCTGATGCATGATTCCGGGACGGAATCATCCTAAGGGGGAGAGAATTATAACGCCCGGGTTTCAGGGCTAAGCATTTTTGTCAATGTAATAGTCTAGGTCAACTCTTGTAACTCTTTTTGAAGTAATAAAGATGAAATATTTGAGTATTATGTGAATTATGTGTCTTTACGTGTTTATTATATAATTATAAATGTATAATTAATAAAGAATAAAATGAGCGTCAAAATTAAAGTGTGAGATAATCCCGATATCTCTACATAAAGTTGTAGAATATGTCTCAAGGTTTCCGTACATATAAAGAACGCCGAAATCCGAGTTATAACGAAGAAGTTATGACCCGTCGAAGTTTCGCGACAGAACTGGCACGATACCGGAAAGCGTAAATAGTGAATTTACGATAGAGCGAGATTTAGCCTTAGTGATCTAAACGAAAGTCGTAGAATATGTTAAACTAAGAACATAGATAAAAATAACGCCCAAATCTGACTTCGTATGAAGAAGTTATGATTTTTCGAAGTTTCGGAATAGTAGTGTACAGCCCGAAATTCGAATATTAGATCGAGCGGTTTTTAGCCGACACGACCTAAACGAGAATCGAAGATCTCGTTGAGAGTAGCGTAACGAGAAAAAGATGGGCGAAAACGGATGTCGGATGAAGAAGTTATGAGGATTTAACGGACCAATCGTGTCCCGGCCCGTTAATAATATAAAATATAAAATTGAGCTAAAATTAGTCGATGGAGTCTAAACGAAAGTTGTAGAGTACGTTCCCACCTTCGCGTGGATATAGAGAACGTCGAAAACGGAGGTTGTACGCGAAACTTACGAATTTTTGAAGTTGTAACTTGAAATTGCGAAGTCTGTTGCAAATTGATGACGTGGCGCGTTGTGGGTCGTCCGATGATGGTCTCAGATCTCGCTTCGGATCATGCCATGAAGCCTCGCCCTACGCCTCGCGTAACCTCGGTCTGATCCATCTGACGAGTGGAAGACAGTTGGGTCCGAGCTGGAGTTCTTATCTGAGGAGTACGCCCAGCGTACCCTCGGTACGCCCAGCGTAATGTCCAAACTTCGGCCTATAAAAGCCAGCGAAGGCAGCCAACTTTCTTGCCCATTTTTCACTTCTCTCTCTAATTACTTTCTCTCTCCGCAACCCCAAACCCCCCTAAGCCCTAGATAAAACCCTTAGCCCCCGAGGGAAGCCCCGAGGCTCCCGGAGTCCCGAGAAAAAGAAGCTTTTCGATTTCGAAACGCTGCTCCAATTAAGTCCTGGTTTTCGATAAAATTCGCTGTAAGTGTGCTACGATTACGCAATTTTTAATATAACTTTCATATAATTATAGGAATGTTATTAGGTCCTTAAAATAATTATTTGGGCTATTATTATGAGTTATATCGAGTATTATTAACACTTAATAATACTCGGACTAATTAATTTGTCGCGGTTATCGTTAAACTAAACCTTAGTGGTATCAATACTAGGTTTTATCGAAGGAATATCGTTTTGAGAGTATCAAAGCGCTGTCCAAGTGCTGAGTCACCACCTAATCAGGTGAGTGCATAGTTACTTTCAGCTTACACATAGATATGAAGTATTTTATATAAATTACGTGCTATGTGTGCATATTATCTGAATACTTGCTATCTATGCTGGATGAACGTTTTATACATGTTTCCAATGATTTAAACTGTATATGTATTTTATATCTACAAAATGTGTTGGGTAAACATGGGTAGATGTAATAGTTGCTGTGTGACAAAATAAAATAATGAGAGGCCTCGTTATAGATGTTATTGATGATCTAGTCATCTAGCAGAGTATAGATGACGACCACGGACTATTCTAGACAGTCCAGTGGAACACTAGCAGGCTCCCAACCTGTAGGTGTTTATTCGAACTGTGTGTTTATTTGAACTGTGTGCTCACCAGATGTACTCCATCCCCCACATAGTTTCCTTAAGGACATTTATTGCTGAGGAATCCCCTTAGCAGTAGTGTCCGTCCTGATGATAATCCTTAGGGTAGGTCCCTTATGATAGATGTTTAGGGACGTAAAGTGAGGATAACGGGAACGGGTAATCGGGTTATTGTTGATTGATGAAATTAATAAACTTATTTATTGTGGGTTGAAAACCCTATGTGCTCACCAGGCTCCTAAGCCTGACCCACTCAGTTTTATGTATTACAGGTAGTGGCGCTTGAGCATAGATATGATGTTTGGACGAGGGATTACGGATATAGGCCTGTAGATATGAAATAATGTAGTAAGGATTATATTGTATTGTTTATGCTTTTGATCTATACGAACATGACATCCCGAGTCTTTTAATAAAATACATTTCTATGGAAATGCTTTTGATAAATCTTTATCATATTTTGTTTTGGGACAAATTCCGCAACACTTTCATTTAAAATGTAATTCTGATTTTTAAACAAAGCATAAACAAAACGGTCTTTTCTGGCCGTGATTTTGGGGATATCACAGTCAGCACTTACGAAAAGTCTTAGAAACATTGCGATCGGAGAAGCTCTATGCGAAGTTCTCTAAATGCGAATTTTGGATTCGAAGAGTCGAATTTTTGGGCCACGTTGTTATCGAGAAGGGGATACACGTGGACCCCTCCAAAATTAAGTCCATTGAGAACTGGTCGGCACCAAAGACACCTACAGAGATTTGTCAATTTCTAGGTCTTGTCGGCTACTATCGCAGATTCATAAAGAACTTCTCTAGCATTGCGAAACCTTTTGCTACATTAACCCAGAAAGGAGTGGCCTTTGACTGGGAAGCGAAACAAGAGAAGGCGTTCCAAACGCTGAAACATGCCTTGTGCACCGCACCGATACTATCCCTCCCCGAAGGGATAGAAGATTTCGTAGTGTATTGCAATGCATCAAACCAAGGACTTGGTTGCGTTCTTATGCAGAGAGGGAAGGTTATTGCTTATGCCTCCCGACAGCTTATGACACACGAAGTGAACTATACGACCCACGATCTTGAGTTAGGAGCAGTGGTATTTGCTCTGAAGATCTGGAGACACTACTTATACGGAACAAAGAGTACTATTTTCACCGATCACAAGAGCCTTCAACACATTTTTGATCAGAAGGAACTCAACATGCGACAACGACGATGGGTCGAGTTACTCAATGACTACGAATGTGAAATTCGTTATCATCCTGGCAAGGCCAACGTGGTAGTTGACGCCCTCAGCCGAAAAGAATACACTGGACGGAGAGTCAAATCTCTGACTATGACTATCTATTCCCACTTATCCACGCAAATTAAGGAGGCTCAACTGGAAGCTTTGCAACTTGAAAATGTGGCGAGTGAATCCCTGAGAGGAATGGAAAAGAATCTAGAAATCAAGGGTGGCGGGGCATATTATCTCATGGATCGAATCTGGACGCCGAAACATGGTGGTTTCAGAGATTTAGTCATGACCGAAGCACACAACACGAGATATTCCGTTCACCTAGGTTCAGATAAAATGTATCTGGATCTTAAGAAACTGTACCGGTGGCCTAACATGAAAGCAGAAATTGCTACCTTCGTAAGTAAATGCCTTATTTGCGCTAAGGTTAAGGTCGAGTATCAGAAACCGTCAGGATTACTACAACAACCGGAGATACCAGAATAGAAATGGGAGCGGATTACTATGGACTTCATAACCAAGTTGCCCAAGACGACACGTGGACTCGATACCATATGGGTCATCGTCGACAGATTGACTAAATCCACGCATTTCCTACCAATCAAGGAGACTGACAAGATGGAAAAGCTTACTAGAACTTACATAAGGGAAATAGTGCGACTGCATGGTGTTCCGATATCCATTATCTCCGATAGAGATAGTAGATTCACTTCAAGATTCTGGCAGTCACTACAAAGTTCCCTGGGGACTAGGCTAGACATGAGTACAGCCTACCACCCACAAACAGACGGGCAAAGTGAGAGAACGATACAAACTTTGGAAGATATGCTGAGAGCCTGTGTGATTGACTTTGGAAAGGCATGGGATATCCATTTTACCCTTTTCGAATTTTCATACAACAATAGTTATCATACAAGCATAAAGGCTGCTCCGTTCGAAGCCCTCTATGGTCGAAAGTGCAGATCCCCTCTGTGTTGGACTGAAGTTGGCAATACCCAGTTAGCTAGAGGACGAGTTCCTGAAAGCACTCTCACCGGTCCGGAAATCATACGGGAAACGACAGAGAAGATCGTTCAAATTCATGAACGGTTGAAAGCCTCCAGAGACCGACAGAAAAGCTACGCTGACCAAAGGAGGAAACCTTTGGAATTCCAGGTAGGAGACCATGTTTTATTGAAGGTCTCACTGTGGAAGGGTTTAATACGCTTTGGGAAGCGTGGGAAACTAAATCCAAGATACATAGGGCCTTTTGAGATTCTTGCTAGAATCGGCCCTGTAGCTTATAAACTTAACCTACCGCGTGAACTTAGTAACATACATCCAACCTTCCATGTCTCGAACTTGAAAAAGTGTTTGTCCGATGAGACTCTTATTATTCCACTCGACGAGATCGAGATCAACGAGAGCCTCAACTTTGTGGAAGAACAAGTAGAAATCATGGACCGAGAGGTCAAACAAACAAAACAAAGTCGCATACCCATCGTGAAGGTTCGTTGGAACGCCAAGAGGAGACCTGAATTCACATGGGAACGCGAAGATCAGATTAAACAAAAGTACCCTCACCTATTTCATATTCACTAGTATCCTTACTACTTTAAATTTCGGGACGAAATTTCCTCTAACGGGGGGATGATGTGACAACCCGATATTTCAACTCTATGTAATGACCTAAAAAGTCAATTATTGTAACCACTTTTGTGATAATGAAATTAACTTCGAAAATAAAATGTCCAAAAAGTTTCTATTTAATTACCTACTATGATAGATGTCATTAAACCGTGATCGTACGTAAAAAGAACGCCCAAATCCGACTTCTTATATTGAAGTTATGATTTTTCCAAGTTCGGCTTAGCAGCAGACAGCTAAAAACTCGAATCGGAGATCGAGCGGCTTTTGGCCGGAATGACCTAAACGAGAATCGAAGGTCTCGACAATGGTAATTCAGCGGTAAAAAGTCTGGCAAAAACCGACGTCAGATAAAGAAGTTATGAATTTCTAAAGAAATTCCTTAAACACGACCTTTTAAAAATAAATAATAAAAATAATTTAAAATTTTGCCAACGGAATTTAAACGAAAGTTGTAGAGCGTAGTCTCACATACGCGTGGATATAAAGACCATCGAAAACGGAGTTAATATGAAGAAGATATGAATTTTAGAAGTTTATTAATTAAATAAAATATAAATTAAAATATTAATCCTTGGTATTATCCGAAGGGGAGTCAGCAAGCCTATCCGAGGTACGCCTAGCGTACAGGCGTACGCCCCGCGTACTCAAGGCCTAGGCCTCGGATGGTCCACGTCTCGGCCTATGTGAAGCTAGCCCCTGTCCCATCCGAAGTCCGAGGCAGTCGAGGATTCGGTCATGCGTGACGTACGCGTACGCCCTGCGTACTCTCGTACGCCCCTCGTACCAAGGCGGTTCCCAGGCCCTATAAAAGGGATGCGAGGGTTCCGAAGAAAGGGCTCCATTTCTCTCATTTCCTTTGCGTTCTTGCCTCATTTTCCGTGCCCGTGCTAACCCGAAGCCCTGGTCATTTTATTCAAGTCCCGAAGATCGTTTGTACTCCCGAGATTCCCGAGAATCCCGAGAAAAATCCGTTTCCCGAGACGAAATTCTGCCCGGTTTCCATCTCGCTTTCTTCAAACTTTCAAGTGAATTCATACCCCTACATTTTCATGTTTTCTTCAAGTTTTAAGGGGGGGAATACAAGTTAGAACACTAAACATAACTTAACTTTAAATGACAGCTTTCTACAAAAAAGTTGAGTCCTGTTCACGGACTGTTTTGACCATCTTAAACTTAATATATTTCAAAATTTACAATATGAAAATAGTTAAAGTTTATACCTTTCTAAGGATTACTCGCACGCATTCATACGATTTTTCTACAATTTATGGCGATTTTTATAAAACTGCCTGTCATTTCAGAAGTGATTTTGGACCAGTCTGTGAATATGCTCATTTTCACACTAGTTTGAGACCACTAAAAATCATAATAAAAATTAGGAACAAAGTAGACTCATTTCATAAACTCTTAGTGGTGACGGATTCAGTTTTTGACTTACGATGATTTTTCTATGAGTTTTCTAAAAATAGGGACAGTAAAGGGTAAAACTATCAAAAGTGGTTTATAGATTTATTAACACCTTCTAACATTTTTGAGCAATGTTTATGCATTAAGGAAGTTAAAAACACAATCATTTAAATATGTTTAATTACAATTTTTACAAAAGTGATAAGTACAAAAAGGTCTTAGTATCAAACTTAAGGATTATTTCATGTAGAGTTTCTAATAAAAACGTAAGAATATGAACAACAATTACGAAACATACCAAATCATCTTTTAAAATTTATACATATATATAACCATTTGCATATATATATATATATATATATATATATATATATATATATATATATATGTTTTGTTTACAAACTTGTCTTCTACATCAAAAATATACATATATAGTTTACGAAACTCTACTCCATTTGTATCCTGTTAAGCAAAGGGTAAAATACTGTCAAATGCATATCTAAAGATTTCATATCGTTTTTCATAGCTATCCCAGTCTTAGGGGATGATCATTTATACAAACATTTTCACACGTAAATCTGTTTTTATACTAAGATTTGTGAGACATTAACTTCACGTACGTTCGAGTACACATTTCAAGTCCTGTATTATATACCAGAATCCCTTGGAGGGGGAGCATGGTGTTTGTGTATAGATCTATATGGGCTTGACAACCCGCGCCTTGACTGTTAGCTACAGTCCACCATTTGGGGTGACAAACATCATAACATTCCAACGCTTGAAGAACGTTGTGTATAGGCATTCCGAGTCAATAGTATGGTTATAAAACTCACATGGGGTATTAAAAATACATTGATTTACTAGGTTTTCAAACATATTGGTTATTTTAAACTTACATAATTTTTAGAAACAAACATTGGTCTTAAGATAAGGCTACTTTTATACTAGTAGAAAATATAGGATTTTCTAGAAACAAACAAACAAGGATAAAACATTTCATTTCATACAAACATTGTCATTTAATACTTATGAAACTCACCAGCTTAAATGTTGATCTACTCTTTCAAAAATTACTTGTATGTCCCAGGGATTCAGTAATTACAGGTATCAATATGCTTTTGAAGAAGGGACGCTGCGGCGCCAGTTAAATCTCATATTTTGACATCATATTGTAATTGGTTTTGAACATGTAACTTTTGACAAATGTAAACTTTCAATTATATATATGATGGTTGTATTGCTTTCTTTACTATGTATTCATTTATTACGTTACCACATGAAGTCATCCGCCCCCAAACGTTTCCGCCGTTCAGGTTTGGGTGTGTGACACCATCCAAACGTTGTTACTTTCGAATTAAAAAGAAAGATAGCACCGCCTTGGTTAAAGTATCTTATTTAGTTGATGTTGCTATACTTTTCCTATGAAAGCCTCACGTGGACCCAAACAACTTTGGGTTCCTAAATCTCTTCGATTTTTGTAGGTGATTCGTAACGAGCAGTTTGACTACGAATGGTACATAAAGAGTGGCTACTCGCGTCACATGACAGGAAGAAAGGAAGAACTGAGATAGGTTCGAGTGTTAAAAGATGGAGGAAGAGTGATGTATGGCAACAATTCACTTGGAGAAATAGTGGGTTATGAGATGTTCACTAATGGGGAATTTTCCATTCGCAAGGTCGCATATGTGGAAGGTTTACAACACAACTTAATAAGCGTTTCGCAACTAGTGATTGGTATAGGATTAAAAGCTTCATTTGATGATGAGGGATCAGATATCATCGAAAAGGATACCAAAACAGTGCTCCTAAAGTCAAAGCGCAAAGGTGAAATGTTTCCACTCAATCTGAACCCCATCAAAGGGAAGCATGCCATCTATCTGCTTATGAAAGCTTCTACTGATGATAGCTGGCTATAGCACCGGAGACTCTCGCATCTCAATTTCAAAGACATCAACAAGCTTGTTCTTGGTGATCATGTGCGAGGGATTCCAATCCTAAAGTTTCACAAAGAACATCTATGTGCAGCCTGTGAAATGGGGAAACAGAGCAGGTATAGTCATCCAGCAATTGTGAATATGAAAGTCATAGAACCACTTGAACTCTTGCACATAGATCTTTGTGGTCCTTTTGCAATTGAAAGAATTGGTGTTAACAGATATATACTTGTAATTTTAGATGGTTTTTCCAGATTCACTTGGGTGCATTTTCTTAAATAGAAATATGAAGCCACTCCCAAACTCAAGGGTTTTATAAAGCAGATCGAGATACCACTGCGAAAGTTGGTTCGTAACATTTGCAGTGACAATGGTTTAGAATTCAAAAACCAAGCGTTTGAAGAATTTCTGACTGCGAAAGGAGCAAGTCATAATTTTTCGGCTCCTTATTCTCCTCAAAAAAACAGGGTCGTTGAAAGACGAAACCGATTGTTGTGTGAAACTGCGAGAACCATGCTATCATTTGCGAATCTGTCGCATTACTTCTGGGCGGATGCGATAGGAATTGCCTACTTTACCCAAAATCGATAAATCCTAAATAAGCAATTCTCTGTCACTCCCTATGAGATTATAAATAATGGAAAACCTAATGCCAAGTTTTTTCATGTCCTTGGTTCCAGGTGCTTTATCTTTAATTCTAAGGAGCAAAGGAACAAATTCGATGTGAAGGCTGACGAAGGTATTTTCTTGCGGTATTCTTTGACTTCTTAAGCATATAGGGTTCTCAACAAAAAGTCCAAAAGGATAGAACAAACCTACTATGTCACTTTCGACGACAATTACTTGAAGAAGTTTCAGAAGAATGACAGTCCATCATAGGAGATCTTTCCCAAACCGAATCCTGCTACCATTATAGTCGCCAATCTCTACGAGGAGTACATGAAGTCATTTGATGAGCCAGAAAACGCAATCTCCTCAGAATCCAAAGCAGCAGACAACAAGATGAACTAAAGAAAATCATTGATGACGCTACAAAAGATATGGAGCGCGAGCACCCCACTCCAAAAGACCCAGAAGCTTTGTCTCAATCAACAGGTGCGAATGCTACACCACAGGGGGAGGGTTCTACTTCAACCTCTTCACCTCAAACACATGTTCAGGGAGCAAATGAAAACCCTGAAGTCAGCTTAGAACCACCTTTCTAGGGGGAGAATTTGAATCCAGAAGAAGATATACATACATCATTCAAGGGGGAGAATGAAAATGTGAATGATGATTCGAATTTGTAGTCAGAGTTTGAAATGTTGAATTGGATCCAACATATGATACTAATTACCCTCCATTAATCAAATAGACCAGAGATCATCCAAAAACTCAAGTAATAGAAGATTCGTCTTCAAGAGTTCTTACGAGAGCACACAAAAGGCGAAGTGAACTGTATTATTCTCTAAACTAGAATAGTGCATGTTCATTTCGTTTATCTCCAAGATTGAACCTAAAAACGTTCAAATTTCTCATGATCATTCTGATTGGGTGCTAGTAATGCAATAGGATCTCAATGAATTCGAACGAAACAAGGTCTGGAGACTTATTCCCACTCCAAAGGATGCATCCATTGTTGGTCTAAAATGGGTATTTCGTAACAAGCTGGATAAAGAAAGAAATGTGATAAGGAACAAGGGGCGACTTGTCGTTAAGGGATATTTTCAGGAAGAAGGCATTGACTACGAAGAAACCTTCACACGAGTTGCGAGGTTGGAACTGTTCGCATCTTTCTAGCATACGCAACACACCATAACTTTAAAGTATATCAGATGGATGTTAAGTGTGCATTTCTGAACGGGGAACTAGAAGAAACAGTGTATGTGGAACAACGACCAGGATTCATAAATGAAAATATCCAAATCACTGTTACATTCTGGACAAGGAAATTTACAGTCTAAAGCAATCTCCAAGAGCCTAGTACAAAGCTCTTACTCACTTTTTAAAACGGGCTAAATTTAAACAAGGATCGGTCGACCTATCCTTCTTTCGCAAGAAAGATGGTGACCCACTTGATGATCGTCCAAATTTACATTGATGACATCATCTTTGGATCAAGTAACCCCAACTTAACTGATGAGTTCTGAAAGTTGATGGAAACTAAATTTGAGATGAGATCCATGGATCCGATTAACTTTTTCCTTGGTTTGAATATAAGACAGAGTCAGAAAGGTATCTTTATTAATCAGGAGGCTTATACAACGACCTTTCTCTCTAAATTTGGAATAGTGGGAGATTCGAAGGTGAAGGTTCCAATGGCATTCAGAACGAAAATAACACTGTCTCTGGACAATCCAGTTGCTGATATAACACTCAATCGTCAAATGATAGGTTCATTTATGTATCTGACTGCTAGTCGTCCAGATATCATGTTTTCTATCTGCTATTGTGCCAGGTTTCAAGCGAATCCTCACGAACCCCACATGACCGCTGTTAAGAGTATCTTCAGGTATCTTAAGCGAACATCCTCACTAGGAATATCGTACCCTTCAAGTTCAGGTTTCTTCGTGCAAGCGTTTTCGGATGCAGATCTTGGAGTTTACGGTTTAGATCGAAAGAGTACTACGGGAGGATGCCAATTTCTAGATGGAAAACTTATAATTTGGCAATCTAAAAAGCACACTTTTGTCTCCATGTCAACTGTTGAAGCAGAGTACATAGTCGTTGCCTCTTGCACTTCACAAGTAATTTGGATTCAAAGTCAGCTTCGTGATTATGGCATAAATATGAAGCGAAACCCTTTGTATTGCGATTCTGAGAGCAACATTCGCATTTGTCACAACCCAGTGCAACATTCAAAGACCAAACACATTGCAATAAGGTATCACTTTATCAAAGATCATGTGGAAGATGGAAATGTCGAGATACACTTTGTTAGATCCGTTGATCAGCTAGCTGACATCTTCACGAAATCCTTGCATGAGCAAACCTTCAATCGCATTCTACAAGGCTTAGGAATGATAGAGGCTGAATCTATTCTGAAACCACCTTTGTAGTCATAAGGTTTTGATAGACCTGTGAATTGGTGTGAATGCTCGCAATGACGCGTAGTCAACTATTCACATTGCGAATTGGTGTGAACGCTCGCAGTAACTCGTAGTCAACTGTTCACGCTGCGAACCATTGCGAATGTTCGTGGTGACTCATAGTTTACTGTTCATGTATCCTTTGTACATTTTCTTTATTTCTTTTTACTTATTTCTGTTTTTATTTATTTTTTAGAAAATCCAAAATCCAAAAATATTTTATTCTGTTCTTTTTCAGAATATTGCAAATCCAAAAATATTTTATTTCTTTCTGTTTTTATTTCTTTTTAGAATATTGAAAATCCAAAAATATTTTATTTCTTTCTATTTTTATTTCTTTTTCAGAATATTGAAAATCCAAAAATATTTTATTTCGTTTTGTTTTTATTTCTTTTTCAGAAAAACAAAAATACAAAAATATTTTCTTTATTTTCATTATTTATTCTTTTTTCTAAAATAATCAAAAATACCAAAAATATTGGATAATTGAGTAGGTTTCAAGGCAAATATATTAGTGATCTCAATTACGAATGATGGGGCAGGTATAAATTTTCTAATCTATGCACTAGTTAAGTGTCCCTAGAAGCATGTTGATACATGTAGTCCAAAGCCTCAAAGACTCTATGTTGAAGCCTTAATGAATCGATAACACCAGTCTTTTCTTCCCAATAAGGATGTTCAGTCACATAAGTCAAGAGCTACCTGGCTCTTCTCACATTGAGTTAAGTGTTAACTGTTTAGTTACTTTCGCATAGCAGAGTTACATTATTTCATTAGAACCACCTCCTACTACTTCTCCATCACTTTCGCATTCATAAATGTAACCCTTGAGACTCTCAGATATTACCACTGGGGTTTATGGTTATAGCAATTTATGTGTTTATGATCTTAAATTCGTTATTACCACGACTTGAGTGAAACCCAAAATCCAACACATATATACGAATTGACGGTGAATAATATACATGTTCTAGATATTTACTCATGGAATTAACGAATTTCCACCTTCGTGGTCAGTACCATGAAATCTCTTTTTCTTTTTGTGTGATCTTAATGAGACGTTCTAGTCCTAAGACATCTCTTACCAATATATCCGGTTTTTATGTTTTTTTTTGAGATATCTATACTTATCCTAGTCACTTATAATAATTCCAAAGCATACTTGTTATTATGGCTACACTAGTCAGACAACTACTTCATCCGAACATTCAGACTTATATCAAGTTTCGTAGTTTGGTTGAAAATAAAGCCACCCCTTAAAGCTTAATGAAAAGAAGGCTTTCACTATTTGTCAACAAATAGGTGATCGTAATTCAACGGGAAACCACAAAGACACTTTAGAGTCTCTCTAGACTCCGAAGGAAGAGATCATCGCCCGGGATCCATTTGCTTCATGTCTTAATCGACGTCACTAGAATCCTTTAGTATAATGTTGATTTATTTCTTTATCTTTGGCTCACTCTCGCACGAAGATCCTTGTGATTTTCCAAAGTCTAGTTCGTGGCACTCATATTTACTTTTAATTTCGCAGAACATTTGATGACAATTAATTGCGAAAGTTCATATACGGATTAACTGTGAATGTTCATATTTGATGACAATTAACTGTGAAAGTTCAACGGGTGATCAAGAAGCTTAACATTCGTGTCCTTGAAGATTCTTGTATTGTAACACCGTGAATTTCAAAATAATTTTTCGCATAATATAAAAACATTTTCATTTAATTTTCATAAAAACATCAATGTTTTAAGACTCCAATCCATATCATACAAAAATCCCAAGATCACATATCATAAAAATCCCATGCGTGTGTACAGATCAAGCCGGCGCCTTCCCACGGTCATCACTAGTACCTGAAACAAACAACACTAACACTGTAAGCACAAAGCTTAGTGAGTTCCCCAAAATACCACACATAACACATACTAGCCACTCGAGGCTATAACTCTGTGGGTCCGTAGACCCTACTCTGTGAACCCACTGGTTCTAACTCTGGGAACCTTCCGGTTCCAACTCTATAAACATGCACAGCATAAATCACATAGAAATAATGCAGTACAACACATAACATACATATAGCATACAAATACTCTGTCACATATCTCTGATTACCTACTCAAGGTAAAGTATAGTGAGAAGACTCACCTCGCGTATCTCGATAACTCGGAAATCCCGAAAATCACTCGCGCTCGATCCTCCGAGCTATAATCCTCCTATAACACAATATATCTCTAATTAACACTTTCTCAACTAAGGTTGACTACCCCTATCAAGTCAACACTGGTCAACTCTGGTCAACGGTCAACTTTGACCGGACTCGGCGAGTGCACCAGAGCGACTCGGCGAGTCTATACGTGTTCACTGACTCCCTAGGATCCTCTTTTGACATGTCGAGTACTTCCCTGACTCGACGAGTTCTACCTGGCATGAATCGCAGGGCCACCACGACTCAACTCGTCGAGTCTCAAGAACAACTCGATGAGTTCCAGCTCGACTCAGTCCATCTGACAACCATCTCTAACTCTCCCTGACTCACTGAGTCATCCTCTTAACTCGGCAAGACCACTCGCTGAGTGGTTAAGGACAATCTTCATGCTACTCGCCAAGTCTGTTCTTCAGACTCGGCGAGTCCATGCCATGCATCAACCCAATCTCGCTTCTAAGGTCAGATCCGCTCCAACAACTCATAGATCTGGCCCTCGCAAGCACATTCGTCACGTAAAGTCACAATCTTGGCTACCATGCAACGCCTACAAGGCTTCTTTTGATGAAATGACCTCTAAAATGGTAACCTAAGTCTCCAACTCAAAAGGAAAGGCATAAAGCATGGCATTTGGGACTCTTTGGACCTACTAAGCTCCAGATCTAGGTACCATATCCCCATGGGACCTCTCACACTCCAAATACAAGGCAAACAAAGCATGAAGAAACCCTAGATTTAACCATATCAAGAAAAACACGAGAATAAGCTCTGAATGTTACCTCAAATAGCTTCTTCTGCCAAAATGGGAGTAGATCCAATCTCCCCAACTCTCCTAGTTTGGCCTTCCTCTTCCTTTCTTGCAAATACACACAAAAATGATGAATAATGGCCTCTTATCACACTCACAAGAACTCTCAGCTGCTCTGGTGCTCTCAAGGTCGAAGGTAGCCGCAATGAAGGGCCATAAGGTCCTTTAAATAGGGCTCAGGACCGAGAAATTAGGGTTTCATTAAACAGCGCGGACTCGCCGAGTCCATTCCTTGGACTCGCCGAGTCCAGGCACGAACCCGCGTCCAAAACTGCGATCCTACTCGGAGAGTTTGAGCTCCAACTCGCCGAGTCCCCTCACAAAACACCAAAAATATATGAATAAATAATACCTGGGAATCCGGGCTGTTACATGTATGGCTGCAGTTCAGATTTTCCACACCACTAACATCATTATCGTAGATAATTTTGAGTTCTCTTTCATTGGCTCAATTTCGTAGTCTATGCTTCGACATGTTTCGGCTGCGAGTGACGTACTGCAAACCTATCGCAATCTACCTATCTATGGATTTCGCCCTTTGACCGATGAAATGCGAAAGGTCCATGACGAGGCGGCTAAACCCAAGAAAGGAGGAAAGAAAAGAAGTGCGAAAGCAGGTCCATCTGAAACTCCTCAAGCTACGAAAAAAGAAGAGGGTAAAGAAAGCGGATGAAGGACACAAACTCTAACACCGAGTGACCATGAAGATTCACAGTCAAACACGGTTTTGGAGGTTCCGGTTCAGGAAGAGATTCACAACGAAGATGATACTGCTGCAACATCTCAACCAAAGGTTTCGGAGCCTGCAGCAACGAACCATGAGGTAACTTTTGAGATTCCTACCTCTGTTCTAGTTAGCGATGATTTTTTTCCAAGATTTTTCTGTTCCATCACCCACCTCTACTGTCACGAATCCTATCTCCATTGTTCTTTACCCACCAGTATCTCTGGGTGTTTCGCAAACTCAAACCCACTCTTCATAGAGTCAACAGCCACCACAACTACTTCCATTGTTGATCCTCCAGCTACTATCAATGCATCTGATGTAGGGGCAGATTCTTCAGGTTTCACAGTTGGTCGCCATACTTCACCTATCTCACCTTTACGCCAAGACAATCTAGATACTCTCTATGGTGGCGACGAAGAGGATTTTGTAGGATTCTCTTACAGTCCTTTCAACATTCAGACTAAAAGTGATGACGAAGCTCTTATCACCAAAGGGCAACTCAAGGCCATTAACGAGAAGCTGGATTCGCTGCTTCAATCTACCAAAACCTCAACCAGCGATGAATATTCTCAGGCCACAATCAAGTCTTTCCTTGAGACCATCACCAAAGAACACACTGCCAATCTTGAGAAGACGTATAAAGCAGTTGATGTTTCAGCTTTAGTTTGTAAGGAAACGACCGGAAAAGTTGATAAACTAATTGTTGATGCTCTTTCCTTCATGAGAACTTTTCAGAGCTCGTTCGAGTCAAACACTATGAAGGAGAATGAAATCATTTCTAGCATTGGATCTACTGTTCGCATCGAGAAGGCAAAGCTTGAAGAAGTTCGCAACGGCCTCCAAGCTGACAACTTTGAGTTCAACTCCTCCATTTCATCAAAAATAGAAAAGATTCAAGATGACTTGGCTACAGAAAGCAAAATAATGGACGCTCTCGCAGTGAAAACAGAAAAATTCAAGGTTCTAACTATAAAGCTTGAGCAATATGAGAATAGGTTCAACGAACTCTTATCCGAAAAGGCAGTTATGAAAACTTGTGTTGCAGATGTGAATGCTTTGCTTTCGAACATCATCAAGACTCATGACTCTCTGATCACGATCACAGTTAAGAAGCATTTTGCTGAAAAGATAAGGCCGGTGTTCGCAATGCTCAACCGAATAGAAGGTGTTTCGGAGTCAAGCTCAATTCCGAAACAAGGAGAGAAACTGTGAAGTCATCCAAGAAGGAAAACCCCAAACCAACTGTCAAGCCAACAGTCAATCCGAAGAAAGAAAACGAACCGAAGGATAATGTAGCTTAGGATTCGAAAGGCAAAGAAAAGCTTAATAAAGAACCAAAGGTTGACGACGGCAAAGAAGAAGAGCTCGATGAGCACGAGCTTAAAAGAAGAAGGGATCGTGAAGATCAAATGGATGAACACCAACGGATTGTGGGAGAGGCAGAAGAAAAAGAAAGATTTCAACGTGAAGCTCAAGTCACATTGGAAAGCCGAAAGCATTTTTTTCTAGTGTAGACTTTGGAGTGAATCATGAGTGAGGTTGTGGATATTCCAAGCCAATATTGGTTAGAGCCAGTTGTGTCTTTTGGTTTGAAAAATACACAAGATTCGCAACTGGATCTTCCAATCTCTCCGAAAGCCTTGAAGTTTTGTAGCTTTGTTAAAGTTGCGGATGTCCCACTAACAGATAGTGGTGCAGATCACTTGCTCTTCTCGTTCTACTTGAAGCACATGACGCTGCAATATGAAACCTGGAGTGCGAACAAGATTACTGCTGTGAAGGTTACTGGTCGAATTGAAACTGATAGTTTCCCGAATGCACGATTTAAGGTTGCTAAAGGGTCAACGAGTTGTTGCTCATCTCAAACGAATGTTGATCTCGTACATTCATGAGATTGGGAAAATAGATGTTGAGATAGCAGCTGCACTGCGAAAGAAGCCAACTATACTCCCCAGGGAAGCTCCTGAAGGTTTTGATAAAAAGAAGCCAGGGAACATAAGAAAAGGATGGATGGTGTGTGGCTTTTCAAATGAAATAGAGAACTGATGTAGACTTTCAGAAAGTTTGTTTCTTTCTCACAGATAAACATCTTTACACCACTTCATGCCTGGAGTATATTTTGGATTTCGTATGCAAATACAGACGAAACAACTAAGATGTTAAGAAGTGCTTTTCGAACATGATCATGTGGCACATCCAACTTCGCAAAGCTCTGCTCAGTGTAATTCCAAAAAAATTTGAAGTGCATAAGCGAGCTCCACAGTGAAGGTCTCCTCCCTCAATTAACGCAACGGGGGATATTGTTGGGTATTTAGTGTTGCGTCATTGTGGGCTTTTTAATTACTCTATTATATATTCGAGTTGGGCCTGTCCACCCGTTATTTATTATTAAGGTTTATCTATTTAAGGTGCATGCATGCACAAGATTTTGTAATCGTAATATCGTCTTGTAAACCCTACACGCCTTTACAACATCAGTTCTTAATCGAGCTCTTTTGAGGCTATGATATTTAATCATACGACATATTTGATATTCATACTGTGTTCTTAATCTGTTCACCTATTTGAATCTATCGATCATTCTAGATTTAATCTCAAAAATTAGCAATTTAACAAACTATCAAACCATCAAACCACCAAATGAATTAAGTCAATAACAATTTAAAAAACTACTAAACCACCAAATCAATTGTAGCATTTGAAAATTTTTTGAAAAATTTAAACTTCTAAAATAAACCACAAACCATCATTGTTTACAAAATAAGTTCAACATCATAGAAATCCCAAAATCATGAGAAAACAAAAGATGAGGAAGTGCACGATCACTCCTTCACCTTCCCTCGATCCTCGGAAGTACCTGAAAGATAATCCAAAACTGTAAGCCCAAAGCTTAGTGATTTTCCACCAAAATACCAACACACAACAAAACTAGAACAATACAATAAACAGCATGCATATAGAGCCTTCAGCCATACTGGAACGCCCTACTATCCTTCAGTCTAACTGATATGTTCTCCGAGCCTTCGGTTTGAATGGTACGCCACCTTTGGCGTTCAGTCTATCCGGGACGCTCTAGGTCTGTTCGCCTTCAGCATAAAGCGGGACCACCTCAACCCAACCACACATAACATAACAACAGATATAATATCAAGTACAGGCTAGCATGCACAGTCAGTCGTATAGATCTAACAGATCACTAATCATATCATTATTCTATAATTGAAATACAGATCAAATAGATCCTTACACATAGCATCAGACAATAATCAGGGTAACAATCCAATGGTCCGGCCATTGTGCCTTCGACCTAGTAAGTATAGTGAGGAAAAATCTCCTCACAAGCAGCGCTGACTTTTTACCTCAAAATAATTGAAATGCTTAAAGAGTTTCTGGATCTGAAGCCTTCTGTTCAATCTAGACACTTCCAACGTCAATTTCCTTCAAAAGAAAAGGACCAACTTTTCAAGCTCACACACTCAACTTGGGAGAGGATGCATGAAAATTAGGGTTTCTGGACAGAGGAGGAAAATAGGGGGACATTCATGGGACTTAATGCCTTTAAATAAGGTGCAACACCCTAAAATTTAGTGTTTCATAATTAGCCACCAACTCGTCGAGTTTGCCTCTCCAACTCGTCGAGTTGGTCCAAAAGATGCGCGGCCCAAGGCTTTTCAACACGTCGAGTTGAGGCCATCAACTCGACGAGTTCCAAAGGAAACGTGGCTTTTAAAATACTAAATCTCATACCTGGGAATCAGGATGTTACAACTCTCCCCCAATTGGACTAGGCTTCGTCCTCGATGCCTGTTGCGATGAACAAATCTGGATAATGCTCCCGCATCTCAGCCTCCAGATCCCAGGACCACATGGATCCCCTTTGATCGCAACAGTTGGTTGACGACCTAGAGTGTGGAATAGTTGGTTTACTACCTAGAAGCGTTGAAGAAGTGCTTGAATGTTGGAACAGTTGGTTGATGACCTAGAACGCGACAAAGGAGCTCGAAACCTACTATCTTATTTGTAGCAATGGGTGAAAACTCGTATTCATGGATGATTAGATCAAAGAAATCGGTGGTAGGCAAACGAAGTCCTGCCTCAAATAAGGTGATCAGAATCCCGAATTTTCCCTTAGGGGGGCTGTAAAGTGATGCGTCGGAGAGGGAAATTTGTATGCCATGTTTGGGAACAAACCCGAATCCGAATTGAAAAGATTCCCACTCTTCAGCAGTGAGATTTCTCCCCAGAGAACGAAAGGAAGCCATGACAGAGTTCGAAGGAAAAGACAAACATGTTTCTTTTGAACAAGAAATTAAAGAAAGAAAGGTAGCAGGTGAAGAGGATGTGCCAGGATAGGCAGAGGTTTAAATACTAAAAAAGGGGAACAAACCGTTTCCACGATGAAACTGCCGAAGAGCGGGGATTCGCCCTGACAACTGCATAGGCCATCAATAGTATTTCACCACGTGCTTGGGAATAGACCAGAATGACATTGCTATGTCACGAACGCAGACGCCTACTGGTCTAAGGGACTTATTAACGTTACCCTGTACGGTCACGTTAAACATAACGGAAGCCCTAGATTGAGCATTACCATGTTAGTACCTTGGTCGAGACCCGGTCTCGGCCCACGCGATCCAATGTCGGGCTGATAGCTCACTTCCCATCACAAGGAAAGAACATTCCATGTGATCTCCTCATTTACCCAAAGCCAATCAGAAGGCGACAAATAGCTTGGGTGACGCCCAGAACTGACGTCACCTGACAATTAGTTAGCATGGGCAATCTCCCAGTAAGAGGAGGCCACATCTCACGCTCATAGCGTGAGGTCCCCATGATCCGTTAATAATAGGTATAAAAGGATATTTTCCGTCTCAAGGAAGGGATCCATTCTCTCTCTCATAAAATTTACCCTAAAATTACCTCTCTCAAAAAACTATCTTGATCGTCGGAGCGACGTCCCGGGAGAACACCCACACATCCTTTAACGATTCTTCCTTGTGTTGTGTTCTCAGGAAAACTCTCAAGGCAGATCCATCATTTGGCATCAAAACCCATGTTAAACATGTCACAACATTTGGCGCCATCCGGACGTATCCTCAGAGTGATACAACCAATTAACGACACTGGTTCTTCGTAAAACGGTGATCTAAGCCCAACATCACCTATGCCTATAGTAGGAGATCTGTTTCAAATACAGATAGCGATAACCAGAGGACACCACCACGAGTATAAGTCACAAACCCCAATCCAGGTGCTTATGGCACAAATCTCACCGGGTACGGGGCCAATACTCCAGAGCAGTTTCCGACAGTTGTCATTGGATAGTTCATTGCCTCTAACGGCGATATTACATCCCGATCTGCTACAAGAACCTTCGCATGACGGCATGGAAGTACATACTATCTCTAATCCTTGTAAGAGAAACATGACTCGCCAAGCAGGGGACGAAATAGAGGTACTCTCGAGAAATCTATTCAATATCAGTTTTTCGGGGAACGATCCCAAGCCATTGAACTCGGATCCGCGAGATCTGCTCCTCATATTTGGATTCATTCGTAATAAAAAAATCCATCGAATATATATCGAAAATGGTAGTTGCTCTGATATACTCTATGAGCACTGTTTTAGACAACTACCAGATGCGTGGAAGGAGGGACTACAGCCCCCAACAGGTGGGACGTTGATAGGGTTCACCAGACACAATATGTGGCCATCGGGAACAATTCGACCACCCTTAACGATGGTCAGTCACAATAAGA
This sequence comes from Lactuca sativa, assembly GCF_002870075.4. Lineage (NCBI taxonomy): Eukaryota > Viridiplantae > Streptophyta > Magnoliopsida > Asterales > Asteraceae > Lactuca > Lactuca sativa. The sequence continues at coordinate 297,197,945 of NC_056627.2, forward strand.
GGAATCGAATAACAAGAACAATCGAATTCTCTATGATCCGATATCCGGCAGAACACAACATCCTGCTCGGACGGTAGGCAATCTCCTCACTACACCTCGTACCATTGATGATCCATGGCATAGTTAAATTTAGCACACACCAGGGATCAACGACGATCCTCTCCACAAACACCAGGGCTCAACAGTGTCACAAAATTATAGCCGCTCCCAAGCTTGTGCGAATGCCAAAGAAGTCAAAAGAGGGATGTTCCACCGAGTAGCACCAAATAAATATGGAATATCCAGAACAGCTCGTGCGAATTGGCGCTCAATTATCAAATGAAACCAGGGCACGATTGGTGGCACTCCTGAAGAAATACTCCACTGTTTTTACCTGGAAACCAACCGATCTGACGGGTGTCGATCGACAAGTTAGAGAACACAACCTTAATATCGCACCAGGGAGCAACCCTGTTAAACAAAAGAAAAGGGGCCAGGAAGCAGACCGGAACAGGGCTATAAACACATAAGAAAGCCAATGGGTCATGGCGAATGTTTATTGATTATTCAGATCTTAATAACGCATGTCCGATGGATTGTTACCCTCTCACAGAGATCGACCAGAAAGTCCAGTCGCATTAAGGTCTTCGGCTCAAATGTTTTCTCGACACGTACAAGGGTTATCACCAGGTACAGATGAAACGAGAAGATGAGGCGAAAACAACCTTCCATATAGAAAAAGGCACCTTTTGCTACCAGAAAATGCCATTTGGGTTCAAAAACGTGGGCAGTACTTATCAAAAGCTGGTGGACAAGGTATTCGCCGATCAAATTAGTAGGAATATCAAAGTCTACGTCGATGATATGGTAATCAAGAGTCGCGATGAGGAAACATTACTCCAAGGCGTGGAAGAAACCTTCAAAGCGCTAGTTAAAGTGCAGATGAAGTTAAACCCAGCTAAGTGTACCTTTGGAGTCGAGGAAGGGAAATTCCTTGGGTATTAGGTATCCAAGGAAGGTATTCTCCCTAATCCCACCAAAATACAAGAGTTCCTCGAATCGAAAGCTCCCCACAATCTCAAGGGGGTACAGGAGATCATCGGTAGGTTGATGACGTTGGGAAGGTTCATTGCCAAATCTGCAAAGAAAGCACTTCCTCTATACCAGACACTCAAAGGATATTTAGACAAAAAGCAGCTTAAATGGACAGAAGAAGCAGATGTGGCATTGCAAAAACTAAAAGACTCCCTACAACAACTCTCGGATCTCGCCTTCCCACTTCTAGGGAGACACTATAGATGTACTTAGCAGCATATAAAGAGGCCATCTCCTCTGTACTAGCACTAAAGAGAGAATGCAAGCATATCCCCATTCATTTTGTTAGCAGCGCCCAGCAAGGGCTTGAAGTAAATTCTTGCCTTGGAAAAGCTGTTCCTCACCCTGGTTTATGTAGTCAAGTGACTACGGAGATATTTCCAAGCCCACAAGGTGGATGTTCTGACCAATTACCCGATAAAGCAAGTGTTACTAAGGCCGGAAAAGTCCAGGCGCCTGGCAAAATGGGCCATAGAGTTGGGTGAACACGACATCCAATACCACCCCAGAACCAGCATCAAGGCCCAGGCTCTCGCAGACTTCCTGGTTGAAATCCCAGATACCATCAAGGGAGTGACAACAACAATCTCCACTGATCCACTCGAACCTAAAGCCGGTAAGGAACTTTGGAAGTTGTACAAACCAGGTAAATGGAACGTACGAGGCAAAAGACTCAAGGATGCAGAAATACCTAGATGCAGTCTGAAGTCTAACCAGCACGTTCAAAAGCCTTTCCATAAAACAAATCTCTCACGGAAAGTATGCAAGGGTGGACGCTCTCATCAAGTTAGCCTCAACTTCCTATGACCACTTAACAAAGAAAGTGCAAGTCGAAGTTCTCCCGGAGAGAAGTATCGATAACCAAAAGGTCAATACAGTATTCATTGCATCGGAATGGACCAAACCGTATGTCGATACTTGCATCATGGCATGCTACCGGATGACCGTGAGGGGGCAAGAAAAGTCAAGATCAGGGCGTCACATTTTGCAATCAGGGATAACCAACTGTACCGAAGAGGGTATCTCAGTCCATGGCTAAAGTGGATCTCCAAGGAAGAGGGGCAGACATTCCTAGAAGAAAGTCATTCGGGGGATGTAGCGACACATGAAGGCGCTCGAGCACTCACAGGCAAAATACTACGCCTAAGGTTATATTGGCCAGACGTGCACAACGACATCGCAACCCTAACCAAGAAATGCTAGGAGTTTCAGGCATTCACTCCTTTGCAATATCAATCGGCCATGTTGTTGACCAGCATCACCGGCCCCTGGCCCTTCCACCAATGGGGGATTGACATAGTGGGATCTTTCCCACCAACGTCACGGGGGTGAAGACAAAAAAATTCATCGCCGTTTCACGTCAGTGGCGCACCCTCAAGCCAATGGTAAACTGAAATATCAAATAAAACCATAGTTAATGGTTTGAAGAAATGGCTACTCAGATCAATGTCCGCCTGGGTGGATGAACTCCCGACAGTTTTGTGGTCCTATCATACCACATCAAGGTCAAGCACGGGAAAAACGCCATTCAGTTTAACCTATGTGACGGAAGCGGTCCTCCCATTGGAAATTATGGTCGGCTCCCTACGAACAGAGAGTTTTGAGGAAGCATCCAACGAAGAAGGATGACGCCAAGACCTGGACATGCTTGATGAGAAACATGAGGTGGCACAGCTACGCCAAACACTATACAAATCACGAACTGGGAACTATTACAACTGCCAAGTTCGGGTCAAAAACTTCAAAGTTGGAGAATGGGTGCTAAGAAAGAACGAGTCCAGCCATGCTTAACCATTGGGGAAACTCAGTGTCACTTGGGAAGGACCATACAAAATAGTGGAAACCCATAAGAACGGTGCTTATGTCCTGGAAGCTCAAGACGGGCGTGCCATTCCAAGAACGTGGAATGCGCAGAGCATGTGTCATTTTTACTCTTAAAATGAGTATGGTTCAATGCTAGCAAAGGCATTTCAAATTAGTTTTGACATATAAATGTAACCAACATAAATTACATTATCATTTTCAATTTTATAACGCTCCAACAATAAAACTAGAAAAAAAAGAGAAAGCAATTCAGATACTTCTCATTTTTAAGCTTGAAAAATTCAGCAAAAGAGGCTATGTGCATTTACCGTGTGGCAACAAGGACTGATCATCCAACATCACACGAGAGAAATTACCACAAGGAGGCAGCCATGGGGTTTTATCAAAAAGGCTCATAACCTTTCCCCCAAAACATGTTCATCGATTACATTATACATATGAAAGAACATGTGACATAACTGTAGAAGAGTCATAACCTTCCACTAATCAGGAAAAACAAAATTGGGTGGGCCTCAAGATGACGATCTTGGCTACACCCTGGGTCTTTAAGCAGCAAATTAGAACAAATTTCTCAAAGGCCAGCTTCAGTAAATCATAAATAGTTCACCAGTAAAAGAACTCAAGTCCGGTGTAAGTATACCCTGCATCAATACCATGTGATGGCCAACAAAACCATACATGAAGCAACCAAATAGAAAGTATATGTGTGGTAATATCAAAGATTCATACCCATAAATATAAAGAAAACATGGTAATAGGTGCCGCACTCCTGAACTTTCAAATGGCCACAAAGGGCAGAAAAGATCATAAACAAACAAAGAAAAAGAAAATATTGTTCAAGGAAGTCACATCAGAACAAGTCACAAAATAGGGCTGCTTATCACCAAGAGCAGATCTTGGGACGAAGCCTGACCCATCTCTTTGAACTTCTTGACAGAGACTATGGAGCCCAGCCATGTCTAGACTGCCTAGGCGAAGGTGCTGGCAAAGTCTGTGTCAGTGAAAGCCACTAGGACATCTTCCATCTCTTGAGCCCTGGCTGCCACATTCTCCTCGGACTTTGGGTCAGACTCCCCGGCGGTTACCTGCTCCCAGACAATCCTTTTACCCTGTTATACACCTGTAGCAACACAAGCCTTCTGCAAGTGTACCACGCCTTGGAGAAATTGAGGGCTCTTGATCACCCGGTTCACCACCTTGCTGAGCCCATTGCTAAGGATCCATGAAATAGCCTTCTCCAGCTCCCCTTTTACAGTACCCTCAATAACCAGATCCACCTCCAATTTTGTTGTCCTCTCGCTCATCCCAACATTCTCCAAACTCTAAACCCCCACACGATCATCTTGATGCCTCGCCTCTTCATCCAACCTTGCCACTTGATCAGCCAAGCTTGCCTTCTCGAGCAGCACCACCTCCCACTCGACCTCCCAACTATACTTTTCATCTTCTATCTTTGCCAACTGGGCCCTCAACTCTTCGCATTCATTACTCTTCCGGTCAGAATCAGTCTAGAGAGTCTCCATGTCAGAGATACGTTCAGCGGCTGCGACCAGATAAGATGACACCTGGCGGTGGCATAGCGCAAGCCGTTAAGCATGTGTTCATTCGATAGAACCATTAGGGCCTTAGTGGTAGTGAGAGGAAACATGTGCTGACACCACTCAAGGGCAGCGTCATGATCGGAGACAAGGTCTTGGGCAGTTAGCTTCCAAGTCGACTTGTAGGCATCCATACAAGCACATGCAAGAAGGGGGATAATTTTGTTCTTATCAAAAGAAGCTGACGCAAGACCATGGGAAGGCGATGTAACGCCTGCAGATCCGGGCTAGTCAAATTAGAGGCAATAAGTAACGAAAATGACTTTTCGACAAAAGCTTATAAATAATTTGAACCAAGTTGTAATATATGTCACTAGGTTTCCGTACATATAAAGAACACGGAAATCCGAGTTATAACGAAGAAGTTATGACCTGTGGAAGTTTCGCGACGGAACCGGCTCGATACCGGGAGGCATAAATAGTGAATTTACGATAGAGCGAGATTTAGCCTTGGCGCTCTAAATGAAAGTCATAGAATATGTTAAACTAAGAACTTCGATAAAAAGAACGCCCAAATTTGACTTCTTATGAAGAAGTTATGATTTTTCGAAGTTTCAGATTAGCAGTGTACAGCCCGAAACTCGAATATTAGATCGAGCGAGTTTTAGCCGACACGACCTGAACAAGAATCGAAGATCTAGTTAAGAGTAGCATAACGAGAAAAAGATGGGTGAAAACGGACGTCGGATGAAGAAGTTATGAGGATTTAACGGACCAATCTTGTCCCGGCTTGTTAAAAATATAACTTTAAAAATAAAGTCAAAATTAGCCGACAGAGTCTAAACGAAAGTTGTAGAGTACGTCTCCACCTATGCGTGGATATAAAGAACGTCAGAAACGGAATTCGTATGAACTAGTTGTAAAATATAATAGCATATTTACGTATTAAAATAAAGTATAAATCATATATACGTATACATATATATACAAATGTATATATCATTAGAAAGGTATTGACGATGCGGTCATTATAAGACTATTGTTGAGTATTGTTGACATTAGTTTAGTGCAAATATCGTTAAATCTATTTAAAATAGTATTATAAAGGGGTGTTTAGTTATTTATATAACTATAAGGTTATTAAGTAATTATGGAGGGTAGTTTTTGTAAATTCAATTACTATAAATAAAAGGCTTGGGCTCTCATATTTCTTGCACCATTCTCTTGATTCAAGAGTCTTTCTCTCCTTATCCCCCGAGCATTTCGGTCCCTCGTGATTCGACTTCTCTTTCTGTAGTTTTAGTATAGTAAGGTGAGCGCTGAAGCGTTGCACGAATCTTTCTTAGAAAGGTTCAGCGACGAAGTTCTGCCCCTACAGAGCCCGACTCCTAGCTAAAATCCCCTTGTAAGTAAGTTATGCTTACCCTATTTTAAATATAGTTTATATTTAAAATTAGTATTGTTATTATAAATTTATAATAAATATTTGAGCTATTATTATGACTTATATAAGTGTCGTTATAATATCTTTTTAACTACTCGCGGTATGGGGAATCTGGTTTAAAGGGCCGCATAGGGTTGTTGGATTTCAGAAGTGCTATATGCTAAAATGGTCCTGCCCTTCGGTGTTTTATGTCTGGCCCCTGTCTGTACATAGTGGTTGGAAAGTATTGTTTAAACGCTTATATAATAACAATAACAAGACTAATAATTAGTCATGGTAAATATTAGACTAAAATCTAGTGGTAATAATACTAGGTTTCGTCGAAGGAAATTATTTTAAAGTAAACGAAGCGCTGTTCGAGTACCGAGTCACCACCTTCTCAGGTGAGTGCATAGTCTCTTTCATCTTACACATAGATATGAAGTATTTTAATATAAATTACGTGTTGTGTGTGCATATTGTCTGAATACTTGCTGTCTATGCTGGGTGAAAGATTTTTATACATGTTTTAAATGATTTAAACTGTATATGTATTTTATATCTACAAAATGTGTTGGGTAAAACATGGGTAGATGAAATAGTTGTTTTGTGATAAGAAGATGGGAAACATCAATGTGGTCAGTGATCCAGTCATCTAGTGGAGTATAGATGATGACCATGGACGATACTAGACGGTCCGGTGGAACTCTAGTAAGCTCGTAACTTGTAGGTGTTTTTGAACTAGCTGCTCATTAGGTATTTTGAACTGAGTGTGTTCACTACGTATCTTTGAACTGAGTGTGTTCACTAGGTATTTTGAACTAAGTGTGTTCACTAGTTACTTTTAAACTAAGTGTTTACCAGATGTTTTGGACTACGTGTTCACCAGTTGTAATCTATAAGCGTTGGTAACGATGGACTTCGTGCCGATTCCTTAGGATAATCCTTAGGAATGAATGAATGAGAAATAGCTGATTCATAGGGTAGATCCTTAAGAGTAAAGAAGATAATGGGGATGGGTAATTCGGTTTAATTGTTTGATTGTTTAAACATAATAATTATATTATTGTGGGTTGAAAACCCTATGTACTCACCAGGTTTCCCAACCTGACCCACTCAGTTTATTTATATCACAGGTGTTGATATGAAGTCACATTACACTGAGAGATTAAAGAGATGTAGATCACTAGTGTAAATAAATGTAAGTTCTGTTTATGCTTATGTTTCTGTATTGACAATGACATCCCAAATGTTTTAAAATGAATAAAATATGTTTCTTCGAAAATGTTTTAATAACATATTTATCGTGTTTTTCTGGGAACAAATTCCGCAACATTTTTATGAAAAGAAGTACTCTGACTTTTATAAGGCATAAACAAAATCGGTCTTTTCTGGCCGTGAAAATGGGGATGTCACAGGCGAAGACCTAGTCTTTCCCTCGGCTCCTCCAGCGGTGGAAACGGGTCTGAACTTGTCGTTGTTTCCCTCTACTATACGATCGGGCAGTTCAGTTTCCTGATTGGGTGCCCCTTTGGTAGTTTCGAGGGACCCTCATCGAGGGCACGGGTGGAGCTCCTGGAACCCTCAAGCAAGAAACTCAGATTGCATTTCTTACAAAGAGGGCGCTCTGAGCTAGCGATCTTGGCAAGACCGCAGACAGAGGCTTCCAGAACAGCGAAGCGCCTCTTGACACAGAGAAGAATCCTAGGAGACCAAGAAGGGGTAGGATCCTTCTAGGAAGCACCATTAACAACGACGTCTTGGAAATCCGACTCGTCGTCACCACCAACACCATCACCAGCGGCACCGCTTACACCAACGGGAAACTCGTGTGTTGCCTCGATTCTTCGACTAGAAACAGGGGGTGGAAGAGCTTCCACAAGGTCGACTTCACGGCATTGAATTTCGCCCTCAAACAAACCCTGAAGAGCCCTCTCCAAGGATATAATTTCCTCCCCACCTGGAAACAAAACGAAAACAACGACGGTTAGCCAAAACCCCGATTTCAATGTGTTTTTCCTAAAAAGAAAAAAAAATGGGGGGAGGACAAGGGAAAAAGAGTGTTGTACCTTCCTTCTCGACAAAGAACGCAAGCATCTTCCCATAGCCCTCCAAGCGGCACTCATTCCACCGGTGGCCAAAAAGTAATTGAGCCAATCCTCGTCGTTGATACTGACCTTCTCCAAGTCGTCAGCCAGCTCCTTATCAGCACCAAAAACCGTGGGAGCGCGGTCCACATACGCCTTAACCCTTGGGTAGCCAAGCACCATAATATCATTATTCACCCACAAGAACTTTTCTTGCCAATTCTTCTTGGACTTTTGGTCGTGAATAAGGGTAGGGACTCCCCGCCAGCGAGAAAGAGTTCGGGTTCCACGCTGGGTTGAAGCGTTGAAGAAGTATTCGAAACCTACTATCTTGTTTATAGCAATTGGATTCAACTCCCTCACTAAAAACCCATATTCAGGGATGATCAGATTAAAGAAATCTGTGGTACGCAAACAAAGTCCTGCCTCAAATAAGGCGATCGAAATACCGACTTTTCCCTCAGGGGGGAAGTAAAGTGACGCGTCGGAGATGGGAATTTTTACGCCGTGTTCGGGAACAAACATGAATCGGAATTGAAAAGATTCCCAATCATCAGTAGTAAGATTTCTCCCTAGAGAATGAGAGGAAGCTATGAAAGAGTTCGAAGGAAAAACGAACAAGTTTCTTTCGAATAAGAACTTAAAGAAAGAAAGGTAGCAGGTGAAGATGATGTGCCAGGATAGGCAGAGGTTTAAATACCAAAACAGGGGAACGAACCGTTTCCTTGACGAAACTGCCGAAGAGAGATGATTTAGCCCTGACAACCGCATAAGCCATCAATAGCAATTCACCACGTGCCCGAGAATAGACCAGAATGACGCTGCTACGTCATGAATACAGATGCCTACTTGTTTAAGGGACTTTTTAACGTTACCCTGTATGGTCACATTAAACTTAACGGAAGGCCTAAACAGAGCGTTACAATGTTAGTACCTCGGCTAAGACCCAGTGTCGGCCCACGCGATCCAACGCCAGGCTGATAGCTCCCTTCCCATCACAAGGAAAGAACATTACACGTAATCTCCTCATTTACCCATAGCCAGTCAGAAGGCGACAAATAGCTCGGGTGTTGCCCAGAACTGACGTCACCTATCAGTTAGTTAGCGTGGGCAAATCTCCCAGTAAGAGGAGGCCACGTCTCACGCTCATAGTGTGAGGTCCCCTTGATCCATTAGTAATAGGTATAAAAGGATCTGTTCCATCTCAAGGAAGGGATCCATTTTCTCTCTCACAGAATTTACCTTAAAATTACCTCTCTTCAGAAAACTAATTTGATCGTCGGAGCGACGTCCTGAGATAACACCCGGATGTCCTTTAATGATTCTTCTTTGTGTTGTGTTTTCAGGAAAACTCTCAAGGCAGATCCATCATCTGGTATCCAAACCCCTATTGAACATGTCACAACAGCCACCAATAACTCAATCTCAAATCCCAACACATCTTGGTGGCCCTCGGGTGAATAAAGAAGCGAGACTTATGAGTCTCCTCCAGCACGATCTGTCAAACCCTAACAGATATAGGAACCCATACCCGACCGCAATGGGTCAACAACCCACAACTATCTGGAACAAATATGGTAAAATCATCCCTAATCCTCTCAATCTTCTAATTCTCCTCTCGATCACCCTCGATCTGAGCCTCCCTAATCAATCCCACAATTGGAGAATCCACAGATATCCTCATACATGTCACCGGAATAGAAGATCCAACAGAGTTTTGGCTCAGGGCATCCGCCACCACATTTTCTTTACCCGGATGGTAAAGGATCTCGCAATCATAAACCTTTAACTACTTCCAACCACCTACGCTGCCTCATGTTCAGGTTAGGCTGATCCATAATATGCCTTAAACTCTTGTGGTCCGAGTATATAGTACATTGGACTCCATAAAGGTAATGTCTCCAAATCTTGAGGGTGAAAACCACCACCCCCAACTCAAGATCATGCATGGGATATATCGTCTCATGTGGCGTCAACTGTCGTGAAGGATAAGCTATCACCCGTCATCTCTACATGAGGACTACTCCCTAGCCGGTGATGGATGCATTACAAAAAACAATAAAATCCTCAATTCTCTCTAGGAGGGTCAAAAATGGGGCCTCGCAAAGTCTCGACTGAAGGGTCACAAATGCAGATTTTTGCTCAGGGCCCTACCAGAAATCCACCCACATCCTCGTCAGACGAGTGAGTGGTACTGCAATCTTGGAGAAATCCTAAATAAATCTCCGATAGTAACTTGCCAAACCCAGAAAACTCCTGATATCCGAGGGAGATTTCGAAACTTCCCACTGCATCACCTCCTCGATTTTGGCTAGATTGACCAAAATCACATCTTGGTTAAGGAGGTGTCCAAGGAACTGAACCTCTCGCAACCAAAACTTTCCCTTCGAAAACTTAGCATAAAGTCGTTCTCGCCTCAAAACCCCTATAAGCTCGCGAAGATGCTCCTCATGCTGCTCTCTAGTCTAGTAATACACCAAGATATCATCAATGAATACAATAATTGAGCGATCGAGCATCGGCCTGCATACCCCATTCATCAAATCCATAAATATCATAAGCGCATTGGTGAGTCGTAATGGCATCACCACGAACTCGTAATGCCCATATCAAGTCTGAAACGCGGTCTTCTCCACGTCCTCCTCCCTCACACTGACCTGATGGTAACCTGACCTCATATCAATCTTGGAGAACGAAGATGGTCCCTGCAACTGATCAAAGAGATCGTCAATCCGCGAATGGGGATAACGGTTCTTCACCTTCAACTTGTTCAGATCCCTATAATCAATGCACATCTGGTGCGAACATCCTTCTTCCTGACAAACAGAATCGATGCTCCCCACGGAGAACTGCTCCGACGGATGAACTGCTTGCTTAGCAGCTCCTGCAGCTGAGATGCCAGCTCCTGCATCTCAGGCGGTGCCAATCGGTACGACGCCATGGCAATAGGGGCCGCACCTAGGAAAAGGTCAATCTTGAACTCGATCTGCCTCTTAGGAGGCACAACGGGTAACTCCTCAGGGAATACATTAGCGAATTCCCTGACAACTGGAACATCAGCAACCGACACCTGATACCTAACCTACGTTGTGACAACCCGATATTTCAACTCTATGTAATGACCTGAAAAGTCAATTATTGTAACCACTTTTGTGATAATGAAATTAACTTCGAAAATAAAATGTCCAAAAAGTTTCTATTTAATTACCTACTGTGATAGATGTCTTTAGACCGTGATCGTACGTAAAAAGAACGCCCAAATCCGACTTCGTATATTGAAGTTATGATTTTTCCAAGTTCGGCTTAGCAGCAGACAGCTAAAAACTCGAATCGGAGATCGAGCGACTTTTGGCCGGAATGACCTAAACGAGAATCGAATGTCTCGACAATGGTAATTCAGCGGTAAAAAGTCTGGCAAAAACCGACGTCAGAGAAAGAAGTTATGAATTTCTAAAGAAATTCCTTAAACACGACCCTTTTAAAAATAAATAATAAAAATAATTTCGGAATTTGCCGATGGAATCTAAACGAAAGTTGTAGATCTTAGTCTCACCTACGCGTGGATATAAAGAGCGTCGAAAACGGAGTTCGTATGAAGGAGATATGAATTTTAGAAGTTTATTAATTAAAATAAATATAAATTTAATTATAAACTCTTGGTAATATCCGAAGAGGAGTCAGCAGATAGGACCGAGGTACACCCTGCGTACCCTCGTACGCCCCGCGTACTCAAATCAAGGGCCCCGGTTCGTCCACGTCGCCCCCTATGCGAGCTACCCCCCGTCCCATCCGAACTCCAGGGCAGTCGAGGACTCGGTCATGCATGACGCACGGGTACGCCCCGCGTACGCCCGTACGCCCCGCGTACCGAGGCCTCTCAGCCCCTATAAAAGGGATGCGAGGGTTCCGGGAAAACTTGCTCATTTCCTCTCGTTTCTCTTGCGTTTTGCCTCGTTTTCCGTGCCCGTGCTAACCCGAAGCCCTGGTCTTTTTTCCCAAGTCCCGAAGATCGTTTTTCCTCCCGAGATTCCCGAGAATCCCGAGAAAAATCCGTTTCCTGAGACGAAATTCTGCCCGGTTTCCATCTCGCTTTCTTCAAACCTTCAGGTGAGTTCATACCCCTACAAACACACTTTAAATACGTTTTAAATGCTTTTTATACTCTTTTAAGGGGGGAATATAAGTAAACATACGGTTATTATCGTGTATTTCATAAAAATTCTCTTTACTCGTTTTTATCAAATGAATCACTCGTGATTTATTACTACTATGTGAAAACTCTTGTCATACTTTGCATGCACTAGATTTATACAAAGTATTTAGTAATTCCAAGGTATCCTTCGTTGCTAAACCGTTTTAATACATTTTAAAAACTTATGATTTATGCATTGTCAAAACTTTGTGAGAAAGGATGATCTTTGCATACAAAACTATTACATTAATACAGGCTTAGTTGAGAATCTGTGAGACATGTACATCTTCAAATACTGCCTTTTTTCTAGAGGGTATCGCTACAAGTCCTGTCTATAACCAGAGTCTCTCGTTCGGAGAACGTGTCAACTGTGTATAGATCTATACGGGAAGTCATGATCCCGCGCCCTGACTGTTAGCTACAGTCCGTCCTTTGGGGTGACAGTTTGTCATTACGCTACGACGCCTGAAGAACGTCACTACATGCATATTATGTTTAGTATGGTTATAAAACTCATCGGATATACAATTATTATAGTACTTCTGATTGATGAATGAGTAGCTATTAAAACTATTCTTCATCTAGCAAACTGAAATCTTCTAATAGGTTTTATTATATAAATCTATGCTTCAACCTTCTAAAGCATGTCATTTGCTTTCGGTTTTTAGTGTGGGACATTAGGCTAACTATTACTTTAGGAAAATATGGGATTTTCCTGTATACAAAACAAACAACTAATAGGAAAATAAGGAATTTTCTTGATTCAACTATCTACATTATTCAATACAAATATTCTCATGCATTTCACACTTTTATAAGAAAATAAGGGATTTTCTTGGAAAACATACTCTGAATTTGGAATGGCATACAAATTTTCTAAACCACTTATGAACTCACCAACTTAATTGTTGACACTTTCTCTTTGAAATAACTTGTATTCTCAGGGAACCGCTAAGCAGGTTTGGAAATCAACTTTTGCGGATTAACGCGCTGGCGTTAATTACTTCTTTTGAAAGATGTTTACGTATTTATCTTTTGAACATGTAATGAATACAATTATGTAAACATTTTTAAAACCTTTATATATGTATGGTGGTGTGTACTTTCCTTTCTATGAACTGTTATGATACTGAATATGACGTCCTCCGCCCCCGAACGTTTCCGCCGTTCTGGTTTGGGGGTGTGACAGATTGGTATCAGATCATTGTTTATAGTGAATTAAGTATATCAAAACCATTTTTGGTATACAACTATAAACTCAACTGGGCAAAAACACTGTGAGAAGAGTCATACTTTTGAAATTAAATTTATTTAGTTTTTATAAAGTAAGCATGCACTCATTTCATACTAATAATAGTTTAACATCGGACCATTTTAGAAGTATTATAAATAAGTTGTGCAGTGCAGGTACGCCTTGGGACATGTAATCGGAACTGGGAAGAATACAGCCTGATCAACTATATTCGTCCGAGAGCCGACTAACATGTGCCGAGGAGTGTCTGCAGTGGACAACAAATTTAAAACTTATCAATCCACCGGCCCCACAACCTCCCGTCCATGTGAGGAACTTCCAAGGACCCACTCCTGTATGGGGGAGTCACCTCCACCATTGGAGACAACAACAAAACCTACGCCCTCCCTACGGCATGTGCCGTGACTTCTACGATGTCCGCGACGGAGGTTCAGCTGATCGGGCACTACCAGTAATGGTGGGCAAGCTAGCCAATCAGTCCTACCAATCCGGAGTTCAAGCTAGCCGGATTCGGGATGTCAACGTAGAAGTACAGGTTCACACTTCTGACATCCGTAGGCTGGATAGAATTCAGGACAATGCCCAACTCCAAACCGAGGCATTCCAAGCACAAATGATTGCAGCCCTAGCCGAATTAAGGGAACAACAAGCCGCTTTTGATAGGCGTCTAATGGAATCGAAGCAATCGGATGCGGAGTCAAGCTCCAAGCGCAACCTACGTCGCAAGTAGTGCTTGCCAAAATTCCAAATTTTGTTATAAATTAGGACTTCGGATAAGAGTATTATTTTCTTTAAACTTTCTATAATCGGAGACCTTTAGAAAGGTCAAAAAAATTTGTCTAAACTCCGATGTAACACAACTATATGTTTAATATATATAGGACATATCTCTTTCGTGTGATAAGTATGTGCAGTTCATTCAATTCATAAATATATCTATTCAAACTCCATTTGTAAATCAAGCTCAAGACCTTGTGTTGGTCAAACCAAGTTCTTGAACTATTAAAGAAAGTTAACTCAATATCATTCAACTCTCAACCACCAAAACTTATAATCTCTCATTTTCTTTTGGCAACGCGATGCCCCCTCGTCCAAACCTAAGGCCCAGGCCGGGCACGGCGCCACCACCACCTCCACCACCAATGTATGATCTGGCCATGGTCCAGGCTGCTATCACAGCAGCACTAACAGCAGCTCTCTCGCAAATAAACTCCAATGGAAATGGTGGTATAGGGAGCAGCACGAATCATTCCAATCGTGGCACTGGTCATGGTCAAGTAAGAGAATGTACTTACAAGGAATTCTCCAACTCAAAGCCAAAAACTTTTAACGGCATTAGGGGAGTAATTACACTAATGCAATGGTTCGAAAGGACCGAAACAGTCTTCGAGATCTGCTCATTCCAAGAAACAAGCAAGGTTAAGTTCGCTGCTTGCACCTTCATAGATCGAGTGGTGGAAAAGCCATGTGAATTCTATGACTCTCACTGTCGCCAACGCCATGAGTTGGGAGGATCTGAAGGTTGTACTACTGGAATAATACTGCCCAAGGGGCGAAGTGCAAAAGCTTGAGCAAGAGCTCTGGAATCTGAAGATGACTGGGTCTGATCTAGTCGCCTACACAGCTAGGTTCAACGACCTCGCTGCATTGTGCCCTACCATGGTCAACCCAGAATCAAAGAAAGTTGAAAGGTACATTTGGGGGTTGTCACCCCAGATTCAAGGGCATGTCCTAGCTTCCAACCCTATTACCTACAACAGCGCTAAACGCCTGGCTCAGCGACTCATCGACCACGGGGTAAAACAGGGTACCATTGCAGCTACCGCCAATCCATCTAAGGAGGCACAGGGCCAGAGTAGGCCTTGGAACAAGAGAAGGGGACAAACCCTATAGGAGAACCCCAAGAAACAACAAGTAGTAGCGACCCACGCTATTACTGTACCTACCAACATTGCCCCCACAAGCTCATACAATGGGAAACTTCCGAAATGCAACCAATGTAACTTCCACCACCACGATCTCTGTCGTGACCTCTAATGCACTGGGTGCAATAAAAAGGGGCATACAGCACGCTACTGCAAAGAGTCGACACAACAATCCGCCCTTGCTGCTAATGCCGGAGTAAGTCACGCCTGCTTTGAGTGCGGAGACACATGGAACTACCGCAGGGACTACCCGAAGGCAAACAACAGGAATACCGGCGGAAGGGGCCGAGTATTCGCAATGGGACAAGATGAAGCCGTTGCGGACCCCACTGTTGTTACGGGTATGTTTCTTCTCGATAACTCGTATGCATGCATTTTGTTTGATAGTGGAGGGGAGAGAAGTTTTGTGAGTCACGATTTTAAAGGCCTGCTAAAGCCATCACCACAATCATTAAGTGAACCGTTTATAGTAGAAATGGCCAACGGTAAAACCGAAGGCACTAAGGAGATATACTTAAACTGTACCCTAACTCTAAACGATAATCCCTTTCCAATCAACCTCATGCCAGTCTCGATTAAGAGTTTCAATGTCATCATTGGCATGGATTGGCTGAGTTCTCATCATGCTGACATTTTATGTTACGATAAGGCCGTTCGCCTTAATCTGCCAACCGGCGAACTTTCCTTGTCTTGGGCGACAAACCTAGTACCACTCTTCGTATCATCTCAAACATCCAAGCTCATAAGTGCCTATGCAAGGAGTATCACGCGTTTCTGGCACATGTCGTGGATGTGAAACGCGAAGTCCAGGACGTCAAGAATGTGCCTGACGTATGCGATTTTCCCGACGTTTTTCCCGAGGACCTTCTAGGAATATCACCCGCAAGACAAGTCAAGTTCAGAATCGACCTGGTTCCCGGAGCTACCCCAGTAGCCAAAGCGCCCTATCGGTTAGCCCCAGCGGAGATGCAAGAGCTATCCAGCCAACTGAATGAGCTACTCGGAAAAGGATTCATCAGGCCAAGCTTCTCGCCTTGGGGAGCACCCGTATTATTCGTGAAAAAGAAGGATGGATCATTCCGGATGTGCATCGACTACCGAGGACTCAACAAACTTACCATCAAGAACCGTTATCCCTTACCCCGAATCGGCGACTTATTCGACCAACTCCAAGGAGCCAACTACTTCTCCAAGATCGATCTGAGGTCAGGATATCACCAGATGCGAGTCCTAGAGAGTGGTGTTCCCAAGACAGCCTTCCGAACGAGATACGGACATTACGAGTTCGTAGTGATGCCATTCGGACTAACCAATGCTCCGGCCGTATTCATGGACCTAATGAATCGGGTATGCCGTCCATTCTTGGATAAATTTGTGATAATATTCATAGACGACATACTCATTTATTCAAAGAATAAAGAAGAGCATAGTCAACATCTCAGACAAGTCTTAGAGACGTTACGAACTGAGAGACTCTATGCAAAGTTCTTGAAATGCGAGTTTTGGATTAGAAGGGTGGACTTCCTCGGTCACGTGGTCAGGAAGGAAGGAATCCACGTGGACCCATCAAAAATCAAGGCTATCAAAAATTGGTCTGCACCAACTACACCAACAGAGATTCGCCAGTATCTAGGTCTTGCTGGTTATTATCGAAGGTTCATTCAGAACTTCTCCAACATCGCAAAGCCTCTTACCGCCTTAACTCAGAAAGGGGTGACCCACAACTGGGGAGAAAAACAAGATGCTGCATTTCAAACTTTGAAACATGCCCTTTGTAGTGCGCCCATTCTTTCTCTTCCAGAGGGGACCGAAGATTTTGTGGTGTATTGCGATGCTTCGAAGCAAGCGCTGGGTTGTGTACTAATGCAGAGAGGAAAGGTTATTGCATATGCCTCGCGATAAGTGAAAACGCATGAAGTCAACTACACCACTCATGACCTAGAACTTGGAGCAGTGGTCTTCGCTCTAAAAATATGGAGGCACTACCTGTACGGGACCAAGTGCACCATCTTTACGGACCACAAGAGCCTTCAACACATCTTCGACCAGAAGGAGTTAAACATGAGACAGCGACGTTGGGTTGAATTGCTCAACGACTACGAATGTGAGATTCGCTATCATCCCGGAAAGGCAAACGTCGTGGCCGATGCCCTTAGTCGTAAGGAGTACTCTGGTCGAAGAGTGAAGCCATTAACCATGTCGATCCATTCGCACCTGTCAGCACAAGTCAAGGAGGCTCAAATAGAGGCCTTGAAACCCGAAAACGTGACAGGTGAGACCCTTAGGGGGATGGACAAGAACCTAGAAATCAAGAGTGACGGAGTACGCTACTTCATGGACCGAATCTGGACACCCAAGTTTGGTGGGTTCAGAGAGGTAGTTATGAGTGAAGCACATAAGACTCCGTACTCCGTACACCCAGGGTCAGATAAGATGTATCTAGATCTCAAGCAACTCTACTGGTGGCCAAACATGAAAGCAGAGATTGCTACCTATGTGAGCAAGTGTTTGACTTGCGCCAAGATAAAAATAGAACACCAAAAACCCTCAGGTCTACTCCATCAACCTGAAATACCTGACTGGAAATGGGAACAGATTTCCATGGACTTCATAACGAAACTGCCCAAAACTTAGGGTGGCCAACATACTATTTGGGTGATCGTCGACAGACTAACCAAGTCCGCTCATTTCTTACCGATCAAGGAAACTGATAAGATGGAAAAACTATCGAGAACCTACATCCGGGAGATCATACGACTTCATGGAGTGTCGATGTCTATCATCTCAGATAGGGACATCAAATTCACTTCCAGATTCTGGCAATCATTGCAAAAATCCATGGGAACAAGGTTGGATATGAGTACAGCATACCACCCACATCCTCGTCAGACAAGTGAGTGGTACTGCAATCTTGGAGAAATCCTAAATAAATCTCTGATAGTACCTTGCAAAACCCAGAAAACTCCTGATATCCGAGGGAGATTTCGAAACTTCCCACTGCATCACCTCCTCGATTTTGGCTGGATTGACCAAAATCACATCTTGGTTAATGAGGTGTCCAAGGAACTGAACCTCTCGCAACCAAAACTCGCACTTCGAGAACTTAGCATAAAGTCGTTCTCGCCTCAAAACCCCCATAAGCTCGCGAAGATGCTCCTCATGCTGCTCTCTAGTCTTGTAATACACCAAGATATCATCAATGAATACAATAATTGAGCGATCGAGCATCGGCCTGCATACCCCATTCATCAAATCCATAAATATCATAGGTGCCTTGGTGAGTCGTAATGGCATCACCACGAACTCGTAATGCCCATATCAAGTCTGAAACGCGGTCTTCTCCACGTCCTCCTCCCTCACACTGACCTGATGGTACCCTGACCTCATATCAATCTTGGAGAACGAAGATGGTCCCTGCAACTGATCAAAGAGATCGTCAATCCGCGGATGGGGATAACGGTTCTTCACCGTCAACTTGTTCAGCTCCCTATAATCAATGCACATCTGGTGCGAACATCCTTCTTCCTGACAAACAGAATCGGTGCTCCCCACGGAGAACTGCTTCGACGGATGAACTGCTTGCTTAGCAGCTCCTGCAGCTGAGATGCCAGCTCCTGCATCTCAGGCGGTGCCAATCGGTACGACGCCATGGCAATAGGGGCCGCACCTAGGAAAAGTCGATCCTGAACTCGATCTGCCTCTTAGGAGGCACAACGGGTAATTCCTCAGGGAATACATTAGCGAATTCCCTGACAACTGGAACATCAGCAACCGACACCTGATACCTAACCTACGTTGTGACAACCCGATATTTCAACTCTATGTAATGACCTGAAAAGTCAATTATTGTAACCACTTTTGTGATAATGAAATTAACTTCGAAAATAAAATGTCCAAAAAGTTTCTATTTAATTACCTACTGTGATAGATGTCTTTAAACCGTGATCGTACATAAAAAGAACGCCCAAATCCGACTTCGTATATTGAAGTTATGATTTTTCCAAGTTCGGCTTAGCAGCAGACAGCTAAAAACTCGAATCGGAGATCGAGCGACTTTTGGCCGGAATGACCTAAACGAGAATCGAATGTCTCGACAATGGTAATTCAGCGGTAAAAAGTCTGGCAAAAACCGACGTCAGAGAAAGAAGTTATGAATTTCTAAAGAAATTCCTTAAACACGACCCTTTTAAAAATAAATAATAAAAATAATTTCGGAATTTGCCGATGGAATCTAAACGAAAGTTGTAGATCTTAGTCTCACCTACGCGTGGATATAAAGAACGTCGAAAACGGAGTTCGTATGAAGGAGATATGAATTTTAGAAGTTTATTAATTAAAATAAATATAAATTTAATTATAAACTCTTGGTAATATCCGAAGAGGAGTCAGCATATAGGACCGAGGTACGCCCTGCGTACCCTCGTACGCCCCACGTACTCAAATCAAGGGCCCCGGTTCGTCCAAGTCGCCCCCTATGCGAGCTACGCCCCGTCCCATCCGAACTCCGGGGCAGTCGAGGACTCGGTCATGCATGACGCATGGGTACACCCCGTGTACGCCCGTACGCCCCGCGTACCGAGGCCTCTCAGCCCCTATAAAAGGGATGCGAGGGTTCCGGGAAAACTTGCTCATTTCCTCTCGTTTCTCTTGCGTTTTGCCTCGTTTTCCGTGCCCGTGCTAACCCGAAGCCCTGGTCTTTTTGCCCAAGTCCCGAAGATCGTTTTTCCTCCCGAGATTCCCGAGAATCCCGAGAAAAATCCGTTTCCCGAGACGAAATTCTGCCCGGTTTCCATCTCGCTTTCTTTAAACCTTCAGGTGAGTTCATACCCCTACAAACACACTTTAAATACGTTTTAAATGCTTTTTATACTCTTTTAAGGGGGGAATACAAGTAAACATACGGTTATTATCGTGTATTTCATAAAAATTCACTTTAATCGTTTTTATCAAATGAATCACTCGTGATTTATTACTACTATGTGAAAACTCTTGTCATACTTTGCATGCACTAGATTTATACAAAGTATTTAGTAATTCCAAGGTATCCTTCATTGCTAAACCGTTTTAATACATTTTAAAAACTTATGATTTATGCGTTGTCAAAACTTTGTGAGAAAGGATGATCTTTGCATACAAAACTATTACTTTAATACAGACTTAGTTGGGAATCCGTGAGACATGTACATCTTCAAATACTGCCTTTTTGCTAGAGGGTATCGCTACAAGTCATGTCTATAACCAGAGTCTCCCATTCGGAGAATGTGTCAAATGTGTATAGATCTATACGGGAAGTCATGATCCCGCGCCCTGACTGTTAGCTACAGTCCGTCCTTTGGGGTGACAGTTTGTCATTACCCTACGACGCCTAAAGAACGTCACTACAAGCATATTATGTTTAGTATGGTTATAAAACTCATCGGATATACAATTATTATAGTACTTCTGATTGATGAATGAGTAGCTATTAAAACTATTCTTCATCTAGCAAACTGAAATCTTCTAATAGGTTTTATTATATAAATCTATGCTTCAACCTTCTAAAGCATGTCATTTGCTTTCGGTTTTTAGTCTGGGACATTAGGCTAACTATTACTTTAGGAAAATATGGGATTTTCCTGTATACAAAACAAACAACTAATAGGAAAATAAGGGATTTTCTTGATTCAACTATCTACATTATTCAATACAAATATTCTCATGCATTTCACACTTTTATAAGAAAATAAGGGATTTTCTTGGAAAACATACTCTGAATTTGGAATGGCATACAAATTTTCTAAACCACTTATGAACTCACCAACTTAATTGTTGACACTTTCTCTTTGAAATAACTTGTATTCTCAGGGAACCGCTAAGCAGGTTTGGAAATCAACTTTTGCGGATTAACGCCCTGGCGTTAATTACTTCTTTTGAAAGATGTTTATGTATTTATCTTTTGAACATGTAATGAATACAATTATGTAAACATTTTTAAAACCTTTATATATGTATGGTGGTGTGTACTTTCCTTTCTATGAATTGTTATGATACTGAATATGACGTCCTCCGCCCCCGAACGTTTCCGCCGTTCTGGTTTGGGGGGTGTGACATACGTGTCCACCACATAAACCAAGTAACCTGCACACCCGTGCTAAATATACTGCCAAGCCCTGTCTACAAAAAAAACCCTGAACCCAACTTGGTTCCCTCTCCATAAATAACCAGTTCTCCCCTTCTTGGGGTTCGAACTACCACGTGCTGACCGTCGCAGTCGATCATGGCACCGAAACAGCTCAGCCAATCCATACCCACAATCACGTAGACATCCATCATGGGAATCAGAATCAGATCAATCGGAAAGGATACCTCGAAGATCTCCAAAACGCAACCCTAATAAATGGACGAACCAGAAATCCCGTGTTTGTTGGCGATAGAAACTCGCAACGGACACTCCAACTCCCGTATGGGCAAAGTAAACTACCTACTGAAAGATCGATAAAAAAAGGACCAACTCGCACCCGGGTCAAACAACACTAAAGCATGCAAGGAGTTCACTATAAATGTACCTACCAAAGGTACAAACAAATGAGCATAAAACTAAAATAATCAATAAGATAAGGGATTGAAACATACCAGCCACGACATCTAGAATGGCTCTTGCCTCCTCGGCAGTGATTTGAAAAGCACGACTCCGAGCCTTCGGGGGCTCCGCCTTCATCTGGTATGCATTTGCAATCCTCAATGGGGCTGGCATAGGGGCCTGCGCCAGTTTGGCGGCAAGCAACGGATAGTTGACCTTCACATGGCCAACCTGATCACAATGATAGCAAATCCTCGCACTCTAAACTGGGGATGGCTGGCGGCAATCCCTCGCAGAGTGCCCCTCCCTGCCACACTTGTGGCATACCCCTCCTGATCTTCTAGCCCCGTCATGAACCTTTCCATACTTCCCACAAGTGCGGCCTTGCTGACCCCATGCCTAGAATCAGTGGCCTTGAATCTTTTTGGCCCCGGCTGCGACTGCGCCGGGGTTGGCCTCTACTCCTTCAATTGAAGCTCTAACTCAAGCTCACGCTGCCTGGCGGCCTCCCGCAACTCTAGTAAAGTATCACACCATTGGGTAGAAACAAACTGTCAGATATCCGTCTTGAGCATGCTCAAGTAAGTGGTCATTTTAGCCTGCTCCAAAGCAAACTCAGGGCAAAACTGTACCACCCGTCAAAATTAGGTCAATAACAATCACATGTGATTATGGCAATCATATAATGTGAATTTGTTAAACTAGTAAAGTGACAAAATTTCTATGTAATTCATGATAAAGTATGAACTTTCATACATAATTTATGATACAACTCAAAGTATACGTCCACACGAATCCAAAAATATAGATAACATCTAAATCTAACTTCGCGTAAAGAAGTTATGATAAACCCTAACGCTATAATGCCTTATAACAAGATGGATTTAAAATAGACTTAGAATTATCTATTGGAGTCTAAAAGAAAGTCGTGGTACTCGGAATTTCCTACGCGTGCATATAAAGAATGCCGAAAACGGAGTTCGTATGCAAAAGTTATGGCCTTCCGAAGATGCAACTGTCAGAAACCCTAATTTGACTGAACTCACGACGTGAGCATCAAAAATTCACGACGTAAGGAGTCAACAGACACTAATCGGAGCTAGAAAACACGCTTTAAGTCTACGGGATGACTCATGGAAGTTCACGACGTGAACCTATCATGTTCACGACATGAATGGCCCCAAAACACCCTATAAATAGCGATCAAAGCGCATTCAATCCTTACACCTTCTTCTTTCATTCTCCCTCATTTCCGAAGGCCGTTTTCCCTTATCGAGCTTGACTACGACGAGACTCTGACCGTTTAGATTCTATAGATCACGCTACTAAGGTGAATTTCACGGCCCTACTTTCTAATATTTTCGGGGGAAAACGCATGCTAAATATTGAATAAAAGTTAATATTATGTTTATATGATAGTATGTTCGTATCAACATATATATAGTTATATTAACTATGATATAGTTGTTTTGCCTCATATATACCTAAAGTATGTATGATATTTTTAAAACATACAACTATCATAAACTTGTTAGCATGTTATTATACTAATGTAGACCTTGAGTTATACTCGGGAGTTCTATATATACTATGTGTGATATAGCCTCGATGCTATACTCGAGAGTTATATATATATATATATATATATATATATATATATATATATATATATATATATATATTGATTTCCAAGTATGTTATTATTGTTGGTTTTATGTCAAGATAAAACCTAGTGTGTTATATGTTATTATTGTTGGTTTTATGTCAAGATAAAACCTAGTTTTACTTCAAGTTATAGCTGTTATACTACCTAAATGTTATGAAATTAGGAGTAATGTTTAAAATCATAGTCTAGTAACTTAGGGTTTTAGACACGAAAATGCTTTTGTTGTTAGAACTATAGAACGTCGTCAAAGTCTACCTGAGCTACTGTATTCATCATCTAAGATTTAGGATCTTAGTGAAAGTCCTCTGACCTGTATTCGTTAATCCCGTGTGAGCGAGGAAGTCGTGTATAATTAGTATACGGGTTAACCACCCCACTTGTGACTGTTAGCTACAGTCAACCAAAAGCGGGTGATGAACTATCCTTTTATTTGTTATTGTTCCGGCGTCGATGAAACGTGCGGAAACTACCGCAAGGTGTGATCCTTGTGCTACCGCAAGGTGTGATCCTTGTACTACCGCAAGGTGTGATCCTTGTACTACCGCAAGGTGTAATCCTTGTACTACCGCAATGTGTGATCCTTGTAATAATAATAGGAGGTATGTGACTAAGTCATACAGTCGCAGCTACAAACTCATGGTAGCGCAACTTTAGAAGCATTATACTTTGTCGATATACAAGTATGAATGTTAAGTATAAGTTTCCCAAAGACTTATACTCTAAGTATAAGAATCTAGTAGGTATATTACTTGTATATTAAGTAGACCACTATACCTATCCTACATACTCGTATAGAATTGAAATAGATTTATACGTATCGGTTTTACTCGTATAGAATTGAAATAAGATTTATATGTAGCAACTTAGTTTGTATGGAATTACAAACATTTATATTTTTAATATATAATACTTATAGGTATATACTTATTTGGTAAGTAAAATTTTATACCTAGGATATATATACTAAACGTTGGAGAGTCAAAATGATACTTTCAAAACTATACTTTTGAACTTGGAAAATGTATTGTTTTATGGAGTCAAAACCTATGAACTCACCAACTTTATGAAGACGTATTTTAAATTGCATGTGTTTTTAGGAAGTTGATAACTATGATACAAGAAATGACGTTACACTGCCCGGTGTTTCCGCCGACGGCCGGGGTGTGACAAAAACATGGCCCTCTCAGTAAACATCCGGGTGATCTCCGTCACCGAATCCGATCTTTGCCTCAAATCCAAAAATTTATGAGCCAACCTCTCATGCTCAACCCTCAACACATAACGAGCATGGAATATCTCCACAAACTGATCCCAAGATACCGCAGCCCTCTGCTCAGTAGAATATGATCCAGTAACAACTCCCCACCAATCCTTCACTACGGACCTCAAAAGGTTCAGAGCGCACCTGACCTTCTGGTCAACTCGGCATGAGCATGTGAAAAAGCAACCCTAAACTTTAGATAGCCACGTCATGGCTATAATCGGGTCCTGAATTCCCTCAAAGGTCGGGGGCTTCATATTATCGAAGTCCTAATACTGAAAGACCCGACCTGGTCTAACACCTGCAGCGGCTACGGCTGCGGAGGCTGTAGCAGCAGTAGCAGTCTCAACAATGGTTGCGTATTTCTCATCAAAAATCTCCATCACCGCGGTCTTAATAGACCCAAAAAAACTCTGGTATCTGATCCCAAATAATGGCCACAACCTCCTTGCGGAGGATCTCCCTGATCCTGGCATCCAACTCATCTGACTCAGTCTACCTGCCGTCTCTCGACCCTGATCCGGACCCGATCTCAAATTGTCTCGTAGTCATCATAATGAAAAATACACCAGGAAGATATCAAATAATCCACGTATCATAACAGGGAACTAACTTCAGACAAAGCCCTAGGGGTTGTGACTTCCTTGCCACACATACTTGTCTTGTGCTTTCAGTAGTACGGGCCCATACTACCTTCCACACCTACCCGTATTTATCTCAAGGATCATCAAAACGTCCTAACAATACTTATAAGAATAGCCTAACACTCAATCCTCACTCCTTAGATAGAAGGCTAACCCTCTCCCGACTGACCGGCTGAGCCCACATATCCCATCTTACCACCAACTGCCACATGGCACTCCATTGGTTCCATATAGCTATTGCATGAACACTATCACATACCACATGACTTAAAGAACCTTAGGCCAAAGGGTCTAATCCCACAATGCTTGGACTCAAACAAGAGCTATGCAGCAGGACCAAATCCTCTAGCCTAATACCCTTTAACCCATGCAATATGTGACTTAACGCATTCATTCATTAACTAGTTCACATACGAAAGAGTCACACAATAATCAATGAGTTACTCTACACAAGGTAAGGCATCAAATATCAGGAAATTCTATCATACGATTCCTGAGGATCCCTATCCTATCACTAGAAGGCTGTTCTAACATATCACAATATCAAATAACAGTATGGTATTTTGGGATCTACTTACTGGCTCCAACTGATCGTACACATCGCATCCTCCTTGTTTATTTTGAAACCCTTTTTAAAATCATAAAAAAAATATTTTCCTTAGTTTGAGACTAGATTCACATGAGTGTTCCTCCAATTCACTCAAACCAAGGCTCTGATACCAACTTGTAATATTCGAAAAATTCTTGAAAAAATTAAACTTTTAAAATAAATAACAAACCATCGTTGTTTACAAATTGTTTTCAAAATAAGTTCAACATCAAAGAAATCCCAAAATCGTGAAATAAAAACATGAGGAGGTGCATGTGACAACCGTCAAAATTTGATTCGTTCTAGATTTTACTAAACTTAGTTGCACATATAAGCACAACACATACTAGACTTAGTAACTATAAGCTAAGTTATAACCTAGTAGAAACTTGGAAATGAATAGAAACAATGGATAGTTTACTTAGATTTCACATTGATATGTGAATTCTATAACTACTTAACTATAGTGACTATCCATATTCGGGTCATTCTTTGACTTGAACACCTTTTCATGAATCATATACACACATCATTCACTTGACCTAGTGGTATAAATTAGGTCCGAGTCTCGTAGGAACTTAAGTTAAAGTTGAAAAATAGGGCTAGTATACTTGATTCCTCAATTTCGCTTGAATCTTGGAATCACTACATAGAATGTCAATAAACCGATAAAATAAGTTACAAACATTATTTATAACTATAAAAGAGTTATAGTACCATAAGATAAATTGAAATCTCAAAGATTCTATTAATTTTGATATCCAAAGATTTATTAAATCTCAAAACCCTAAAAGCCCTAAAACCTAAATTTTATAAAATTTAACATCAAGAATTCTATAAAATAGTTATGAAACTTATAATATTATCTTAAAATAATTAAATTCAGGGAAATATAATCAAGGAAAATAAAATTTTAATTCATTAACATTCACTCTTAATTTATAATTCAAAAATCAAGGTTTCATGAATAAAAAGTAGGTTAGGGTGTATATTTTATAAAAAAAATTAATATTTTTATAAAAGAATTGTAATTTTAATAAAATTAAAAGAGAAAGAGGGTATTATACCTCAAAAATTCGGATCCTTCTCTCCCCATATCTCTCTCTCACACTCAAAAGGCACACACTACTCATTTTCACTCACTCTTCACTCCACCTCTTTACATCCTTCAAGAACAAGTTTTTCTCTCAAACTCTCTCTTCCTCTCTTCATTTTCACTCACTGCTTCACTTTTCCTTCAAGTTTTATTATTTCTTCTTCTCCATGAACACTTTTCTTTGAGATTATTCACATGCATGTTCATAACCATGATTTCTATTATTATGATGATATTATTTCACCCAAAAAACCAACATGCATGTGATGATCTTCAAGCTTAGAGGCTTGATCATCAAAGTTTGTTGTTAAAAAGCATTCAAATAAGTTCATAAAGTATTTATTCCCAAATAAATATCTAACACTTATTTTCTGATCAAATCCGATTTTTTTCCAGAATTCCATCAACAAAATGAGATGTTCTACAAGTTTTCAGAAAATAATTCATTTTTCACAAATTATTATAATTATTGCAATAAAATAGGAAAATAATTCATATAAAATACTTTCTAAGATCTATAAATCCTAGGTAAATTCTTGGATGACCCCTAAAGTGAATTATGACATATCAATGAGTTTCATCGAAATTTGTTACTGTTTGCTATGGTTTTGAATTTTCTTTTTGTTTAATTCAAATAAATCATAAAACCACTTTAAGGAATGTGAAAACGCTATATACTATTTTTCGCAGATCCTGCCTAATGTGGAGTACTCATAAAAATATTTTCAAAATTTTTCATAATGCATTCCTATTTTTCCCCGATTTTTCTATTTATAATGGATTAATAATGGGAAAAATATTTGTACTCATCCAAAATTCTTGAAAATTTACCAGAAGACCTTAAAATATATTATAACTCTAAAGAAAAATTTTGATAATTTTTTTCTATTCGGTATAATATTTTTCTCCTATTTTCTAAGATTAAATACACTTAAATCCACAAAATCGGATTTTAGCATATAAAAATCACCATTGGTATTTTTCCCAGATTATGTACACTGTAAATGGAGTTGAAATTTTTTTTGGTAATTTACTTTTACTATTTGGTAACTATTCACCATTTAATGATTATTCAAGAGCATAAAACAAAGAAAAATAGCAAAACTAATTGAAAAATAAGCTTTATATTTTTCACAGCTTCTATATGTATTATAACAGTGATAAACAAAGTTTGGGCAATTTTGAAAACTGTCTTCTATTTATTTCCATTTTTGTTAGAATAAATGCATAAAAAATCATAAAATCGGGATAAACTGTTTAGAAACCCATTTTTATATTTTTCCCAGCTTAACTATGTTTAGTGCCAATAATATTAAAAAATTTAGAATTTTTATTATCTGGATACTATTTTCACGAATTTATATTGATATGAAGGCTTAAAATTTTGGAAAAATAGTTGATCACATCCAAAATTCAAGAGAAAATTTCTGGAAGACATCTACTGTATTTGGAATAAAAATGCAAATTTTGACAATTTTTGAAAACTGTTTGATAATATTTTGGATTTTTAGGAGCTTAAAACACCTTTAAATGTGTTGAAATACCCTTAATTAACATTACAATAAAAATATGGAAAATTAATATCCAAAATTGTCTTAATCACATATGTTATAAAACTTTACCATTTCAGAAAAATGTTTGAAACTTATCAATAATAAATTTTGACACAATTCTATTGTAGTTGTAAGTATATTAGCATTAGATTTCGACTAGAGACTCACTAGCATACACCATTATTGTAGGATTCGGTAGTGGTACAAGTGGAACTTAGATCAAGGCATCATTTGCATCATCTCAATGCATTGTGAGTATTCACCACTCCCCCATTTTCAGTTTTTAAATGTTTTGGGGTGGAAAAGCATGTCCTAAACTATTTATATTCGTTGTATTTATTTCACACGTATAAACTTGGTTGCTATATTTTGCATATTGTGAGTATTCACCACTCCCCGATTTTCGGTTTTTTAAATGTTTTGGGGTGGAAAAGTATGTTCTAAACTTTTTATGTTCGTTGTATTTATTTTGACTCGTATGAAACTTGGTTGTTATATTTCGTATGTATGTGTATGTTACTTTAATTCATGAGGACTGTATCGCGGTTAAGTCCCTGGAATCTCTAGACACAACTCATTAACTCTTTTGAGCCAATGGTTATTATGGATAGCGCTATCAGGAGGTAGACAACTCCTCACTCGCACGATTCGCGTGAGTGCATTTTACCATTTTATACATTATGTTTGTGATACACATAGTAGTCAATTGGGCATGATTCGGTCATTAGGCTTGGGTTGTGAACTCATGAATGGAATCTTTATGCACATACCAAACTTGTATTCTCATGTTAGCAACGACACTTGTATACTTATTTTAGCAATGAAACTTGTATACTTATTATAGCAATAAACTTTGTATCTAATTATAACAACGAACTTTTATTACTAGAAACTTATATACATGTTTTAGCAATGAAATTGTTTGCTCCTTGTAGAAATGAAATTGATTGCTCATTTTAGCAATGGAACTTGTTTACTCGTTTGAGTAACGAACTTTATCTTCCATGAGAATATGAACGTTGCATCTCATTTGGGCAACATACTTTATCTCTCATGATGACAAAGAACTTTGTTGTTTTTTTTACGAACTTATTTACTCATTTTAACAATATACTTTTATTATTAGAAACTTTTATCAAAACTTTCATTTCAATTCATGGAACCATTATTATTTTGTTTATCTGTGATTACTCACCAACTATTTTTATAATTGACGCACGTTTTACATGCTTTTTTAGGAATCATCGAGTAAGTGGCACTTAGGGACATGTCACTGTTAGGAGCATTCGCATGTGTTGTATTTCAATTTACATTTTAATTTCTTTTAAAATTTATTCAAACCCATTGTAAATTTGTAATGATTTTTAATACTATGGTTGGTGTTGTCTTTAACTTTTTTTATGAAACCCTTTATACTGCCACGCCTCGTGTTTCCGCTTGAGCGGGGTGTGACAGTGCACGATCACGCCTTCATCTTCCCACGATCCTTGGAAGTACCTGAAACATAATCCAAAA
This sequence comes from Lactuca sativa, assembly GCF_002870075.4. NCBI lineage: Eukaryota > Viridiplantae > Streptophyta > Magnoliopsida > Asterales > Asteraceae > Lactuca > Lactuca sativa. The sequence goes on from NC_056627.2 coordinate 297,228,143, forward strand.
CTGTAAGCCCAAAGCTGAGCAAGTTTCCCCCAAAATACCAGCACACAACAAAACCAAAACAATACAATAAACAACATGCATATAGAGCCTTCAACTTGACTGGAATGCCCCATTGGCCTTCAGTCTAGCTGGTACGCTCTTCAGGCCTTCGGTAATTTGCTTATTATGAAAAAAATCCAAAATCCTTGTAGACAAAGCCAATCATCAGTTCCCAACCATGGGGCGAATGAAATCCAATACATAAATCAGTTAATAAAAAAAGAGAAAAAGCTTTTATTGTGTCACTTAAGTTATATAGGAATTCTTGAACCCAAGAGTTAAGAATAACAAGTTCTTTATTGCCCAAAAGAGAATAACCACTTAGAATAATGAAATAGATTATATTTGTCGAGAAGTGCAAAATCGTATGAATACGACACTCGTGTATCTTGATTAATTGGATTGTTTCTTTGTGAATTCCTATACGAAGGTTTTGTAGATGTGTCTCCGAGTATTCCTTAATCATTTCCTCTAAGAAGAGGAGTTCCTCTAATTCTATGAATTTTTCTAGAATACTCTTTTCTTCAATATTATTCAAAAAAGGTTCGGATTGCTTAGTATTCCACTAATTAGTAACCCAGGATTCCATACTTTTTTGAAATGAGAGAGAAATCCACCAGGGCAAAAATACTATAGATGCAAGATATAAAAGAGGAGTGAATGCTTTCTGTCTGACTGGTACGCCACCTTCGGCCTTCAGTCTATCCGGGACGCCCTGAGTCTGTTGGCCTTCAGCACAAAGCAGGACCGCCTCAACCCAACCACACATAACATAACAACAAATATAATATCAAGTACATGCTAGCATGCACAGTCAGTCATATAGATCTAACAGATCACTAGTCATATCATTATTCTATAATTAAAATACAGATCTAACAGACCCTTACATGTAGCATCAGACAATAACCAGGGTAACATTCCAATGGGTCGGCCATTGTGCCTTCGACCTAGTAAGTATAGTGAGGAAAACTCACCTGACAAGCAGCGCTGACTGATAAGATCCAACTCCTAAATCTCAGCTGTTGACTCAAATGCCTACAACCACCATGTGACCAGTTCCCTTAAACGCTGAAATACCCAAAATGCCCTCAAAAGTCAAACTTGGTCAACCATGGTCAAAGTCAACAGTCAAGGTCAACAGTCCATGTTGACCCAACTCGTCGAGTACACCTACCAACTCGTCGAGTTTCTACAGTATTCAGAGAATCAGGAAAACCCTAGCCAACTCACCGAGTTGGCTGGAAAACTCGCTAAGTTTTCCCAGGTTAATACATTCAGTCAGGTCTAATGCATTAAAATGTAGATATGATACCTAAGAGATGGAAAACCACGTAAAGTTTCTAACTTTACGTCCATGCATGTCATAAAGAGGCTCCAAAACTCAAGGAAGGCATAATAAGGGACCTAAAGCATGAAGGAGGCTTAGAACTTGATAAAGCTTGAAACTTTAAGTCCACTGAGGCCACAAAACATCTAGATCTGAAGTGATAACTTCATGAAATACTCAACCCATGAGCATGTTGGACTAGGTGTCTAAGCCCATAACTATAATTGGTATGTACTTGACCCGATAGTAGCATGGTCCTTTTGGGTTGCCTTCACCATAGCAATTTGATTAGATGAATTATAGAAAAGTGGTTAATTGTGATTTTTTTTAATATATTATAAGAATAATATATTAATTGAGAAATCATATTATTTAATTAGTATTGATCAGAAATTAATTTGGAATTAATTTGGTGATCAAAAGAGACTAATTGAATTAAGGGGACCGATATTGCAGTTATCTAATGATTGAAAGTTGGGCTTAAGGATCCCTAAAGAAGGGATAGACGAAATCCTTTGTGTAGCCCACGTAGATTTCGTCCATAGGGGCGTTCTGGAAGGATCTTGTGGGCTGCGTGAGGATAAAGCAACCAGATTAGGGTTTTACCTAAAACCCTAGCAGCTTAGGTATATAAGGAACCCCCTAGATCCCTAAATCGGCCACTTGAACCCTAAAAAGGAGTACCAGCCGAGTTTAGAGCATCCCCTCTCTCTCATATTCTTACAACTTGTTCTTGGTGTTTGTGACTCACTAGAGGTCCAACATTTTAGGCACTAAAGCTCTTGAAGGTCAAGACTAATAAATCTATAATCAAAAGGTATTCATCTAACTTTGTATTAGTTGTTAATTTCGAAAATTGTATGCTAGTTAGGGTTTATGCTTTGGATGATTAGTATTGCATGTATAACTTGAGAAAAAACTTAGATCCAAAGCATTAGGGTTGCATATACACCATAGGAATGATGTAGTGCTCATAACCCATCAGAACAATCCCAAAAATGAGCCAAATTTGACAATAGACTTCCAAGGAAGACATCTAAGCAATAGATAAGCAAGTTGTCGACTTTTTGCCTCAAAAGAACTGCAATACTCAAAGAGTTACTGGATCTGAATCCTTCCCTTCAATCTAGACACTTCTAACCTCAAGTTCCTTGAAAAGAACACCAAAACCAATTCTTCAATCTCACACACTCAATTGGGGAGAGGATGCACGAAAATTAGGGTTTCTGGACAGAGAGCCAAATAGGGAGGCCATTCATGGGACTTAAGGCCTTTAAATAGGATGCAACACCCTAAAAATTACGGTTTCATAATCAACAACCAACTCGTCAAGTGTGCCTCTCCAACTCGTCGAGTTGGTCCAAAAAGATGCACGACCCAAGGCCTTTCCACACATCGAGTTGAGGCCATCAACTCGACAAGTTCCAATGGAAACTTGGCTTTTAAAATACTAAATATCATACCTGGGAACTAGGATGTTACATCAATTAAGTCTTTAAAAATTTAATAACCTACCTAACTACCAAAAATTACTATAAATGCATCATGTTCTTAACAAAATATCAAAGCTACAAAATTCTTTAAGATTTAACAAGTACATGTGTTGATTACGGTGCTTGTGACTGTGACTGCGATATGGAGTACTTGTACCCATTGCTGAAGAAGGTTTAGGCCCAATGCCTTTCACATGCCCCCTTCGAGTACCCAACACCTTCTCAAATATTGTGATCCGATCAATGGTGTCTGGATCACCATCGGAGTCAGCTATGTGATGAGTCTGTAGAGCAACCTCAACAACTAAGGCATTATGTATTTCACAAAGATTGTCAATATACTTTAAAACTAACACAAGAAAAAAACAATCTACTTCATTTTTAAGTAATAATAACTTACATATTGGTGTTCAACCAAAGGATCAACAAATTCCCCTTTTTTATTCTCATGTCGATGATGAAATGCTTCAAGTCTATTCAAATTTTGTTTAACATTACAAAATATGTTATACTTGAATAAACATTAAAAAAATATGTTATAACTGAATAACAATTATTGTAACTTACGTTCTTAAAACAAGCACTACCGTAGTCGCACGTCTCTCCACGATTGTTAACTACTTGCTTCTTCCGGCATTCTTTATTTCCAACGGATCGTTTTTTATGCTTTTCTGTTAAGAAGTAGTCAATAGCAGCATTCCAACGCTGAAGATCCATACCCGTAGGGACTTGAGCCCTTGCTGCCTCCATATCCCTTTCAAAATCAGTCAAACGACTTTTTGGAACATTTATGCGGCCTCTATACCACGCACATATCCGATTGTTTAGTGACACCCAATAAACTGGAGCCATGGGATCATTTGTAATCGCTCCAAAATCAAACCATATCTACAAAAAAATAGAGAAATTAAAAATAAATCAAAATTAAACATATTAAATATATAACTTTACAAATAGTTACCAAAAGATACTCAAACATGCCAACCCTTTCGGCTTCAGAAACATCTATCCATGTGTCCTTATCAAAACCGATGTTGCGCGACATATAGCTCCCAACCTCCCAAATGAAACATTCGTATACTTCCCCAAACGACATGTGAGTATTTTTGTCAAATGTTATCTTCAGAGGCCGTTTGTCGTTAGTTGCAAATAACTTTTACATTTTTTTGTTTACTTCTATGCCTCTTCGTTTTGGTGGCACCGCTGCATAAAAAATATTAGTCAAAATACTTTTTTATATACATACAATATGAAATACAATGAATTAGAATAAATCTTAATTACCATCGATCTGATGATCACCAAAACCTCAATCGAACGGATGGTGTGGCTTGTCACCATCGTCACCTCCATGGCCCATCACAGCAGCCATGAGATGGAACAATGCAATCCAAAAATATGACATCCTAAAAAAAATTATAACACAATATATATATATATATATATATATATATATATATATATATATATATATATATATATATACACACACACACACATAATATGACATGATTACAACAAATACAAACCTTATTTTACTATTCAAATGTAAAGATTTTTTAATCATTCTATCCCTCAGACACTTTAGTGTCTGCTGACACATCAGTATCATAATTGGAATCCTCCTCATCATAATCAATTTCGCAATCAGACACATTATTGATGATACCCGTTAGTGGACCAACTTCAATATCATCTTCAACCGATTGAGAATTTTGAAAGTACTAGCTAAAGTCGATTGAAATAGTGAAATTAGAAGAAGCATTACTAAGAACGACATCGATTGAAACATTGTCGACGTTTTCAATGGGATCATGGTCGGCATCGTTCATCGGTATATCCCAAATTCTTTTATGATTAACATTTTCAACAACCCAACGTTGGTTGTCATTTTCGTCACTTCGAGAAGGTTCTTGCTGTAAAATACTTGCTTGTCCTACGTAGCAAATATGAGTTGATCTTCGCTGCTCAATTTGCGTTGTGGGTTGACACTGGTGAGATTATTATCAGATTTAACTCTTGCGGTATAGAACCACTTGCGACGAAAAATTACAGTGGAATATTTATGAGGATAATGCAACTCAATAATCTCTTCTAGCTGACCATAATATTTCTACTTATTCTCTCCCTCAGTTAGAACCCCCAAGTTTTGTGTTGATCGTTGGGCGTCATGCATAATTAGCATAAACCTAACAACATTCACTATGAAAGTGCTATAAGTAAACGCATTCGCATGCGCACCAATTGAAAGAGTCAATAACTCCTTGTTAAACTCTAGAGATTTTTGTTTTTGCATATCATAGACCTTGTGAAGGAACCATTTAGGGAATTCGGTTTTTTCATCACTTTCAGGATGTAATGATTTGAATTTACTACATTGATGAAAAAAAATATATAGATTTAGTAAAAATGAGAAATTAAAAATAGACAATAAATTAAAAGATAAGAACACTTACACAATATACTTTTTGACTTCGTCACAACTATCAAGCACAAACCATTGTAGATGTTTTCTCTCCTCTAGACTGGGATTTTTCATTTACTTTGCGCTAGCCAGTAGACACTTAGACTGAAACACCCATAACTTTGTTTCTTCTATGACAACATCCTCATTTCTTTCGAGATGATTGAATCGAATCTCGACATCTTCAAGGTACATCGAAAAAAATGATAATGCCTCTTCAGCAACATAACCCTCAGTTATAGAACCTTCCAGACTCGCCTTGTTTCTGACATTGTTTTTTAGTTTTTTCATATACCTTTTGAAGGGATACATCCATCGCATACATGTTGGGCCTCCACAAATAGCTTCATCAGGTAAATACAAAACTAAATGAACCATAATGTCAAAAAACACAGGAGGATAGATCACTTCTAATTTGCACAATATTTTAATAATGGCTGCTTTTGCTTCTTTCATATCCTTCATCGATAGCGTTCTTGAGCAAGGTTGCTTAAAAACGTACAAAGCTCAACTATTGGTGTATAAACACCTTTGCCCAAAAGCCCTTTAACTCCAATAGGTATCAAACGTTCCATAAGAATGTGATAATCATCATATTTCAGCCTAATAATGTTAGTATTGGTTTCATTCACTTTCTTACTGATGTTAGATCCAAACCCATTCAACAGTTTCACATCTCTTATAAATTTACAAAAAAGAATGTGGTCAAGTTTCGCGAGCGAGTAAGGTGGATGGGGTTTAAGGAACTAGTTGCCACTCTTTTTCAACCATTGAATTTTCCGAATTCAGTTTTTTCAAGTCCGCCCGAGCATTTGATGTGTCTTTAGACTTATCATTTATCAGAGAAGTACCTAAAAGACTCTCACTCACATTTTTTCAATATGCATAAGATCGAAGTTGTGCCGCAGCTCCAGAGAAGACCAATACTCAAGTTCAAGTAATATGCTCTTTTTAGACCAATTCAATTTGAAATCCTCACGTTCTCTCTTAATACCAGCTCATTGAGCAGCTACTTTACCCAGTAGACAAAACAATAGACAAGCGTGGTGCGCTTGTATTTCTTCCTCACTAAACTGTCTTGGAGGGCCTCTTGTCTCGTGTTTGCCATTATAGTCCAAATTTTTTCTCCATGGATGGTTAGCATCTAAGAACCGGTGATGACCAACATATACAACTTTATTTGATACTCAGTATAATGGAGTGTCTTCGTTGTAAGTCAGACAAGCTTTGTACCATTTTCCGCTCCAACCGGATAAACTACTATGAGCTGGAAAGTCGTTTATTGTCCATAACAACATCACTTTCATATTGAAGAATGTATATGTTGTTGTGCCTTTAGTATGTACGCCAAAACTCCATAACTACTTCAACTCGTCCACCAACGACCTAAGGAAAACATCCAAGTCCTTCCCGTGTGCTTTGGGGCCGAGAACCAACAAGGTCAACATGAAGGAGGACTCTTTCATGCATAGCCATGGTGGAAGATTGTAAGTGGTTAGTATGACATGTCACGTGCTATGAGGATTACACATGTTACCAAACGGATTAAAACCATCAGCAGCAAGCCTTATGCATACGTTTCGAGGTACCCTCGAGAAGTTCGGATACTTCAAATCGAATTTTTTCCATGAAGAACCATCAACGGGATGAAGCATCATACCATCTTTGGATCGTCTGGTACTATGTCAAATCATATCTTTAGTTGTATGTCTAGAACAGTACAAACGTTGTAGTCTGGGGGTCACGGGAAAGTATCGTAGCACCTTATGAGCCACCTTATTACCCTTTGTATTTTCATCAACCCACCGACTCTCATTAAAAATTGGACACTTTTGCAACAACTTGTGTTCTTTCCAGAAAAGAAAGTAGTCGTTTTTACATACATATATCGACTCACAACCCAATACGATCTTTTTAAGTGTCTTTTTTGATTCATAATGTGACGGGGGGACCCTGTTTCCTTGTGGAAATGCAGTTTTCAACAACTCAAGAAGCTGATCTAATGAACTATCAGTCTATTTGTTGATCACCTTGATATGCATCAGCATTGCTAAAAAGTCAAGGAACGAAAACGAACATCCAAGATATAATCTTGATTGGACTTCCTCTAATAGCTTTTGAAATCCATCATCGACACTGCTACCCTCTATATTCGGGTTCCCTTCGTCACGGTTGGTATCATTTTCAATCACACCCCCATAACATCAGCAATAACATCGATCATCTCGTTACTACGCGGTATGTCTTCGACAACCAGATGAACTGTATTTTCACCGTGATACTTCCATATAATATAATGTGGACTAAAACCATGTTGAAGTATATGGAATTTCATTATGGCTAGTAGTATAAATTTATTGACATTACATTTGTTACATAGGCATCTGATTTGACCTTTGTTATCGACGTGTGGTTTGGACCTCTCTATAAAAGATTCGAGTGCTTGTTGGAACATAGTAGAGTTACGGTTTTCAACAGTAGTCGAGGTTTGATCAATAGACATGTTGCAACTGAAACGTAAGTTAGGTCTTAGTGTTTACTCTACAAGAACTAAAATTAGGATTGAATATTTATAAGGACAGACTAATCGCTCAATCGGATAGACTATTCACAAGGTTAGGCTTCTGAACCCACTTTTTGAATACATTACCTCATATATGAATGTATATTACCTGATTGACTGTTTAAGAAAAATTTAGCAGCATTTTGCCTTAACTCCTAAGTATATATACAAATATATACTCGATGAGCAAAGAGAAAATAACAACCAAATCTTTCTTAAACAATCAATCATGTATTACACTTTCACATCCTAAATGAGATAAAGTATTCAAAAAGCAGTCCTAAAATGGGGACAACCCGCAATTAATTTCTAAATCAATTTCAGGCGGCTATTTCTAGGCTCTTGATGATTTAAAAGGAAAATAAAGAAAGATACTTAAACTAAAAAAACCTACTTTTTATTATTATAGCATTGTACTTTAAATAATTAAGTTATTAGATTACAACTTAGTAGATTTACAGTGTTATGTTTTTTGTTTTTGTTTTGTATTATAACATTTTATTTTAAACAATTGTAGTGTGTGTGTGTGTGTGTGTATATATATATATATATATATATATATATATATATATATTATTTATATCATCTTTTCTTTCTATTCCAAATCAACATTCAAAACAACAAAAAAGTGACAACAAATGGATTAGTTACAGATTATTGTTATAAAATATGTATGTATTGTCATTGAACCTCAAACAATGGTTTACATATTTCATTTGTCATCAGTGATTTTCTTAACATATAAAGAAGAAGTTGTTTGATGTTTTTTTGTTTAACTATAAATTGGATATTGTATTTGTTTTTTTTTTTTGTAAATATAGATATTGAAGTGATAAAGTTAATGGATATGATGGATTAAGTAACTAAAAAACCTACTTTTTATTTTTATAGCATTGTACTTTAAATAATTAAGTTATCAGATTACAACTTAATAGATTTACCGTTTTATGTTTTTCGTTTTTGCTTTGTATTATAATATTTAACTTTAAACAATTGTAGTATATATTTTTAATTTATATCATATTTTCTTTTTGTTCCAAATCAGCATTCCAAACAGCAAAAAGTGACAACAAATGGATTAGTTATGAATTATTGAAATAAAATATGTAAGTATTGTCATTGAACCTCAAACAACGGTTTATGTATTTCATTTGTCATCATTGATTTTTTTAACATATAAAAAAAGAAGTTGTTTGATGTGTTTTTTGTTTAATTATAAGCAGGATATTGTATTTTTTTTTAAATATGGATATTAAACTGATAAAGTTAATGGATATGATGAATTAAGTAACGGGTTGGATTGTAATATGTTATATCGTTGACTACTCCTTTTAGTTACTAATTGTCAGATTATAATAATCAAAAAATTATAATGGTAAAATAATAATATATTTGCTTAGATTGCAATGTCTCAAAATCTAAATGTCCATACACTTAAAGTGATTTTCAATGCATTAAGTTCATTTAATCTAGTTTTTTTTCATAATAAGATTGTTTATTTGTTTTATTTTTTGAGTTAAATATTTCATATATAATCAATAGTTTTTTTGTTTATACTTTTTTTTTGTTTTCATAATAAGTTTTTTTGTTTTTATAATAAGATTTATTTAATCTAATTTTTACTTAAAGAGATTAATAATTCAATAACTAGTTTATAAATAATATAATTAGTTTATTATGGTTATATTATTGAATGATTACTATCATGTTTTATAAACAAATGATGAAGAAATAGAATTTTAAGGTTTCTATTAAGGTGTTTGCTTCGAGGAGACTTTATCATCATATTTTACTGTTTTTTGTACCCATAGATGTGTATTCATCCCGCAATCTTAAGACAACTTTTAAGAAAGTCTTATGTTGGTAGAATAAGAATTAGTGAATCGATTAGTATAATATAATATCACCCATTTTTGTGATTATCTCCAAATCAAAAGGTAAAATGAATTTACTAACATTCAACCAAAACATATTTGTCAATAAAAAAAACATTTTCATTCGGATATAGCATTAAACAAATAAAGAAATAAGACCACCTCTCTTGGGACTGTATACCACTATCATTCTAATAACCTCTAAAATCCACATTTGAACAAAACAGAACATTCTTAAAAATCATATAATCATATAAACACATGAAAAAGCCTTTAGATCAATCAATTTATCAAACAACGACAGTAAATGAGAATAAGAAGAATTCACGAAGAAAAACTTTCACTAAGAAAGATAATCTCACAAAGAGATTATCGTGTGCACAAAGCAGCGATTAGGGTTTGTGAAAAGCGTGCATTCACAAACCTATACAAAAGATTATATACTGCTATTTTAGACAATCCCTACAAATCAGGGATATGCCAGCTAACTAATTTACGCTAACTATGGAAAGAAGATAAATACAAAATCTGTTACAACGCACTGAATAAACTAAACATGCTGAGCTGCTCAAACGCTGATGTTGAAACTGAGATATACGCTGATGCTGAGATTTATTTCAAACATCATCATATTTCAAGGTTTGACCTTAGAATCTCCCCCAATATGATGATGTTCAAAACTAACTAAGTTAAAACACCTCTGGACAAGAACTCTTCATACTCAGCTTCAACCTCTATTTTTACTGGCCAGTAAGGACTATCCAGCAACTCCTGTCTTCTATTCAGAAGCTCCATAGCAATAAGAATGTGAAACTCTCCAGAGAGATCTTGATGACTCATGCACATTTGCCTTAAGCCAACGAGATGAGTGGTTGGAGCCTTTGGGATCTCAGCAGTTCGCTGAAAGCACATCTTTCTGTTTTTATCGAGATAGAACATCCCGTGTTCAGGAACTGAGATAAATTTATGCTGAACCAGGTCAACACTAATAGGAAGAGAATTGTTTATTCCACCAGCACCAAAGTCCAGAACCAACACATCTTCACTATCAACTTGAAATTTGGTTCTTCGAGTTCTAGGAACAGATGACCTTTGGCCTTGATGCTGAGGTCGTTCTTTAGGAACAAGATCCAAATGCTGAACTTTCTTGATCAGCAGATGAAGAGCACATGTCAGTTCAGAGGAGTGAGCTGAGGTTTGCTTGGATGCTAATTCGAGTAATTCCATCCGTTCAGAATATCCATATTTGATCAGCTCATCCCTCTTGACAACTTCAGTGTATGAATGCTGAGGACCTTGACGAGTGATCAGCAACGTAAGAATTTTCTCATTGCGTGGTTTGGAAGCTTTAACTTTGATGATCTTATCAGCACACACTCGTCGTTTAAGAACGTCTTCAAACCTCTTTCGATCAATCCTGTCAAGAACACTGTCAGTCTTAGGCTTACTGCTGCTAGGAGAAGGTTGAGAAGATTGAGATTTGGACTGAAATTCCAAGAATTTATGCATCTGAGCTTCAAAAGATCCTTTGGCCTGAAGTTTATGCTGAATAAGAGTTTCATCAGCTTGAGCGATATTCTTTAGAAGCTGAGCTTGATTAGCTTCATCAAGAATTTGTTTAACTTGATCAGGAGACATGTTCCATTCAACCACCAAATTTGATATACTGACTATGGACTTGGGTTTCTTGCCAGGCAGAGAAGTATCAGTTTGAGAATGAGCCAAGTCAGTATCTGCTACCTTACGCTTTCGAGATAGCGGATGAGAATATTCACTAGCAACGTCTGAATCTTCTCCTTGGACCGGAATAATGGGATCAGCAACAGGATCGACTAATTTCATGTCTGGCCTTTGAGATTCATTATCAAGATCATCTGAATCTTCTTCTTGAACTGGAATAAGGGGATTAATGAAGTTCATATCCAGTATTTGACATTCATCATCTGGTTCATCATCATGCTCACTATCTTCAACCAGCTTTTTAGTAGCTGCTGGACTATTAGGCCCCACAGAGTCAGACTCATGCATCGGCTTTGGTGATACAGGCTGAACAATGGTGTTGTCAATAGGTTCGGTGTCTCTCTCATTTGGTTCATCATCAGCATTATCATCAGCATCAGCATCAGCATCATCATCATCATCAGTATCTCCCCCTTTTTGAGCATCATCAGATTGGGGACTAGAGGGAGGAGTATGCAGGAGAACTTCCTTTAGCTGATGAACATCAGCCTCAATGTGTAGAAGATGCTGACTCATGTCCCGAGTCAGTGTTAGAAGTTCAGTAAATGCTGAGGCCGGAATTTGAAGAAATGAAGTAGTTGGAGCTACTGGTGAGCTAGGTGGCATCCCCGGAGAATATTGGTCCCCCTGGGGTGGATTCTCCCCCTGTGTGGGATGCTCCCCCTGAGATGGATGCTCCCCCTGAAATTGTTGCTCCCCCTGACTCAGTGGATCCTTTTGAGCTGAGGGAACTTTCTTAGTAATAGAGACGATATGATGAGAAAGTTGAGGAGAGAAATGACCACCATCATGTGGTTCATCCTCTTGACCGGCATGATCTTTGTGGTTACCATCAGCGCCTCCTTCATCAGTATCAGCGGTGAGAGAAGGAACAGTGTATGGATTTGCAATCCATTCTCTCATCCTATCAGAGATTCCGATGTCAGTATCCAGGGGATCATCTTGATACATTCGAATAGACATGCGAGGGCATTGGATGGGATTTCCAGAGTGTGAGAAGTAGTCTGCAGCAAAAAATTTATCGAGCACAAGAGCAATCCAGCGTGGAAAGGGAACGTGATCAGCGCGTACATTTGCATGAAGAAGCTGAACAAGTTGATCAAAGAATAAGGCCCCATAATCAAGTCTTTTGTTGAGAAGAAGTGAGCAGACGACTTGTTGCTCATAATTACTCAGTTGATCACCACTTCGAGACTTGTGACCCACACACTTGCACAGAGCACCGGTGAAGAATTTCCATCCTGGGGTCATACATTGGCGCAGAATAAGAGCCGATCGAGCACCAGCCTTTGAGTGATCATATCCCAGTTGATCGAATAGACGTCTACACCGTTCAATAGAAGGAAGTTCAGGGAAAGGTTCAAAGATAGGTAACCTGAGTGCAGCACTGAGGAGTTCTGCAGTAATAAAGACAGAATGTCTTCCACGACCAATGGTCCCGGTGATGACATTGTTTTCATCATTGACTGTTGTTGTGTAGTAGAACTCACAGACTTGTTCAGGGAAGAACTCTGATGGAATGTCACTGATGGCGTATCGAAGACGGCAGGAGGCTAAGAAGTTAACAAAATCATCGAGTCCAAGACCTCGATGAACATCTGGAATATCAGGGTTAAAAACAACGTTGGTGGCTTTGATGTATATTGGGAGAGGAAGAGAGTTTGGGGCAGGGATTACCCTTCGTGAAGTAGAGGAGAAGGTGAACAAAGAAGCAGCCATTAGAGAGTTTTTAGGGTTCTAGGGTTTTGAGTATAAGTGAAAGAAGTTTAGATTGTGGAAGGAAAGTTTGAAATAAGGGTGAGAAGAGGTTTAAATATGGAATTAAACGGGCCTTTTTAAAAAGGTAATGATTATCTTCTTCAAAAATAACGGTGTATCGTAACAACCTGTCAGAAAAAAATAGCCGTTGGGTAAAAGAGCCGTTGACTGAAGATGAAACGTCAATCAGTGATCGCGGAAGCGCTGAGATCAGTGTCACAAAAGTTACATGCTGAAAATATTTCTCCGTCAATTCAAGGTACAACTTGCTCAATTGGGGCTAGCAAGGAGATTGGTGCGTGTGATAGATACTAGTTGTATTATCTAACCATCGGCACAGAGTGTTGTGACTTTATCAGTGAGTGGTTTATCTTACTGAATCATTAGACACTGAATGAGAAGAAGGTAAAGAAAGGATTGTTGCGTGTGATAAACCTTGGTGTTTTGGTCTAACCATCAGCAAAGATGTTTAGATTCTCATCAGCGTGTGTTTTGTCACAATGAATCACGGAATCAGTGTAGGATTGGTAAGAGGAGATAGTTGCGTGTGATAGATCTTGGTGTTTTGATCTAACCATCGGCAAAGAGTTTCAAGTTGTTATCAGTGTATGGTTTAATACAGTGAATCATTCAACTTTAGTTTAGAAGAGTTGAAGAAGAGAGAAGGATAGGAGATCAAACCAAGTATTCAGTATGCAAATATCACCAGCATATCATCATCAACACAATGCACATCAGCTTATAAGACAATACCAAACATTAGCAAAATAAATCAGCAAAATTAGTTATAAAGTAATCATTCCAAGTTCTCTAATAATGTAAGCATTTGTTTGAGAATCCAGTGCCTTGGTGAAGATATCAGCAAGTTGCTCTGAAGTCTTGACATGTTCGAGAACAACCTTTCCCTTCTCAACATTATCTCTGATGAAATGATGTCTGATTTCGATGTGCTTTGTCTTTGAGTGTTGAACAGGGTTTTGTGTGATTTGAATGGCACTGGTGTTATCACAATATATGGGAGTCTTTGAGAACTTGATCCCATAGTCTAGAAGCTGATTTTGAATCCATAAGAGCTGAGCACAACATCTCCCAGCTGCAACATACTCAGCTTCTGCAGTCGAGATGGCTATTGATGTTTGCTTCTTGCTAGACCAGCTGATGAGACGATTTCCAAGGAATTGACATCCACCAGACGTACTCTTTTTGTCTAAGTTGCATCCTGCATAGTTTGAATCAGTGTATCCAAAAAGTTCAAATGCTGAGTCGCGAGGATACCACAGTGCTAAGTTTTGAGTCCCTTTCAAATATCGAAAGATACGTTTGACGGCCATGAGATGGGATTCCTTGGGATTAGCTTGGAATCGAGCACAGAGAATGGTTCCAAACACGATATCAGGACGACTTGCCATGAGATATAAAAGAGAACCAATCATTCCTCGATACAAAGAGTGATTGACATCAGTTCCAGTTGGATCAGCGTGCAACTTATCAGTCTTGGACACTGGAGTAGAGGCTGGTTTGCAGTCACTGAGGGAATACTTAGCAAGCAAGTCAGAAATATATTTACTTTGGCAGATAGAAATACCTGATTTTTGTTGCTGAACTTCAAGACCTAAGAAAAAGGTCATCTTCCCCATCATGCTCATTTCGAACCTTTGAGACATGATCTCTGCAAATTCCTTGCTCAGTTTCTCATTTGGAGAGCCAAAAATGATGTCATCGACATAAATTTGAACAAGAACCATGTCTGAGCCTTTGTTTTTGATGAAGAGAGTATTGTCGATTGCTCCTCGTCTATATCCATTTTCAAGAAGATACGATGGCAGCGTCTCATACCAAGCCCTGGGTGCTTGCTTCAGTCCATAAACAACTTTGTCTAATCGATACACATAATCAGGATGATCTTTGTCAACAAAGCCTGGGGGCTGATTGAGGAAAACTTCTTCTTCTAACACACCATGAAGAAATGTTGTTTTCACATCCATCTGATAGACAATGAAATTCATGTAGGATGCGTATGCGAGAAACAGTCTGATTGCTTCAATGCGAGCAACTAGAGCAAAGGTTTCCCCGTAGTCGATGGATTCAATTTGAGTAAACCCTTGAGCAACAACCCTTGCCTTGTTGCGAGTAATGATTCCATCTTTATCAACCTTGTTGCGATAGACCCAGCGAGTTCTGGTTCCATCTTTATCATCTCTATCAGTGTTGACAACTCTACCTTCCTTCTTTGTAAAGTGAACTTCATAGTCAGCATTACACAATTGGCTGATGGAGATAAGGTTGTGTTTGAGACCCTTTACATATGAAACGTTTTGAAAAACCACGTTATTGCATTTGATATTTCCATATCCTTTAGTGAACCCTTTTCCATTGTCTCCATAAGTTACTGCAGGACCAGTTTTCTTGACATAGTCTTCCAGGAGAGACTTGGATCATGTCATATGCCTTGAGCAACCACTATCTAAGTACCAAAGATGCTCCTGACCCTGCAGAGCTGAGAAACTAGTTAGAACACATTGACCCATTCGAGGATGGGTCATTCACAAAGTTATTTGATAATAGATTATAACACTCCTTAGGAAGACAGTTTAAAGAATTTGACTTAAGAGTCCATTTTTCATTTCTAACTTTAATATTATCAGCTCTTAAGGATGATTTATCAAATGAACATTCACTGATCTTGTGAGAGGTATCACCACATCTGTAACAAACTCTAGTACCAAAGTTCTTCTTGGTGAGCAAATTTTTGGACTTAACACATTTCGACATGTAAGATTCACCAAGAGAGCTTTGAATCCGTTTGTTTATCATTGAGTAACAACTGAATTCAGTGTCATAAAAAATTGATCAGTGATAGATGATGAGCTATCATCAGTGTCTGATTTGGACTTATTCACAGATGCATTGCAATCAGGAAAATGCTTAAGTTGTTCATGAACAGCATGAAACACTCCGTTTGAGATAGGGAAGGCAATAATAATCTCAGTGAGTGGAGTTGGTCTTACAAGATGTGTAGGGTAAGAGGTTGGATCAATTCCGGTAATTTCAACATTACACTCAGTAACACCATTAGAGTTAGTAAACACAGTATTCATCAATTAGACTCTGATTAATAAAAGAGTTACTGACAAACTTATTTTTGAAATTGTTTTTCATCTCATTTATGGAATAAAATTCAGATTCTTTTTCTTGTGATTTAAAAACTTTTTCAGCTTCTGCAAAATTACCCCCAAGAATTTTCTCACATGAATGTGGAATTTGAGCAGAAATAATATAATTAACATTTTTGTGAGATTTTGCCCAAGTATGAAGCACAGTTTGTTCTTTGATCAAAAGATCTTTAACATTGTCAATTTCAGTAGACAAAAATGAGTTTGACAAACTAGTGATTCTAAGATTTTCCTGAGTGGACTCAATAATGTTATTTTTCATGGATATATCAGTTTCAAGAAGATCAATTTGATTTTGCAAATCTCTTATTGTTTGATTCTTCTTAGAATTAATAACACCCAAATACTCAAACATTTTGATTTTTTCATTCATTGAATAGGAAACAAAGTTTTTAACCTGATACATTGAAGAAGAGCCAGTGTTGTGCTTCCTGGAATTTTCAACAGCATCAGACATATCAGCATCAAATGTACTTGTGCCTTTTTCAGGAACATCCGTGTCTTCTATTTTTACCATTAGACACTTGACTTCATCATCTGATGACTCCTCATCAGTCTTCCATTTTTCTTCTTCAGCAACAAGAACTTTATGTTCCAAGTTCTCTGCTTTCAGCTTCTCAATCAACTTGTTGTACTTCTGCTTTCAGTATTCATCCGAGCCTTGTTTTCTTTGTTTACATTCCTTTGCAAAATGATCAGTGCTCCCACAGTTAAAGCACTGAGCCTTTTCTTTCTTATCAGTACCATGCTTTTTATCAGCGACTGATCTTTTTGAAAACTTTCCACCCATCTTCTTCTGAAACTTTGAGAAGTTTCGGCCTGATTTCTCAAAGGTCTTTACAATCAAAGCTGCACTAGCCACAACCTTTTCAAGATCATCAGTGTCAGTTTTAGAGGAATCAGTGTCTGAATGGCATTTAGTGTCTGAATCTGACATTAGATTTTTGTTTGAGAACAAGGCTACAAATGATTCACGCTGAGAATCTTTCATCAGCTCCTTTCTTTGAAGCTTGGATTCCTCATAGTATCGAAGATTTCCATATAGACTTTGTAAGTCCATAGTGTTGATCTTCTCACTATTTTTCAGCACATCAACATGGTTCTCCCAACCTGCACCCAGAGAATCCAAAAACTTCTGCACTAGAACAGTTCTATGCTTCAACTGATCTAATCTTCATAGATCATTAACAAGAATATTGAATCTGTTAAAGGTTTGAGTCAAGGTTTCACCTTTCTTAGCAAAAAAATGTTCATACCTTCTGTTAAGATCATTTATTTGAGTAGCCTTGACTTCTTCAGTGCCTTCAAAGGACACAGTCAGCGTATCCATCATCTCTTTTGCTGAGATGCAATTTTGAACCAGCCCAAAAATATTGTATGGCAGAGCGTAGCTGATTGCGGCACGAGCACGAACACCTAGACCATGTTTTCTTTTGTCATCTGCCGTCCAGTTTTCTCTAGATGTTTTCTTCATAGCACCATCAGGAACGTTGTTTTTCAGAGGCTGATACATTGGAACATATGGACCCTTTTCGACAATTTCCAACATGTCTTCATCTACTGACTCTAAAGCATATAGAGCCTTTATTTTCCACATGGCAAAATTTGTTTCATCAAAAGGAGGAATTTTAGCGGAGGGATGATTTGATGAGTTCGACGAAGAAGAAGATGAAGCCATTTGTTTGATAAGAGAAACCCGCTCTGATACCAATTGAAAAAAGCCTTTAGATCAATCAATTTATCAAACAATGACAGTAAATGAGAATAAGAAGAATTCACGAAGAAAAACTTTCACTAAGAAAGATAATCTCACAAAGAGATTATCGTGTGCACAAAGCAGCGATTAGGGTTTGTGAAAAGCGTGCATTCACAAACCTATACAAAAGATTATATACTGCTATTTTAGACAATCCCTACAAATCAGGGATATGCCAGCTAACTAATTTACGCTAACTATGGAAACAAGATAAATACAAAATCTGTTACAACGCACTGAATAAACTAAACATGCTGAGCTGCTCAAACGCTGATGCTAAAACTGAGATATACGCTGATGCTGAGATTTATTTCAAACATCATCATATTTCAAGGTTTGACCTTACAACACAGCCGAAAGTCTCATGATCTATAGTCAGTAGTTTCACATATATACATCAATTTTACATATATATATATATATATATATATATATATATATATATATATATACATATATATATATATATATATATATATATATATATATATATATATATATATATATATATATATTCATAAATTCATACAATGATTAAGATATTCACATGCATACAATACATATTCAGAAGTGAAAAAGAAAACTAACATGTGCTCACTGAAAAAACAAAGCCTCAATTGGTGGTGATGTGGTGTCCTTACACCAGAAACTTAAAAACAAAAAAAAAATTCAACAATTCACAGTCGTAACCGGTGGTCAGAAAAGAAGAGAAAAGGAAATGGGTAGAGAAAATGAACGTCGCCAGTGATAGCAGGTCGTAGTCGAAGGTGACAGTCGGCAATGAAGGTGGCAGTCGGCAAGCGGTGGCAGTGGGCTTTGGAGGTTAATGGGCGGTGGGAATTAGCTTTGGAGGTTAATCGGCGGTGGAGAGCAGTGGCGTCAACGATGATGTCACAAATCGTCGCCGGAGAGAACCATTGAAGAGGCTTGACAAATTATACGTCGTCTGTGACGAGGAAGGCCGAACAAAAGGGGTAACCCTTAACCTGCGACGCTGATAGCGACGACCGAGAGGCTATTAGCGACGACAATTTGGAGGGAACTCAACGCGCCTTTTTTGGAGATTATCAATCGTTGGATCAGGTAAGAATCGTAGGACCAAGATTTCGTCCAATGTGGGTCAAAGGATCGACAGCAATAGCGACGACATGTCGCCGTTAAAGGTGTCGTCTCTATTGTCTTCCACGGGAACAAACCCTATCCGTTGGATCATGTTCCGAACCAAGGGTCAGGATTGAAACTGGCGTGTCTCCGACGGATCTCCGGTTCATACTTTTAGTGACAACACCATTAGCGACGACATTGGCGTTTAGTGGCGACACCAAGCGTAGCTTGTCTGGTGTCGTCACTAAAGGTCTTGTCGTCGCAAAAACGACGTCCCTAATACTCTGTTTTCTTGTTTTATATATATATATATATATATATATATATATATATATATATATATATATATATATATATATATATATATATATATATATATATATATTCACCATCTAATTCATGAACTCTAATCAATTTTTACAATCATTATAAGCAATTTATTAACAAAAGTTATAACCGAATGTTCTTGGTGTTATAATATGTCATATTAGTTGCAATTAAATCATTTTACTGTAATCGTATCTTTGATCATATGTATATCAAGCTGTCTAGTCGAGTCATTAATTAGCAGTACATGTGCACTACATTATGATTTTCTAATACAACATGGAATCGATTGAACCAAGGTCGAAAGTATTAGATCATACATTGGCCTAGAGGCTGAATATTAAGGCTCAATTGAGCCCAAATCGAGTTTCGGGCTTCACATTTTAATGTTAAGCGAAGATCAATCTTAAAACTATATATGTTGGAATGGTCGCAAGTAAACTTCTAGACTAAACATTAAACAATGATCAATATGTCATCATTGCCAACGATTTTGTGCATAGTTAAATGTTTTTTTGGAACTCAAAGTACAAGAATTGAAATTCTCTTTGGTATCTTCGAATTTTGCAAAATATTAGAAAATGTGATTATTATATTGGAATGAGATTAAATATGGAAAAAAAAAATCGTATACTGCAAAAATAAGTATCAAAATATATCTATTTAAAATAACTCGCATATTTACTAATTTAAGAGATAACGTACTACTGAATTTGTAAATAGGTTTCATGCTAATTATATAAAATCAAAAGAATTCATTTTGTGATGTCATTCAGTATTCACAGCAAAATTGCTCAAAAATAGCTAAAAATGATCAAAGGACTATTATAGAATTAGATTTGAGTTTACACTTAAAATCCTTAAATGAAAATAATATAAAATTTATAAATTTTTTCTAAATGTAAAATCTTAAAGAAATACGTACTACAATATCATAGGATATATTTCATACAAATATAAACAACTAGTGTAATATTTGTTCGATAAATGAATTATAGTTTGTCGTTTATATAATCTCATTGTCTATACAATTTTGAAAACAACAACCTTCTTAGCTCGAGTATAACATCCTACTTCTAACTTCTTTCTATTACAACAACCTACTTTCATTGCAACAACATGACACCTATCCCTCTTTTTCATTTTGATCCCAGAAAACCTATCCATCTTCTTCATTTCTACCCCACAATTTGCTTACAAGGTTGTTTTTGTTGAAAATTGTTTTATGAATGTGAAAGAACTTTACTATTATGCCACGTTTGCAAATCAAGTATTATTTACTTTTCATATTAAAGCTTTCGTCATTGATCCAAACAAAATGATTTTATTTTTTACTTCCATTAATAATGTCTATCTCTTTTCATATTTACTTTTTTGCCCATTTGAAGTTGCAAGCAAATTTGAAAAAGAATGGGCAAAAAATTACAACACGACTGATGTTGAACATGCTTTTGTAAGTTAAAGAGGACGTGGTTGCGATATCTTTCCAAACACCGAGGCATTAGACTTCTACAAAAGCCAAAAATAATTGATATAAGTAACCTAATTCTTAACAACAAAGAATATCTATTTGGATTGCCTAATTCAAGAAAATGTACAAAAACGCTTAAACAACATAGTTATTATGAACAACTTGAAACATTTAAATCTCAAATAATCACATACAACTTCCATATATTTATCACAACAATAAAGCCCATACCTTTTTCTTCGTTTTTGCTTTAATTTCTAACTTTATAGCTTTACCTCTAGTAATCACTTGAGCAACTGATACAAATGCCAGTCATTTGACATAGGTATTAAATTTTAAAAGCATCTAAGTAAAAGAAC
Source organism: Lactuca sativa (assembly GCF_002870075.4). Classification (NCBI taxonomy): domain Eukaryota; kingdom Viridiplantae; phylum Streptophyta; class Magnoliopsida; order Asterales; family Asteraceae; genus Lactuca; species Lactuca sativa. The sequence continues at coordinate 297,249,594 of NC_056627.2, forward strand.
TATAAAAACATACACATGACTTATTAATTAACAGAAATACTAAATTTACCGAAAATGGAGAGAATATGTTATCTTCTTGACCAAAAATATTATTTTACCTCATTTGGCTATCAAAATATAGAGTGTACACCAACACCATGTGGTACGTCTTTTCCTCATTTCTAAATACACAAGGTGTTCAATATATTGCCCACTATACGTTTGCCACCATAATTGTCTTATAACTTTATTTATTTCTTCCATTTTCATTATGTGGAAGTTAATAGAATGAAATAAATTTAAGTATAAATAGAAGCAAACATCATATACATGATGTAACAATCAAAATTTCAATGATTCACAAAATTCTCCCTAAGTGGAGAATCTGGGCATAGTGAAGAAGACGTCTTCTGCGGAAAAACGCTTTCTCTATAATTTGTTGGTATAAATACCACCCAGAGAGCAGTTGAAGGAGCATAGATTCAAGAGAACGTAGGAGTCGTGGGGCAGAGGAGCGGTTTAGGGTTTACGGAGGTGGAAGAGAAGTGGGAGGTTGAATACGAAGGAAGCTGTGAGTAAGCGGTAACCGTATTTAAAAAAAAAAAAAAAAAAAAAAAAAAAAAAAAAAAAAAAAAAAACCCTGAATTTTTACGGCTGTGATTTAAATTTGGAGAGATTCAACATTTGTTTGGAAAAATAGCAGACTCACCGTGTTTAGTAATAATAACTAGGTGTAAAACCCGTGTATTACATGAGTTAATTAAAAAAAAATTAAATATTAAAATGTAAACATTAAGTACTTTTTAAATAAAATTCTGAAATAAGGAATGAAGAAACCTATTAATTATAATTACTATCACATTTATTACATTTAATACTTTATATATATATATATATATATATATATATATATATATATATATATATATATATATATATATATATATATATATATATATATATATATATATATATATATATATATATGGGAAAAGTGAATATACCCTTAAGGGTATATAAGCTTAGGTACCCAAACTCATCATAATACGTCGTTTTATTTGATATATTCATTATAATGTTCTTGAACTTCAATCTCTAACTTGATTTACTTTCAAGATTTTTAAAATTTCACTATTTTCTTACTCTTACATCACATCTTTTTGCCGAACACCTACTAGGCTATATATATTATAACTGAAAATGAAAACTATGTAAGAGGGAGATAAATGTGAAATTTATAAAAATCTTGAAAGCAAATCAACTTAGAAGTTGAATTATAAGAACATTAAACAATTATAATGTATATATATATGATACAAAACGGCATAGTATGGTGAGTTTGGGTACCTAAGCTTATATACCCTTAAGGGTATATTCACTTTTCCCTATATATATATATATATATATATATATATATATATATATCACGGCTCATCCTCGTGAACATTCCGATCATTCCCCACTTACACTTTGCAATCTTGTCGTTGATTTTGGTCTACAACCATTCAGATTGTACAACTCATGGCTTCTCCGGATTGGATTCACTGAGGTTGTCACTAATGCATGGGCCTCATCCATGGTTTTCGGCCTCCTGACATGCTTCTTACTTCTAAACTAAAGCATCTAAAAATTGAAATCAAGAAATGGAGGGCTGTGGAATTTAATAAAGAGGAACAAGTTTTGAAAGACTTAAATAGGAGATTAATTGGATTAGCTCGACTGGTGGAAACAAGGGACTTATCGACACTGGAAATCAATGAAGTCAGGGACGGAAAAGTAAAATTGGCTGACTTGGAGCAATTGCATAGACTTGACTTGAAGCAAATAGCTCATATTAAATGGGCGGTGGACGGAGATGAAAACTCCTCCTTCTTTCATGGCACATTGAAAAACAAAAACAGGAGTATACATGGTTTAACAGTTAATGATAGATGGATTGTGGATCGAATTGCCATTAAAGAAGAAGCTTTTCATTTTTTTGACAATAAATTTCATGAGAAGTGGCCGATTTGTCCTCTTTTCATCAACTCTTTGTTTGACAGGTTATCGGATGTACAACGTGATTCAATTGAAGAGCCGTTCACTCTTGGTGAGATTAAGTCAGCAATATGGGCTTGTGGGGGAGAGAAAGCACCTGGGCCAAACGACATTACTTTCAATCTCATCAAAACCCACTTTGACATTTTTAGCAGCGAAGTGATGGGATTCATTCGCCATATTGAGGCCGCTGGTTCCATTGCAAGGGGATCAAATTCCTCTTTCATCACTTTTTTTCCAAAAATCAAAGACCCAATTAATCTATGTGATTATCGCCCTATTTACCTAATTGGTTGCATGTATAAAATTCTCACCAAAGCTCTCTCACTCCGATTGAAATCGATCATAGGTCATGTGGTGGGAGATGTTCAGTCGGCTTACATCACAGGTCGAAACATCCTTGAGGGTCCTCTCATCATTAATGAATTATGTTCATGGGCTAAAAAAGCGAAGAAGGAAATGTTTATGTTCAAAGTTGATTTCGAGAAAGCCTTTGATTCCATTAATTGGATCTATTTAGATTCAATTATGGCACAAATGAATTTCGGTGTTAAATGGCGGAATTGGATTCTTGGTTGCTTGTCTTCCTCTTATGCTTCGGTTTTAATCAACGAGTCTCCAACAAAAGAATTTCACATCTCAAAAGGTGTTAGGCTAGGAGACCCGCTCTCTCATTTCTTATTTATAATCGCCATGGAGGGTTTAAATGTGGCAATGAAAGCGGCTTGCAACAAGGGCTTATTTCGTGGGCAAAAAATCGGGGTGAATGGCCCATGTATATCTCATCTTTTCTATGCGGACGACACGATATTTGTGGGTGATGGAACTATATCCAACATGCGCAACTTAGCAAGAATACTTAGATGTTTTCACGCCTCCTCCGGTTTACAAGTAAACTTCCATAAATCAACGGTATTTGGGATCGGAGCCTCTTCTTCGAAAGTTAACACATGGTCTTTACTTCTTGGGTGTATGCCAGGTTCTTTTCCTTTTACATATCTTGGGGTCCCGGTTGGTGCAAATATGAATTTAAAGAAACATTGCAAACCGATCATTGATAAGTTTAATGCCAAACTTTCCACATGGAAAACAAAGAATCTATCATTTGGTGGCAAATTAACTTTGGTGAAATCAGTGTTAAGTAGTGTGCCTTTATATTACTTCTCCCTCTTCAAAGCCCCCGCTAGTGTCCTTGATCGATTGGAACAAATTAGGAGGAGATTTATATGGGGTGGAAATGATAACGAAAAGAAGATATGTTGGGTTGCTTGGTCAACCGTTATGGCTTCTAAAGAAAAAGGAGGACTCGGAGTTGGTTCATTGAAAGCTCAAAATTGTGCTCTTCTATTGAAATGGTGGTGGAAGCTTCGAGATGGTAAACATTGTATATGGAGAGAGGTAATTAGGGTTGTCCACAAGCTCTATTCAAAGCCTATGGAAATCATGGCGCAAAAACAATTGGCTGGGGTTTAGCATAATATCACAAAAGTTGAGTCTGACCTCAATTCTTTTGGGTTTAATTTATGTGATCTATTTTCACTTAAAACTGGGATTAGAAATAGCTTTCCTTTTTTGGAAAGACAAGTGGTCGGGGGTATTGTCGTTCCGGTCACACTTCCATCTGTTGTACTCAATTGAAAGTCAAAAAATTGTACCATAAATGAAAGGATAGGCAACATGGGTTACACATAGGGTTGGAATCATGATCTCAACAATCCAAATTTCATTGCTGAATTTTGTGAACTTTTGCATATTTTATCACCCATCACTTTAAATAATTTTCCGAATAAACTCCACTCCTTCTTGGTTCACCATGCAAGGAATTGGCTTGATGAAAAATTGACCACAACCGGTTTTGTTGGAATGCCATGGACACGAATCGCACCACTAAAAGTTAATTGTTTCACTTGGAGAGCGGGCTTAGGTAGAATACTAGTGAAAAAGGGACTATATGTTCGAGGTGTAAATGTTGGTTCGACCTTGTGCAAGAGTTGCAATCACGTGGAGGAATGATTCGATCACGCTTTAATCCAATGTACTAAAGCGACGAATACAAGGAGGAGGATTTTCAATTGGTGTGGAATCCCGTTTGGTTCATTTTCATCGGTGATAGAGCTTCTTGAGTTTGAAGCTAGATGGGGAAATTGTCCGAAGAAAAGAAAGGTTTTTTTTAACTATAATACAAGGTATGTTATGGAACATTTGGAAGGCCAGAAATGACTTGAGTTTCAATAACATTTACAAGTCATATACAACAATCGCGGGAGAGATCATTTCTAATTCATCCATATGGGTGAAACACTAGGAGCAAATTACCTTGTAATAGGGTAGTTTCCATATATATATATATATATATATATATATATATATATATATATATATATATATATATATATATATATATATATATATATATATATATATATATATATATATATATATATATATATTATGTGGCTTTTTAATTTTAAAAATTAGAAAACCCTAAAAATTGACATGTGGATATTATTGATTTCAAAAATATTATAAAATGACAATGTCAAAACTTATGAGAAATTGACATGTAGAAAAATGGATCTTCATTTATTATAGTTGATATTAAATGATTCATAACTTGATGATACAAGTTTTCATTCTTGGGCTGAGCTGGTCTGGGCTATGCAAGGTCAGACCTTGAGCATTAATATAGCGTAAAGGCCAGACCTTGAGCATTGATATAGCTTAAAATTTCAAGAAATTGTTTGTGGATAATTATTTGCTAAATTGTGTCTTATACACCATGATGCTAGCGAGGGAAATTATGGGTATGGTTGCATGAGCATTCATGTTTAAATAACGGTTATTTTTATAAATCTACTCTAATAAATGAAGATCCATTTTGCCACATGTCAATCCCTCATGAGTTTTGACACTTGACATTTTTGTGGTATTTTTAAAATAAATAATAACAACATGTTAATTATTGGGTTTTCTTCAATTTTAAAAATTAAAAAGCTATATCTTATATATGTAAAGTATTAATTGTAATAAATGTGATAGTAAATTGCAATAAATACATTTTTATTTTTTTATTTTGAATATTTATTTTAAAGATATTATAGGTTTACATTTTAATTTATATTACTTTTGAATCAACCCGTGTAATACACGGTTTCACACCTAGTCTATATTTTGTGTTTATGCTTTTGTTGTCATTATTACAACATCAATTTCCACTTTTATTTTTTGTTTACTTATTGAGTATTAACATATTTTATATGTATTATAGACAGTTGTTTAGTTGATCACTGGAATAGTGTGCATAAGATCTAAGAAGAAAATGTGAAGATTTGTTTAATGCATTAATGTCGTAAAGATTCATAACCTTGTTTTTCCCCAATGATAAACGCACAAACTGATTTCTGCTTGACAATGTTTAGATTGTTTCTTGACTCGCACCTCATTACAAGATTAAAGTTGAGATTTGGGATAAAATCATTAAGTTCACTCCTATTCTCAATCATACATCTATGGGGAATTCATTTTTTTTTCTTTGCTATTTTGATCTCTAAATGAGAAAATACTATTCCCGTCTACAAACCTATAGGCCGAATTCAAATTTAAGCGTAATTTAACGAGTTCAAAACCGGATATCCGGAAATTTTGGATATTAGAAATTGATATATGAATCTCTATCCGGAATTTCGAATTCGAATAATAATTCAGATATCTTAATTCAGATGTCTGAAATTTTGTAAATCTTAGTGAAATAAGTTTTAGGGTATATATTTTGTATATATTTCAAATTTCATGTGGGCTTTATGTGTTGTATATATTATTCAATTAACCCATTCTAGATAAGCTCATTGCATATTGTATTATGTTATATTGATTCCTCAATGCAAGAGTGTGTATCATGTTAACTTGGATAATACATACATACAACACATAAAGCGAATATGATATATATATATATATATATATATATATATATATATATATATATATATATATATATATATATATCATACATACTTATAAAGCTATCATTTTTTCTTGAATCTCATGCATTTGAAACCCCATTTTTTAACTTCTTTTCACCACATTCATTTGAAACTCCCATGACTTTTCAATTTCTTTACAATAATATTATAAATAAGTTAAATAATGTTCTATAAATAAGAAAGGGTGTTTTATTACAATATCTTCATCCCACATCGACGGTGAGAGTAAACAAGAGAATGTTTCATCTTCTATAAATATGAAATGTTTCAAAGGGACCAAACCATGAGAACTTCCTCATGCCTACCTTTGTTGGATTTTGAATGTATTATTTGGTGAGATTGTCTATATTGGCAAGTGTCCAGTTAACTTTTAGAATTCCAAAAATGGTTTTGGACTGAATTTTTTCAGGTTTAAACCGTGTTTTAGTTAGAAAAAAAAATTATGTAGTTGGGTATATTGAGTTGAACCGGAGTTGGATCAATTTAGACCGATAAAGGAATCATTTTCCTTTCACAACAAACATTTGAAACTCCCATGATTTTTCAAATTATTTCTAATAATATTATAAATAAGTTACATAATTTTATATAAATATAAAAAAGCATGTACCTAAACCTAAAATTATAACTGTTTGAAAAATCACTTTGATTCAAAAGCACGAAATATATACAAACCAGGTTTCACTAGAAAAAAATATGTAGTTTGGTATATTTAGTTGAATCGGTCCGAGTTTGATCTATTTGGACCATAAAAGAAGCATTTTCCTTTCACTACGTACATTTGAAACTCCCATGATTTTTCAAATTGTTTACAATGATATTTTAAAAAAGTTACATAATGTTATATAAATATAAAAAAACATCTACCTAAAAATAAAATTATAATTGTTTGAAAATTCGATTTGATCAAAAGCACGAAATATATACGCAGATTATATTTTATAAATGAATTCTTTTTATAATGAACTTTTGAATCTTGAAAATAGATATAAACAAGCTTTCTATATTAAATACCAAACTGAATTTATGATTTTAGAATTGAACAAAAAGTTATTCAATAAGAACTTACTTTTTTGGATAGCAACTTAGGAGATTATAAAAAAATAGAACTATTGAACAATAAAGAAAGGGTAAACAAGAGAAAGGGTGTTTTAATAAATAAGTTGAATAATGTTTTATTAATAAGAAAGCGTGTTTTATTACAATGTCTTCATCCCACATCGATGGTGAGAGTAACAAGAGAACGTTTCCTCTTCTATAAATAGGAAAGGTTGTGAATTGTTTCAAAGGGACCAAACCATGAGAACTTCCTTATGCCTACCTTTTTAGGATGTTGAGGGTATTCTTTGGTGAGATTGTCTTTATTGGAAACTGTCCATTTAAGTTTTAGAATCCCGTAAATGGTTTTGAACAAGATTTTTTTTTAGGTTCAAACAGAGTTTCAGTTGAAAACCCGTTATGCAGTTTGGTATATTGAGTTGAATTGGTCCGAGTTTAATCAATTTGGACCGATAAAGGAAGCATTTTCCTTTCAGCACATACATTTGAAACTCTCATGATTTTTCAAATTGTTTCTAATAATATTATAAATAAGTTACCTAAACATATAATTATAATTTTTTGAAAAATAAATTTGATTCAAAAACACAAAATATATACAAACCGGGTTTCAATAGAAAAAACGTTATGTGGTTTGGTATATTAAGCTGAATCGGTCCAAGTTTGATCAATTTGGACTGATAAATGAAGCATTTTCCTTTCACCACATACATTTGAAACTCCCATGATTATTCAAATTGTTTATAATAATATTATAAGTTACGTAATGTTATATAAATATAAAAAAAATCTACCTAAACATAAAATTATAATTGTTTGAAAAATCACTTTGATTCAAAAGAACGAAATATATAATCGATTATATTTTATAAATGAATTCATTTTATAATGACATTTTGAATCATGAAAATACATATACACAAACTTTCTATATTAAGTGTCTAACTGAATTTATGATTTTAGGATTGAACAAAAAGTTATTCAATAAAAACTTGATTTTTTATAGCAACTTACGATATTACTGAAAAATGGAACTCTTGAACAATAAATTTTCTGAATAGCGTTTTATTTTTATTATTTAATATATTATTTAATGAAATGAAATTATTGGCAAATAAAGAAATGAGTTTAATTAAAATGTCTTCATCGCACATTGATCGTGAGAGTAAACAAGAGAATGTATTATCCTCTATAAATAGTAAAGATAGTGAAATATTTTAAAGTGACTAAGTCGTGAGATATTCCTTGCATCTAACTTTGTAGGACATTGAGTGTATTCTTTGGTGAGATTGTCTTTGTCGACAAGTGACTAATTAAATTTCAGAATTTTGAAAATGATTTTGGATCGTATCTTTTAGATTTGGGTCGAGTTTAATAAGGATCCAAGTGTCTTCTGACTGAGTTAGTCAAACTCGCTTCCATTGGAGGCCGAGTTTAAGTAACATGTCGAGTATTTGGTTGTGTTAGCAAAGTTTTACAACCTTGTATGTAATACAATTTAAAGTTTTAACCTTATAAAAGACATCACTATTATCATATGTTCTACATAATTATTGTAATATTTATGATACAAAACATTTTTTTTTACTATTTAAGATAAAAAGTTGTCTCTATTATCATCTGTTGTACACAATAATAAAATTTAAGATGGATAAAAAGATGTCTATGTTATCGTATTTTCTACATAATGATAATATTTAATATAAATGTTTTAATTGAATATGAAATTATTATTTAATAGATAACAATAACGATTTATTTATTTTTAAAAATAGTTCAACATAATAACAATACTAAAAATCATTTTTTTATATTTTTTATGAAATTATTATTTAATTATTAATTACAACAAGAAATGTTACCCCCGCTACGCGGGGGCCATAAGCTTTCAATGTTGTTTCCGAATCGATAAATATGACAGACGTAGAAAGTGCAAGGATGACAAGCCCGGGCTTTGCCCCGGACCGTTTTGTTCATGTTTTTATGAAAAAATGTAAAAGTTTTTACTGCAAGGACCAGAAGTGTCAAAATGGTAAAAGAATTAAAGCGGTAGGAACTAGCAAGGCTTTAGAAAAGGATCAAAGTTGTCGAACCGTTAAAGTTTTGTGGCCAAACTTTAAATATTAAAAGGTTCCTAAATAGAAAAGGGATCAAAGTTGTCAAACCGTTAAGGTTTTGTGGCCAAACTTTAAATATTAAAAGGTTTCTAAAAAATGTAAAAATATCGATTATAAGGACCAAAAGTGTCAAAATGGCTAAAAAATGAGGACCAAAGTTGTCAAACTGTTAAAGTTTTGTGACAAAACTTTAAATATTAAAAGGTTCCTAAAAATGTAAAAATATCGATTACAAGGACCAAAATTGTCAAAATGGCTAAAAAATAAGGACCAAAGTTGCCAAAGTACAGGGACCAATTCTGCCAAAAAAAACATAAAGTCCAGGAACTAAAATAGACAAAAATTATGGAAGTTCACTATTCATAAGAAACAATTTAGGAATTAGCAAGTTTTAGAAAAGGGATCAAAGTTGTTGAACCGTTAAAGTTTTGTAGCCAAACTTTAAATATTAAAAGGTTCCTAAACAGAAAAATGATCAAAGTTGTCAAACCGTTAAAGTTTTGTGGCCAAACTTTAAATATTAAAAGGTTCCTAAAAAATATAAAAATATCGATTATAATGACCAAAAGTGTCAAAATGGCTAAAAAATGAGGACCAAAGTTGTCAAATCGTTAAAGTTTTGTGGCCAAACTTTAAATATTAAAAGGTTCCTAAATAGAAAAGCGATCAAAGTTGTCAAACCGTTAAAGTTTTGTGTCCAAACTTTAAATATTAAAAGGTTCCTAAAAAATGTAAAATATCGATTACAAGGACCAAAAGTGTCAAAATGGCTAAAAAATAAGGACCAAAGTTGTCAAACTACAGGGATCAATTCTGCCAAAAAAAACATAAAGTCCAGGGACTAAAATAGACAAAATTTGTGGAAGTTCACTATTTATAAGAAACAATTTAGGAATTAGCAAGTTTTAGAAAATGGATCAAAGTTGTCGAACCATTAAAGTTTTGTGGCCAAACTTTAAATATTAAAAGGTTCCTAAATAGAAAAGGGATCAAAGCTGTCAATCCGTTAAAGTTTTGCGGTCAAACTTTAAATATTAAAAGGTTCCTAAAAAATATAAAAATATCGATTATAAGGACCAAAAGTGTCAAAATGGCTAAAAAATGAGGACCAAAGTTGTCGAACCGTTAAAGTTTTGTGGCCAAACTTTAAATATTAAAAGGTTCCTAAAATATGTAAAAATATTGATTACAAGGACCAAAAGTGTAAAAATGACTTAAAAATGAAGACCAAAGTTGTCAAACCGTTAAAGTTGTCAAACCGTTAAAGTTTTGTGGCCAAACTTTAAATATTAAAAGGTTCCTAAATAGAAAAGGGGTCAACGTTGTCAAACCGTTAAAGTTTTGTGGCCAAAATTTTAAATATTAAATGGTTCCTAAAAAATGTAAAAATATCGATTACAATGACCAAAAAGTGTCAAAATGTCTAAAAAATGAGGACCAAAGTTGCCAAAATACAGGGACCAATTCTGCCAAAAAAACATAAAATCCAGGGACTAAAATAGACAAAAAAGTATGGAAGTTTACTATTCATAAGAAACAATTTCCATAATATATATCTATATATATATATATATATATATATATATATATATATATATCTATATATATATATATATATATATATATATATATATATATATAATGATTTAGTTATTTTTAATATAAAATATTTTTTTATATCCCGCGCGTTGCGCGGGCATTCGCCTAGTGTGTGTGTGTGTGTGTGTGTGTGTGTGTATATATATATATATATATATATATATATATATATATATATATATATATATATATATCCTCTCTATTAAATTAAGATCTTTTTGCCGCATGTCACATTTTTATTTATTTTGCCACATGTAATTTTTTGGTTATTTTAAATTAATTTTTATTCCAAATGTAATTTTATGGTTTTTTTTCATTTTATTAAATTCTAAATAGTGTTTAAATGCAATAATAAATGTATAACAATTTTAATAATGAACATTTCTTCTAATTTCAAAATTACTAAATTAAAGATTCAATAATTTTCTTTATTTATTTATGTAAATTATTTGTTTAATTTTGAAAGAGAAAAAAAAACACTTTAATTTTTATAATTCAATATTTTCTTATTTTTCTTATAATTCATACTTCTCAAATATTTAGAATTTTATATTTATTTTTTTTAAATAAACTCATGTAATACATTGGTTTCACACCTTATATATATATATATATATATATATATATATATATATATATATATATATATATATATATAAAGAGAAGAGAGAGAGAGAGAGAGAGAGAGAGAGAGAGAGAGAGACGAAGAGAGAGAAAGAGAGAGAGAGAGAGAGAGAGAGAGAGAGAGAGAGAGAGAGAGAGAAAGAGAGAGAGAGGGAGGGAAGATCAATGGAGAACTAAATTGAGAGAAAGAACCAACAAACTTTTTATCTATAATGAATTTAGATACCATATTTTACATCCGTATATACATATATCTAAGACAAATGAAAAAAAATGGAAAAAATTGTATATGTGTGTACATATGCATATATTATTCAAAATGTATATTTGCACAAAAAAAATATGAATATGCATAAAAAATGCAATTTTTTTGAAAAATATATTTTTTTAATTTTAATTTCGAAATATTATGTATGTTTTCCATTATTTGAAAAAAAAAGATTTTTTTGTTATTTTTTCTTATTTATTAAATATTTATTTTTTATATATTTTTAAACAACAAAATATTCCTTACATTTCGAAATTGACATTAAGTTTTTTATCGAAAAAAATGTATTTTTAATGCATATTCATATGTGTTTGTATATGTGCATATTTTTAAAAACATATATGCATATGCACATGAATATATTTAAAAAAAACATTTTTAATGTCTCTCTCTATATATATTATATACATAAGAGTAAGCATATACTTATAAATATACATATGAATAAATATATGTATATACATATGCATAAGAATAAGTATACAACATATGCATATGCATATTCGTGTGTGTGTGTGTGTGTATATATATATATATATATATATATATATATATATATATATATATATATATATATATATATATATATAAAATGACATATTCATAAGAATAAATATATGCATATTCATAAGTACATACATATGCATATGAATAAGTAAGCATATACACATACATATGAATAAATATATACATATGCATATGAATAAGATTAAGTATATACATATGGAAATTAAATACATATGATTATGATTATGTATATGCATATGCATATGAATAAGCATATGCATATATGCGTATTCGTGTCACCGCCCTAAAATGGGAGATTTCGACCTATCCATACCGAAATATCACGATTTCGGTCCAATGTATCCCACCGAGAAGTATTTTCGGCCTAAGTGTTTTCGGTCCAAAGGGTTTGTGGTCCCAAGGGTTTGCGGTCTAGGAGGCTGATTTCGGTCTGAGGGTGGGGTCGTTGCATGGGATTTCGGCTAGGGGTGTTTTCAATCGGAGTTATCGGTGCACTAAGAAAACGTTTTCGGTTCTCTAATGAAATCACCAAAAGGTGATTTCGGCCCATACTTGGGATTTGATTCCCAAAACCGAAATCATCCAAGACAAATGAATTTTTATTATCTAATATTAAACAATTTAATTATTTGACTTATAAGTTTGGCTTTGAGGTTTATTTAATAACAAGATGAACTGGGAAAAGGGTAAAACAATCATTTTCATAAATTATACATGTGAGTGTTAACTCTAATGGGTTTAGTGTTAAAAACAAAATGCATGTTTAATGGCTTCTCATTACCAACACACAAATTTCAAAAGAGAATGAACAATCATAAAATACCAAACAAAATCGAGATGCAAGTACAATCTAGACAGAGTTGAATATGAAAATAACTGAAAATAGACAGAAACGAAAATGCAAAAAATAACACAAACCTATAGTAGAATTGATTAAAAGAGAACCTAATAGCAAAATTAGATCATATGTTCAGATATCTAAACAAAAAAACCACATAGAGTAGTTGTTAATTGTAATAAGGATTAAAAAGACCAATCAAAAGACGAATATGTTCTTCATCCTTTTAGACACATAGGAAAAGGAAAATTATCTTCATTAGTTGGGAAGATTGGTCGGACAAGACATTGAAATTGAAGAAAGCGCAAAATAGAAGCAAAACCATATCAAACAGACGTTTCCATCAAAATTGAACCCATCTTTCTTTTGTGTCAAGCTGTCATGTGGACAAAAGTGAATAGTATACCAAGAGAGAAGATTTTGTGGTGGGTGTCGATCGATTCTATGAATCGATTAACATCTAAACGTAAGGAAGAGCGATTCAAAGTGAGGGGAAAAAGAAAAAGGATGCACAATTCGTTGGTTCGCTCCCTGCAATTGAGTAAGCTATATATATATATATATATATATATATATATATATATATACATACAGAGAGAGAGGGGGGGGGGAGAGAGAGAGAGAGTCAGGTTCAAATGTGGATGAACAAATATTATGTGGATGTAGAGATTAATATGGACCAAGTATTTCAAAAACATGAATAAGGTAAAAATTGTAATTTTAAATATTATTTAATTTAAATAAATAATTAATTAAATCATCTACCCTTTAATTTAGGCAAATTACTTTATTTAAACCCCTACTGACTCTTCCATCGACACATAGGGGTGCAAACGAGCCGAGTCAAGCCCGCGCCTGACCAGGCTCGGCTCGGGCTCGTTTAAATTATATGATGCTCGAGCTCGAGCTCGGCTTGATTCGAGCTTTCTTTTACTGAGCTTGGCTTGAGCTCGTTAAGAATTATACAAGCTCGACTCGGGCTCGGGCTCGGGCTTGGCTCATTTTTCGTTTGATGTGCCTAAATAAGCTTAAGCTCGACTCAAGCTCGTTAAGAAGCTCGTTTACTAATACCCGAAATCCATAATTTTCCAAATATGTTTTTATTTTAATTTATATATTATATAAAGGCTCGTTTAGGCTCGTGAGCCTAATCGAGCTTAGTGACATTAGCTCGAGCTCGAGCTCATTTAATAAACGAGCTTAATATTAAGCTCGAGCTCGGCTTGGGTTCGTTTAAAACCGCTTTCGAGTCGAGCTTTTAACAAGGCGATCCCGAGCACCCCTATCGACACCCACAAAATCGTATCCCTCTCGCTTCCATCGAGATTTATTGAACCACCTCCGGTTAACACATCCTCTCTCGTGTGAAACTATGATTGGAGTGCCACATCCCATCGTAGACCTTCAGCCCCCTATCTACATGTGCGTTTCTTCCTGATTCTATCGCTCTTTCACTCTTTCTTCGTTTTTGATGTTTTCTTTCTTCTTTTCTTGGTTTCCTATTTCTTTAATTTCCTATGTGGAATCATGTTTCCTTAATTTCGTATCAGAAATATGTGATTTGTATATGATTTTGTTTACCTATTATGCGAGATTTGTGAAAAGAAGTGTTGATTCATGTTTCTTCAATTCATTTTTCCTCTAATTATTTTTTTCTTCTTTTTTATGTTGTGTAATGTTATGCTTTCAGTTTAATCTTCATTTTTTTTAGTACTTTCTACATTGATTATTAGTTGGTTTGTATTAGATTTTTTGACACAAATTGCATGTTTATATTAGATTATCAAATTATCCTATGAAACTTCATTAGAATATCTCAAATTTTATGCAAAGTTGTTACAATTAGTTTTATCAAAACATATCAGATTACTTGAAAAACAAATGCATTCTGTGAATATGATTTTGGTTACCTGCATTTAGTTTTATCATATTAGCCTTATGTATTTTATGAATCAGATTAGGGTTATGTATTCCTGTTAATCACGTATTAAACATTTATATTTTGAACTATAAGTTGTATTATTGGTCCATGAGGCCACAAGTGTATGTATTTATATTCTTGAACTTTATTATTTGTATGTGTTTTATTTCAGGACCACTCAAAATGTAGCAATGTTGTTTGGAACAACAATGATGGGTGAAAATTAAGAGACAATATCATGACAACTGAGATTCACCACACCAACATGTCAAAATATAACATCATGAAACAAGAATGAGAATGAAGATTCTTTCATGAATGACATTGTATTCTTATAAAATGAAGATTTTTTTTCAAAAACAACTTACTATAAAGCATTGCATTCGTATAGAATTTGACAAAAATTCAAAAAATGACATTGTCTTTTTATTGAATGTGATACTAAAATTTGTTTTTTTTTGTTTATTTTATGACCTTATATTCTTCAATAATGTTAATAATAGGTAATTATTCTTTAACAATGTTGTTATTCTTCAACTTATGGTTCAAAAATTTGTTATTCTTCAAAATGTTCATTCAATCAGAATATGTAGAATATATATTTTAAATTCTTGGTCCACATTCATTTCTACACCCACACAATACTTACTATCCACATTATAACACACACACACACACACACACATATATATATATATATATATATATATATATATATATATATATATATATATATATTCTGTTAGAATATATATTATAAACTCCTGGTCACATTTATTACTATATCCACACAATACTTTTTTATGAAACGACAAAATAACTAGCCTACTCCTAAATAACAACCTATACCACATACAATACTTACCATCCACATTATAACATATATATATATATATATATATATATATATATATATATATATATATATATATATATATATATATATATATAGAGAGAGAGAGAGAGAGAGCTAGGTTCAAGTATTCTAACTAATCATTGTGCGGAGAATTACTAAGAGAATAAGTTGTTTAACAATGCGAATACGTTCAACCTTATAAAAATATTGTCATTTGCATGTATTCTCGCTAATTATTATTTATTTTTGTTCTCACACATCGTTTTTCGCCCATTTTCATTCT
The DNA here is from genome assembly GCF_002870075.4 of Lactuca sativa. Classification (NCBI taxonomy): domain Eukaryota; kingdom Viridiplantae; phylum Streptophyta; class Magnoliopsida; order Asterales; family Asteraceae; genus Lactuca; species Lactuca sativa. Next base: position 297,265,686 of record NC_056627.2, read on the forward strand.
GACAGAATATGACTCAATAAAATTTTGACAAACATTCCGACAGAAATGAGATTAATAATAATAAGTGTATAATAACCTTATAGACGATTTAATTAGTGAGAATGTGTGTTAATGACAATTGTTATGTAAGATTAAACGTATTTATATTATCAAACAACATATTTTCTTTATCATTTTCATAGCATATGATATCCGCACAATAATTAGTTAGAACAGAATAACCTAATATATATATATATATATATATATATATATATATATATATATATATATATATATGTATCTATGTATAGGCTTACGTTATTCTATTCAAAGTAATTATTGTGTTATTGTATGCATAAATGTGGGCGAATCAATTTTATTTATTTTAAGAATGTAAATAATACATATTATTAAATTAAAGATAATTAGAAAATACCATCTAATTTCATTTTAAGGGTATTTTAGTCAATTAACATAAATTTAAAAAAGGAAATTTGCATATTTTAAGGGATAATAAATTCTATTAATTTTAAAAATCTGATTGTAGTGATGATAATTCTCGAAAATTCTGACAGAATATATTTATAAAAAATAAAAATATTCTTGAACCATAAAATAATAAAAATATTTTTGAACCTATTTCTTGATCATAACTTTAAAAACTTCTTAGAGAATAACAAATTCTTGAACCATCAATTGAAGAATATAAACAAACATTACATTAATTCTTATAGAATACGGGTAACAACTGCTAAGAATTACATTTATTGCTAAAGAATAAAACTAAAAAATTTCAAATCGGAAAAAAAAAACATCAAAATCTAACAAAGACACTAATACATTCTAAAAGAATAATGTTGCTAAGAATCACTTTCAATTTCATGGTCCATTATTCAAGCATCAGTTGCTTCTGTGGAAACAAATCAAATGCATAAATCAGTAAGAAAATATCCATATTTCATTCCAACAGAATTGGAAATCGTGATTCCATTCTGATAGAATTGGAATTCAAGATTCAGTTACAGTATGCATTCTGTTGGAAACAAACAGCCCACCTACGGCTGATGGCTCCATTGAGGCGGGTGACCCCACACCTCGTCCATGCATCAACTGGGTCTGATGAAAACCTTCAGCCACACCGAGACCTCCTTTGCCCTCGCCTTCTTCCTCTTTTGTTCCCAAAAACCGTAGACCTTCGAAGGTCTCATCTGCCCCATATTATTTATAAAAAGATCAACTGAGTTTTGTATCTTCATCACACTATTACCACAAGTGAAGCCAGACAATTCCATATCAATATTTTAATTAGATAAGATCGACATTCTAATTTAGTTGTGATATGAATATGCCAACAAAAAATGATTTCATGGTCATTGTCTACTTCATACAACCAGGTCTTTTCTTATTCCGCTATTGAGATCAACATAACATATTAATTCCATGGTCAACTAACTAAACACATACATGCCTCTACTTTTCAGTAAATCAAAACAAAATTAACTTACACAATTTACTTCCACTGATAATAAATAAGACTGGAACTTCGTGCATCTCATAGCAGGTTATATTGGCATCAGTTCATACTAACGGTGACCTAAAAATCTCGAACAATAAAATAATCTATGATTGCAAATCATGCAGGTAAAAAATCACCACTCAATTTAATATCCTCATTCGAAAAATCTTTCATGACTTCATCATTACTACTAACATAAAGATTCACTAACTTCTCAGGAACAGAGACTGTAACAGAAGGGAACGCTACCTTCTCAGGGACAGATGGTGTAACAGATTTTGGATCAGGAACCACAGGTTTAGCTCCCAAAATATCCTTATCTTAGATCGTATCATTCACAGAAGGAAGAAACGATGTCTTAGAATTACTAACCTTGGATTTCAAAGAATTAAATCCGTCTACCATATCTGAACAAATCCTTTTTCCTCCACCAATTCATTAATAGTTTTGTTATTCCCAGTAGCTTGATAAGAAATCTCGAATTCTCCACTTTGGTCACCATCGATCACATTATCCATCGCTTCCAGCTCAGATTTGATGAAATTTGGATCAATATTCTCTTTGCCACATCCATATTTGATGACATCTCGAACCCCAGATCGTAATACGTATTTCGCACCCTCCTTAGGATTCTTCGATTCCAGATATTTCTTCTCTACCAAAATGCGATTGACTTGCGTCTTAATTTTCTCCTTCAAGCGTGGAGGTTTATCCCTAGTATAGGGAGTATTTTCCTTATGCAAAGCTCTTCTGCCTCTTCTAATTGCAACAGGCTCTGCATCAGGATCTTCTTCCGAACACGATCTGAAAGCGATCAGCGGCAACAGGATGGTGGTGACGATCTTTCTGTGGGTGATGGATTTAACGTGGTAATTTTGGGAGACGTATATTTTATCTGTTTTGGAGTCAGGGTTAGGGAGGATCGAATGGGATAGAATACGGTGATTGTTCATCGTTTTAAAAAGGGATAAAGGTAGGTCAAAGTAATTACCATAATTATAGGAGTGTATTTGTAGAAATTATTTATCAAATTACTAAATTACCCTTATTTATATGTTTGATTATTTATTTATTTTCAAAATTTTGATTTTCCCACATTTGTGCATACAATAACACAATAAATACTTTAAACATCTGAACATCTTTCTCTCTCTCTCTCTCTCTCTCTCTCTCTCTCTCTCTCTCTCTCTCTATATATATATATATATATATATATATATATATATATATATATATATATATATATATATATATATATATATATATATATATATATATATATATACACAAACTAATTTTAAACAACATTTAATCATTAATAATATAATCACATCGAATCAGTACACAAAGATTGTAAATAAGAAAACAAAGTAAAAATTATGAGAAACAAATGGACAAAGCTTTATGTGCCTCTGTGGAATATGTGTACTACCACTGCATGCTCAACAATCAATTTTATATGTTAGATCCGTTATCTGGTCAGTAGTTTAACTATCCATTGTCTAAACGTCTCTAAAAATCTCCAATGTGACCTATAAAAATATCACAAAAAAATCCTTTCCTCAAGTCACATATTGACCAGCGAAAATTATAATGATTATGGTTATTTTATGAATTTTTACTATTTTGTGGAAAAACTTCAGAAAAATGGCTATTATGGTAATTTTATCTTTCAAATAAAAAACAAAATATTGAAAAAGATTTTAAAATAAAAGTTTTTGGATTTTGGACAACTGAAATATCTTAAGTTTTGTTAAATGACTATCCAAGGTCGACTTGGTTTTTGAAATGACTATCTAAATCCGAATCCCAGTATCCAAAAAACCAAAAAACCAGATAATTTTGGATTGGATTCACATATTTTATGGGTGGATTTATGGATTCAGATATTTTTAAACACCCCTAATTAGATGTGGCAATCAATAACACGATACGGCATAAAACTAAACTGGGAAAAAATTAAATTTCGAAATCATGTTCGTAAAAAGTGTAAAAATCATGACGTTATGTCATGTCGTGTTCGTTTTCAAAATCCGATACAAAATTGACACGATATTAATATGTTGTTGTCGTATTTATCATTTTTTTTTTCGTATTTTGTATGATTAATTATGTATTAAATAAAGAAAAAATCATTATAACAAACACTTTTCCAAGATTTTTCCACAAAAAATCAAAAAATAGCAAAAATACACGTGGTCTAACAAAGTCTATCCATGGACATGTCATTCTCTTCAGTTGTAGGTTAGGAAGTCATATTTTTAGCTCCAAAGTAGGGTATTTTGTAAAAAAAATATGAAAAAACCAACTTTGATCTTTCAGAAACTTCACATCCGAAGTCCGTTTGAGTTGATTTTTTTTCATTGTATTATTTGTAACAAGGGCTATTAATTGAAATATCAAAATTGGTATTTGTATATCAGAAATTTGTATATTCTAAGCTCCAAATCAGGATGGTTTGTGATTTTGGTCTTTTCTATATGATTGTTTGTTAGAAGTTACATTAAGTAGATACAGTATTAGTGGATATCATATAACATGACGCGTACTAGTGGTATAACATCCATATTCCAAGTATAAGTCTAATGATTTACAATGTCGCAATTTGAGGATTTCCCATCATCATAATGTGGTAGGGCTTGGGCCGCAATGTGTGACACATCATTTAATGATGGTTGTGCAGTCATTCCCTCACCATGGCTCGGTGGTAGCTAGGGTTCAAAGTCCTTAGTCTCGGGCATTGTACCCTATTTAAAGGATGTGAGGCTAGGATTTCGTTCATCCTCAACCTTCATCACTCTAGAGAGCCCCTACCTCAAACCTAATTCCATCTCTTGTGCTTTTTTAGTTCTTCTTGAGTTGTTTCACTCATTAAAGGAAGGAAGAAAGCTTTGTGAAGTAAGGAAGCATCAAAGCAAGCTCAACACAACCTCTTTGTGTATTTTTCAGACCCTTTTAATCTTTCAAGTTCCTATCTTTATGTTTCATCACTTGTGGATCTAGCAAGTAAGCAAGTTTCTGTATATTGAGTATTATTGATAGATTAAAAATGATAAATTTTGCAACTTTATCACTCCTTAAGGTCCCAAGTGTTTCATATGTTCTAGATATGGACTTACTCACTTGTTTGATGTCATGCATGGGTTTTGAATGAATTTTTCACCATTTTGACCTAGATTGGTGAAGGACATTGTAACTCCAGCATATTCGGGCTAGTCAATATAGATATAATAAACGTTAAAAATAACTTTTTGATAGATGATTATTTAGGACATATAACTTTAATAAAAGTTATTGTATATGTGGCAATGATTCCATACATATAAAGAACATTGAAATTCAACTTCGTATGAAGACGTTATGCTTTTTCGAAGTTTTGCAATTAACCGACACGGCTATGCGTGTCATAAAACGTGAATATTTGATAAATTACTTTTTAGCCTAAGTGATCTAAAAGAAAGTTATAGTAGTTGTTAAAATGAGAGTGTGCATATAGAGAACGTCTAAATCTGACTTCATTAGAGGAAGTTACTCCCTCTGTCCCAATATTATTGTATACAGACGAAAAACACACAAATTAAGAAAAACATTAATTATCACTAACTTTATATAATAAAATGACAGTTTTGTCCTTACTTTACATTTAATGTTCCATTAAATGCTTAGTTCGTTAAGTAATAATGAGGGGGTATTTTGGTAAAAATGTTATTTATTTTTAGAAGTGGACTATTATTTTGGGACAAACCAAAAAGGAAAGATGGACTATAATTTTGGGATGGAGGGAATATTATTTTTTTTAAGATTCAGCGTAGCAGTATACAGCTCAGAAATCAAATTTTAGATCGGTTAATTTTTAGCCAAAACAAACTAAATGAGAATTGAAGATCTCATTAATAGGAGTTCAACGATATAAAGACAGTTGAAAACAGATGCTGAATGAGAGAGTTATGCATTTTATATGGGCATTAACAATCTAAGCCTGTGTAAAATAAATAAACTCAAAATTAGCCGACAGAGTCTAAATGAAATTTGTAGAACCTGTTGATAGCTACGCATGGATATAAAGAATGTCAAAAACGGAGTTTTTATGAAGATGATACATAATCTTGAAAATTTGAAATTCTGCACCTGTGTGTACGACGCGCATGCTTTTAGAAGCCGCCACGCAGCACCATCCAAAATCGATCTGACACATGGCACCACACCAGGACAAACACGTCAACCATGTGTGCGGCGTGGGTGGTCCTGTACACGGTGCACATCTCCATATTTGTCCCTATAAATACATGTCTAGCCTCATTTGCTCTCTACACTTCTACAGTTCAATATCTCGAGTTTCTCTTAAATTTAGTCCCAAATGTCCCTATTTTTTAATCTATGGTGAAGCTCTCCAACCTCTGAGTGTTTAACTAGTTGTAACCTTCAAGTAGGAGTTCCCGAGTTAGTATTCTGCCCGGTTAGGTTTCGGTTTTCATCAAGAATCTCTATAAGTTAAGCTCCACCCTATCACTTTCAGTGTAACTTATATTTATAGTCATAAGTCATTATTATGAACTGTGACATCCCCAATTTCACAGCCATAAAAGACCGATTTGTTTATGCTTTGTTTTAAAATCAGAGTTATCTTTTAAAGAAAACAGTTGCGGAATTTGTCCCAAAAACAAAATATGGTAACCATTTATCAAAATATTTCTCAAAAAGAAGGTATTTTTATTAAATAATAAAACCTCGGGATGTCATGTTCCGATATAGATCAAAAGCATAAACAATATAAAATAGACCTTACAACAGTCATTTATAACCACTGGTCTACAATCCTAAATCTCTCGTCAAGTTCACCAACTTATACTCTTGTGCCATTACCTGTAATGCAAAGAAAACTGAGTGGGTCAGGCTTGCGAGCCTGGTGAGCATATAAGGTTTTCAACCCACAATAATACATTTATTATATTCAATTATCAAACAATCAACCCAAATACCCATCCCCATTATCTTCTTTATTTCTTAAGGTTTTACCCTAAGAATCGATTATACTTTCTTCATTCATTCCTAAGGATTTACCTAAGGAAGTGACACAAAGTCCATTTGCTACCACAGGTTATACAACAGGCACTACGCCGCATAGTCACCAGGGTTCATACAATTGGCACTACGTCTCATAGTCACCAAGGTTTACATAATAGGCACTACGTCTCATAGTCACCTGGGTTTGCACAAAAGGCACGAAGTCACATCGTCACTAAGGTTTATCAAATAGGCACGAAGTCGCATCGTCATCAAGGCTTACTCAATAGGCATGAAGTCGCATCGTCACCAACTATTCCATCTACCCATGTTCTACCCAACATTTTTGTAGATATAAATACAAACATAATTTAAATCATTTAACACCTGTATAAAACATCAAATCTAAGCCCATATCAAATAGACAAATAATATATAACACATATCACGTATTTCATAGCTAATACTTTATATTTATGTGTTAGAAGAAAGTAACTATGCACTCATGCATATAAACAACAATATATATATATATATATATATATATATATATATATATATATATACACACACACACACACACATAACATGTATTTTATAAAATACTTCATATCTATGTGACTATACACTCACTTGATTAGACGATGCTCGAACAGCACTACAACTTGTAGAAGTAGTATTCTTCGGTAGATCTGGAAGATCTTCACAAAAATGGGCTTCTCGCGGGCAGGGCTTCGGCTCGGGAATCTCACTTCTCGGGATCCTCGGGGCTTCGGAACTTGCTTCGGGGCTCGGGAATGATACCGAGGCTTCAGGATATAATTGGCACGCAAACCGATGCAAAACTTAGAGATCAAGGAAGAAAAATGGCAAGGCAAATGGCTAATATCGGTTTCTATTTATAGGCTGCTGGGTCTGGGATTACGCTGGGCGTAATTTTGGAGTACGCTGGGCGTAATCAGTACGCTGGGCGTAATTTCCAAGTACGCTGGGCGTAATTTGACGTCACTGCATGTGTCATTTGGTGGCACTCGAGTATTGGTCAGGCAACTTGCAGCCCTCTGAGTACGCTGGGCGTACTCAAATTACGCTCGGCGTAATTTGACTCGTCAAACTTCTAAATTGCGTAACTTTCGCATACAAGCTCCGTTTTCGACGCTCTTTATATCCACACGAAGGTGAGATTATGCTCTACAACTTTCATTTAGACTCCGTCGGCTAAATTTGACTTTATTATTATTATACTATTTTTAGTAGGCCGGGACAGGAAAACTTCGTTATAAAATCATAAGTTCTTCATCCGACGTCTGTTTTCGTCTGTCTTTTTACCGTTGCACTACTAATGACGAGATGTTCGATTCTCATTTAGATTGTTTCGGCTAAAAACCGCTCGATCTCAAATCGAGTATTCGGGCTGCATACCGCTAAGTCGAAACTTAGAAAAATCATAACTTTCTCATACGAAGTCAGATTTAGACGTTCTTTTTATGCGCGCTCACGGTTTAACGTATTCTACGACTTTCGTTTAGGTTGCTAAGGCTAATTATTTCTCTAACATAAATTCACTTTTTACGTCGCGCTGTGTCGTGCCGGTTCTGTCGCGAAACTTCGATGGGTCATAACTTCTTCGTTATAACTCGAATTTCGGCGTTCTTTATATGTACGGAATCCTTTTAACATATACTACAACTTAGTTAAGATTATTCATTCTAAATAATCTTCTATCAGAAAGTCATTTTTTTACGCTTATCGTCTCTAAATTGACTAGCTCTGATCTACGGGCGTTACAATTATCTCCCCCTTAGGATGATTACGTCCCGGAATCATCAACGAAACAGTCCTTACGTTAAATTTCCATCCTAATTAATAACCGTGATGCTCAATCTTTCATCTGCTTTTCGTACTATGTTGGACTTTCAATCGTAACCTTCAAGTTACAAAATAAATCCTTATTGTGGACTCCTTCTTCTTCTTAGGATAAATACATTCATTTATCTATTGTAACTAACTGATGGGTCGTGTCCCGATGACCTCTCATCGTAGTCGGACTCAATTTGATATGACCGCTAGGGTCAGAATATAAATTATCTTCTTAGTCACTACCGAAACAATGGTAACGACATACTTAAATGAAACGAGATCAATCACTAGCCTCTTGTTAACCTTGTGACTTTCCTTGATCCAAGTGTGAGTCCTGTGCTTCCGGTAGTATATGCATCTACTACCTTTCACACCTACTCATACTCGTCCCAAGTATTGTCTCTCAGTCGAACCAAGTCACTATACAAAAATCACACAATCATTTAATACATCAGGTATTAAAACCATAAATATCAAAACCAGGGTTTACATTATAACTTGAAATGATTACACAAAAGCTCAAGTTCACCCTATACTATGCCTTTAATTGGCTACATTATAAGTTGATCCTTGGATATAAATTCCTCATCCTTGATTCGCTTCGTCGAGGATCATGTGGAATGCCCTTGGCTGTGGCGGTGCGTTTTTCTTTGGGCAGTCTCTAGAAATATGCCCTTCCCCGTTATATCCGTAGCACACCTTTTTGTTGGATGCGCACTTGTTGGCGTAATGCCCCGTCTTCCCACATTTGTAGCAAGTCATCTCCTCGCTACACTTCCCGAAGTGTTTCTTTTTACACTTCTCGCACCACTTAGCTTCATCTCTTCCTCCAGATTTCGAGAATTTGGTTTCTTTGTTGATTATTGAAGATCCTTCATGTTTCCTCTTCTCTCCAACTTCAGCTCTCTCCAGACCCTTTTCTTTTATTTGGGTCTCAACATTTTTGGCTGCCCAGATGGCGGCTTTCAAAGTGGTTGCTTGCTTGACTATCGGACCAAAGTCCGTTGGTAATCCATTGGCAAACTTGTTGACCTTGGAAAGCTCAGTTGGAAGTAGGTATGGAATAAGCTTCATCTTTTCCATAAAGGTTGTGGCGTATTTAATGACGCTCAATTTTCCCTTCTTCAGATTCTGGAACTCATTGTTGACTTCTAGAAGATCCTGCTCAGAGCAGTATTGCATTTTCAGTTGCACCACAAATTCTTCCCAAGACATCTTGCTAGCTTCCCCCTTGGGCATCGAACCGGCCAGTAACTTCCACCAGCTCAGTACTCCAGATTTTAACAGAGGAATTGCAAGAGCGGTCTTCTGTCTGTTGCTACACTCGCAACTTTCAAACATTGTCTCCATCTCGGAGATCCAGTCCATGACTTGCACCGGTGTCGGGCTCCCAGAAAGACACGTGGGTTTGGATGCCATGAAATCCTTGTACTTGCATCCACGTTCGTCATTTCCTCCATCCTGGTTGTTTTGGCGAACTATTGGTGGATTGGCTTGACCAACGGTCCCACTGTAGTTTCCTCCTTCAGACTGCCCTCCATTTACTTCGGGCTCTTCAACTTGAATTGACAATTCTTCGCGATTCTGCCTAATCAGACGTCTGGTTTCTTCCATCTGATGATCCAACATTGCCTGGATCATCACTTGAACTCCGGCCATTGTCATTGGTTCAGGTGTTGCTGCTACAACAGGTATTTGCTCAATCACTGGTATTTGATTCCTGTTTTCATCATCATTTCCAACTCCACTCGTCGTTCTCACCATTTTTTATCTATACACTGAATAAGGTGAAATTAGATCCTCATTCACGATAAATATTCAAAATCATCCTTATCACTCCAAAACGTTACATGCTAGTTATAATATCGTAGACGTACGCTTAGAATCGTAAACACATAAGGTTTCCAGACCCGGTCGGCAACAGACCATAGATTCGAACAAATAATATCATATATGGCAAACATATAACATTTAGCACTTAAAGGCATTTCAGGCATCTTTCCTAAAATAAACTAGTGTGTGTGTGTGTCAATTTAGGTGTACCACCTAAAATATAATGGACACACTCAACTCACAATCATCGCTTAGCATTCTAAGTTTAAGTCTAGAAATAAATCCATATTCCTAGTTCGCTTAAACTAATGCTCTGATACCAACTGTGACATCCCCAATTTCACGGCCAGAAAAGACCGATTTGCTTTGTTTTAAAATAAAAGTTATCTTTTAAAGAAAACAGTTGCGAAATTTGTCCCAAAAACAAAATATGGTAACCATTTATCAAAATATTTCTCAAAAAGAAGGTATTTTTATTAAATAATAAAACCTCGGGATGTCATGTTCCGATACAGATCAAAAACATAAACAATATAAAATAGACCTTACAACAGTCATTTATAACCACTGATCTACAATCCAAAATCTCTCGTCAAGTCCACCAACTTATACTCTTGTGCCATTACCTGTAATGCAAAGAAAACTGAGTGAGTCAGGCTTGGGAGCTTGGTGAGCATATAGGGTTTTCAACCCACAATAATACATTCATTATATTCAATTATCAAACAATCAACCCAAATACCCATCCCCATTATCTTCTTTATTTCTTAAGGTTTTACCCTAAGAATCGATTATACTTTCTTCATTCATTCCTAAGGATTTACCTAAGGAAGTGGCACGAAGTCCATTTGCTACCACGGTTTATACAACAGGCACTACGTCGCATAGTCACCAGGGTTCATACAATTGGCACTACGTCTCATAGTCACCAAGGTTTACACAATAGGCACTACGTCTCATAGTCACCTGGGTTTGCACCAAAGGCATGAAGTCACATCGTCACCAAGGCTTACTCAATAGGCACAAAGTCGCATCATCACCAACTATTCCATCTACCCATGTTCTACCCAACATTTTTGTAGATATAAGTACAAACATAATTTAAATCATTTAACACCTGTATAAAAACATCAAATCCAAGCCCATCTCAAATAGACAATTAATATATAACACATATCACGTATTTCATAGCTAATACTTTATATTTATGTGTTAGAAGAAAGTAACTATGCACCCAGGCATATAAACAACAATATATATATATATATATATATATATATATATATATATATATATATACACACACACAGACACATAACATATATTTTATAAAATACTTCATATCTATGTGTAAGATGAAAGTGACTATACACTCACTTGATTAGACGATGCTCGAACATCACTACGACTTATAGAAGTAGTATTCTTCGGTAGATCTGGAAGATATTCACAAAAACGGGCTTCTCGTGGGCAGGGCTTTGGCTCGGGAATCTCACTTCCCGGGATCCTCGGGGCTTCGGAACTTGTTTCGGGGCTCGGGAATGATACCGGGGCTTCAGGATATAATTGGCACGCAAAATGATGCAAAACTTAGAGATCAAGGAAGAAAAATGGCAAGGCAAATGGCTGATATCGGTTTCTATTTATAGGCTGCTGGGTCTGGGATTACGATGGGCATAATTTCCAAGTACGCTCGGTGTACTCAGTACGCTGGGCGTAATTTGACGTCACTGCATGCATCATTTGGTGGCACTCGAGTATTGGTCAGGCAACTTGCACCCCTCTGAGTACGCTGGGCGTACTCAAATTACGCTTGGCGTAATTTGACTCGTCAAACTTCTAAATTGCGTAACTTTCGCATACGAACTCCGTTTTCGACGTTCTTTATATCCACGCGAAGGTGAGATTATGCTCTACAACTTTCATTTAGACTCCGTCAGCTAAATTTGAGTTTATTTTTATTATACTATTTTTAGTAGGCCGGGACAGGAAAACTTCGTTATAAAATTATAGCTTCTTCATCCGACGTCCGTTTTCGTCTGTCTTTTTACCGTTGCACTACTAATGACGAGATCTTCGACTCTTATTTAGATTGTTTTGGCTAAAAACCGCTCGATCTCAAATCGAGTATTCGGGCTGCATACCGCTAAGTCGAAACTTAGAAAAATCATAACTTCCTCATACGAAGTCAGATTTGGACGTTCTTTTTATGCATGCTCACGGTTAACGTATTCTACGAATTTCGTTTAGGTCGCTAAGGCTAATTATCGCTCGAACATAAATTCACTTTTTACGTCGCGTTGTGTCGTGCCGGTTCTGTCGCGAAACTTCGACGGGTCATAACTTCTTCGTTATAACTCGGATTTCGGAGTTCCTTATATGTACGGAATCCTTGTAGCATACACTACAAATTAGTTAAGATTATTCATTCTAAATAATCTTCTATCAAAAAGTCATTTTTTGATGCTTATCATCTCTAAATTGACTAGCCCTGATCTACGGGTGTTACATGAACCTATAAATAAGATTTACGAGTAATTCCAAGTCGTTATACTGATTGATCTACTTACGGGAGAGGTGTGCAGAATGATCATGTTGGCTTGGTTGTTGGATTTCAGAGAGGCTATATGCCGAAATGATCCTTGCTCCCAATTGTCCTGCCTAGCTCATCTTACATATAGATATGAAGTATCTAATTAATTAATTGTTATACATGCCTATGTGCAAAGATGTTATGTTTTAGAGGAAATGTTACAAAAAGATAAGTTTATATGATTTATATTGTATTTGTATGTTTATAAATATTAAACATTGGGTAACGAAGGGTAGTGAAAGATGCCATAGTACGATGAAAGATAGGATGCTATAGTATGTAGGAAAACATAGTACCAACGATGTAGTCACTTAGCAAAGTATATGTGACAACTATCAGACTAATTGATGATAGTCCCATAGAACACTAGCAACGATGGACTTCGTGCCTATTAAATAAACAGTGGAAGCTATGGACTTCGTGCGTATCAAATAAACACCGGTAGCGGTGGACTCCATGCCTATTAAATAAACATTGGCAGTGGTGGACTTCGTGCCGATTAAATAAACATTGGTAGCGATGGACTTCAATCCTATTAGGTAAACACTAGTAGTGATGGACTTCATGCCTCTTCCTTAGGATAAACCCTTAGGAATGAAAATAAAAAGGAACCTACTGACATCTATTTGCGGAGAAATCCATGTAACAGTATTGTCAGCAACGATGAATAAGATGAACCTTATGGTAGATTCTAGGGAAGAATAAATAATAAAATGGGGATGGATAATTAGGTTAACTGTTTGATAATTAAACATATTAACTATATTATTATGGGTTGAAAACCCAATGTACTCGGCAGATTTACCAAATTGAACCACTCAGCTTCTGTATATCACAGATAGTGGTACAAAGTTAGATGCATGATGAGAGATTCAAGGAGATGTAGAGTGTTAGTCCAAGATACTATTAGGCCTGGATATTCTCATGTTTTGTATCAATTATGGCATTCTAAGATTTTATAAACTAATGGAAAGATATCAATACCGAACATTTCTTCGAAAATGTTTCATGTTAATGTTATCTCACATTGAAATAATATTTTTGGGACCAATTCCGCAACAAAATAAATACTTTGTTTTAAAATAAGCATAAATAAAAAAATTTAAAATGATCGTAAATTTGGGGATATCACAGACATGCATTGGACATGCAAAACCATAAAGTTATAATTTTTTTATGGACCGTTATGGTGTCATGAAGCTTTCTATAAAGTATGAGGATCATTCTTAATTAATTAAGGGTTGAATCTACCAGCTAGGCCATGACACGGTAAAGTGTTGACGATGTGGTGGGTAGATTCATCACAGCTTCTGCCTGAGCTGAACCATAGGGAGGCTAGGGACTAGTCGCGACATGGTGGTCTGAGAGAAAGATATAATTGTTGACTTGTTAGCTAGTTTGTCTTTAGGTCAAAACTTTAGGGTTATAGGTCATGGAAAAAGGGTTTACCTTTTTATTATATTTAGGTGGTTGTAGTAGCAGCTTTCTCTTTTCTTGCGAGTTGTGTGACTGTCTACTTTATCTATGAGGTGAGTCTTCTCACTATACTGTAGGACACTATGTGTCAGGATATGTTTTTGTCTCTGTGATTGCATGAAAGACCATGATTTTCCCTGTGGCAACTACATGAAAGGACCTGATTTGGCCAATATCATTTGTATGAAAGACCACATGTCATACCCCCGACCGGTGGCAGAAAGATCAGGCTGTGCGATGTCTTCATCAGGATCACATATATTGATTACATTGAACAATATACATAGAAAATAACATAAATATAACTTTCATTATAAATAGAATTACGTCCTAATAAGTTTTGCAAGTACCAAATAATTCAAATACAGTTAGTGTCTAAAATAACTGAACAACAATAATAAGGCTTCCGATGAATCCATGAAGGTTACTCCTAAATGTTTGTTGTATTTGTCTTTTAGTTACCTATGAATACATGTGGTTTTAAAAATGACAACATACATTTTGGTGAGTACACATGTTTTTAGCATTTAATATTGAATGTAGAAAGTATGTGTTTTATAAGTATTTTAACTTATATTATTTGTATACTTTTTATCCGGAAATAGTGATATACTATTTATAAGTACTATTTCAACTTATAATTAGTCGTATACTTTTTTATTGCAAAAGTAGTGTTTTACCATGTATAAGTACTATTTCAGTTTATATAATTAGTAGTTTAATTTTATTCCAAAAGTAGTTTGTTACAATATATAAATACTATTTCAACTTATATAATATATGGTTTACTTTTATTCCAAAAGTAATCATTTTTCATATATAAGTACTACTCCCCAGTTTATATGATTACTAGTTTACTTTTATCTTAAAAGTGGTGATATATATATATATATATATATATATATATATATATATATATATAACTACTATTTCAAATTATATAATTAGTGGTGTACTTTCATCCCAAAATAGTGTTTTACCATATATATATATATATATATATATATATATATATATATATATATATATATATATATATATATATATATATATATATATTATTTCAACTTATATAATTAGTGAAGAATTCTTATCTTATAGTGTTGTTTTACAAGTTTTATTTCAACTTATTTTAGAAGTTCGCTTAAGGTGCATTGGAGTAGTGTTGAAATGAGCTCCCATAATCGAGCTCACAACTGTTGCATTATCCCCCACCACGACGCTTCACCGGATCTCATTGTAGATAGTTATCCTTGTTGTGACTAGCTCGTCAAGGTTGTAGCTAGAAACCACAGGTACGGGATGTCAATCCCGTATAGATCTATACATAAATATCCTGTTAATTTAAGATTTAACGATTATAGGTCTGGAGTATCAGCTAAATAATTAGCATAATATCATGAATAAGTCTCATTAACAACGAGTAGAAAACCTTAATAGTTGTAACCTTAGCTTCAAGTTGTTGAGTTATTAGATTAATGTTGCCTTTTTATAATTAGATTAACATAATTATAATATTTTTATTATCTTTGAAGAGTATAATATAGTTTTATCTCTTTTTAAACGAGTAGATTTTGCATAATATTTACCTATCATCCACTAAAATGAGTAAAGTAATGACGAAATAGTTTTTTACTATCCATTAAAAATGAGTAGAGTAGCATAATATTTTCTTATTATCCATTTAAAAAGGAGTAAAGTAATGGGATAATATTATATTATTATCCATTAAAAATGAGCAGAGTAATGGCATAATACTTTAGTATCATCCATTACCTATCTAACCAAGTAAATCATATAATAATGCTCAACTAATTACAATATCATAACGATAATTAATAATTAATTAAATAAGCATAATAGCATTTATTCCCCCCCCCCCTTCCCTAATTTCAAAAAGAGTTGAAAATGGGTCGTGAACTTACCCTCGTAGCTTGCTTTGATAGGCTCTGAGTGTTGCGGCTGAAGGTGTCTGGGGCCTGAGGCTGCTCGAGGGAAAAAGGAAGGGCTTTTGAACAAAGCAGTGAGAGTGAGTTTGAGAAAGAGAGAGAGAGAGAGAGAGAGAGAGAGAGAGAGCAGTTGCTCTTCAGATGTGCAACCAAGAAGGTTCGAGCCTACTATTTATAGCAAGCTTTTGGGCGAGTGTGTCGCACTCTAGTGAGAAGCGCATCGCGCTTGAGCGTGCTAGCTCCATCCAATGATGAGAAGTGTCGTTCTATCATTTGCCCACATCCTCCATATCTCGACGAATCCGCCCGTCAGTGGGGCCACGTGGCATACTATGGGCATATCACACAGGGTTCTACCGGGTAAAATCACTAGTTTTCAAAAAATCATAACTTTCGCATACGAGTTTCGTTTTTCGATGTTTTTTATATCCACGTCTAGCTATCGATGAGTAATATAAATTGAATTTAGATTACTATGGCTATTTCGGACTTCATTTTTAGCCCTTATTTTTAAAATGGGTGCACCCTAAATGATTTTACAAAAGTCATAATTTTCGGTGTGCTTAATGTCCATGATATTGTATCGAGGAATACTACAATTCTTTGTTATATTATTTTGGTTAAAACTCGGCTAATTTTCTTTTAAATTTTTATGACACATATTTCGGCGCAGAGTTGGTATTGAAACTTAAAAAAATCATAATTTCTTTATACGAACTCATATTTTTGCGTTCTTTATATATTCAGGATCGCGCCAACGAGTACTTTACGAATACGTTAGTATTTGTGCAAAATAATACAAAATTTTGGCGCCAATATTTTTTTTTTTTGGATGATTTGGCTGATTTTTATCATATATTGAAATGTGTAATATTGTATTTTAATTATAATTTGACAAATTTTACAAATTTAGCCTATTACATTTGACGTCTGACACATTTATGATCGATTACGAGTGACTATTTTTGACGATTATTGTCACACTACATGAAACAACCCAAAAATACCACCCAAAAATTTCGATTTTTATTATAACAGAACCCATGAGACTGAGTATCACATACTAAAACCATATGCTGCGTGTTTCAAAAACCATAATAAAATATTGTGAGAAAAACTGTATCACAACTGTATCCAAACATATCAAGAAAACTAAATCAACTCCCAGGACAAAACTGAAGTTGTGGTGTGTGCGATGCCATCATCCCGACCTCTTCCCTTTGCTTGCGGAAGTACCTGAAACCAAAACTGAAACTGTAAGCACGAAGCTTAGTGAGCTCCCCCAAACTACCACATACCACATAATAACATATAAGCACATACTGGGCCTTGCCCACTGCATCGGACCAAAGTCCGGGCTAACTGGGGCCTTGCCCCCTACATCGGACCGAAGTCCGAAGCTGACTGGGACCTCTGTCCCCTACATCGGACCGAAGTCCAAAGCTGACTGGGACCTTCCTCCCCTACATCGGACCGAAGTCCGAAGCTGACTGGGACCTCTGTCCCGTACATCGGACCGAAGTCTGAAGCTGACTGGGACCTTCGTCCCCTACATCGGACCGAAGTCCGAAGCTGACTGGGACCTCTGTCCCCTACATCGGACCGAAGTCCGAAGCTGACTGGGACCTTCGTCCCCTACATCGGACCGAAGTCCGAAGCTGACTGAACATAGCATAAACATATCAACTAGCATAAACACATAAATCCTGTCTGAGCCACGGAGGCGTCAAACATACTAGCTACTGCATTGGACCGAAGTCTAGAACTACGGCTAACTGAACGGGCTGACATTGTGGCCTTAGACCCGTTCCTACTGAAGGGAAACTCACCTCGTGAACTGACTGCTGTGTGAATGGCTCTGGAAGCTAACTGATGCTGCTCCGGTATCCCCCTGGCTACAAGTCCATAAACACACTCAATCAAATGCTAAACACTGCACTGGGGTAAAATGACTCTTTTACCCTTGGTCAAAGTCAACTCTCTCGGTCAAAGTCAACCCACAGTTGACCTGACTCGCCGAGTTGGGCCGCCAACTCGCCGAGTCTCTAGTCTCACTTCTCAACCCTACTCGTGGCTACTCGTCGAGTATGGCATCGACTCGACGAGTACCCTCTCGATCCAAGAACTCAGACAATCTTCATCCGACTCGCCGAGTCATATGAACAACTCGACGAGTTGTTCTTCGATCTAAGAAGATTGCCTTGGACTCGCCGAGTTGTATGAACAACTCGTCGAGTCCCACCATTACTGAGTCCACCCTCCGACTCACTGAGTCCATCCTACTGCTCACTGACCACCACTCGAAATCACTCAAAGGGGGTAAAGATCGGGGACTCGCGACCGGACTCGCCGAGTCCGAAGAACGACTCGCCGAGTCACATGCATGCAGATCCTAAAAACTCGATTCTGCTCAACACCACCGCATACAAATTATAGATCTGAGTTCCTAAGGCTGATTTACCACGTAAAGTTTCCAACTTTATGTGTACATCCACATGAAAAAGGAGATAAAGGCTAAAAAAGGCACTTAGAAGAGTAGATCTAGGGTTATCATGCAAAATGGCTCCATAAAGGTGATAGATCTACGATTTTGGAACTGAAACATGGCTAGATCTGAAGGCTAATCAATCTAATGTGATCCCTCTACCAAGAACAACTAAGAAATGCCTAAAAGAGGCTAAATATGCTTGCTAAAGAGAAATCAATCATAGAAACAGAAGGAATTCGGCTCATACCTCAATGAACTCTGAAATGGGAGCAAGACCTTGGATCTTCTTCTTCTCCTTTGGATCTAGCCTCCTTCTTCTCTTCAAAACTTCAAGATTTACACAAGAAATGCACAAATAACCAAAGAAACGATTAGGGTTTGCTAAATGATGCTCTGAGGGTGAAGGGGACGAGTTTGGGGGCTCATAAGGTGGTTTAAATAGGGTGCAAACCTGGGGATTTAGGGTTTCTACCTGGCAGGCAGACTCGCCGAGTCCCGAATATGGACTCGCCGAGTCGCCGACTAACACGTGCTCGAAATCTCGTCCCCACTCGACGATTCGGGCCATAGACTCGCCGAGTCCTTCTCAAAAACTTCTAAATAAATGCCACAAAAGCAACATACCAGGAATGGGGCGTTACACTACAATTTGGCCCGTGGCATTTTGTAGGAAGGACCATGATTTAGCCCATTACAGGAAGTGATTGTAAGACTACGTTTTGGTTTGTAGCATTCACTTGGGTTGAAAAAGACTTGATTGCTGAAGTACGAAAATGATGATATGTATGATTTATGTTATATGTGGTATCTTAGAAAATTCACTAGGTTTGGTGCTTAGTTTTAAGTTTAAATATTTCCGGTACTTTTAGTAGAAAAGGGAAGAGTTCGGTCTGATTGCATAGCATCCACTAGAGATTTCACACTATTTGTTTTATGTTTTACGCTGATGTTTATTGATACTACATTTTATACTCTAAATATATTTTCATTGAATGGAATGAATGGTTTTATCATATTTAAAAAAGGACAATTTTATTCTAAATTTTGGGACACTGCAAGTAGAACCTATGTCTTCTTCATCTGTTATCAATAAAGCCAAGCACTAGTGTAAGGATTTATTGCATTGCAACTTGATTATCCCACTCATTCTTCTAGTTTTCATGATTATATTTGTTTCCATGTAATGCATCTATCACCATTCCCTACCTCAACTCCAGGTATGGTGTAGTCAACCACAGGCTTGTATGGTAATGATGAAGCTAGCTGATAGCTAGAATGAATAAGAAAGTTTTGTTTTCAGAATAGTGAAAATATTGCATCTAGAAGTTGAGTAAGGGCCTACCAGTGCTTCCATGTTGTTTAAGAAACTCACTTCCATTTACCTATGTACTATCACTGGCCAACGTGCTCTGAATTTTGCAATCAAATGAGAACCATAAAACTCATAAGCATTGCCTACTCAATGGGAAGATGCACAGAAACAAGAATGTGTCAACTTAACACGATAGGTTATCAATCTCAAGTCGTGTGCTAGTGAAGACTAAAAGGTTTACTCTTGAAACTCTTCAAGATCATTAAGACTCCCATTGACTTCTTGACATATAAGTTTTTTTCTCAAGAAACATTCCTTGACAAGAACAAACAAACATTCATAAGTTGGTGTGAATTCTCGACAAGAAACACTTCATGAATCAGTCTTAGTTCATCCTTTGTTTTTAACCAAAACATCATAACTTCCAATTCCAATGTGCTAGAGTAAGAAAACATTATTACTCCACATTTCATGAGGTGTTATAAACCTACTTAGTAAGCTTCAAGATATGGTGTGTAGTAATTAGAGTATGACTTTAAAACTTGATTGGAAACAAAGTATGACTTATCTCTCAATTGAACCATAACAATATCTGAATTCTCTTCTTAGTCATACAATTGCACTAAGATGTTCGTTGAGGATCAATTGTGATATAGTTCCATAATCATTAAGATGATCATAAAACATGATACTAAAGTACACTCCTTTCCTTTTAGATTGGAAAAACTTTTATCTTTTCTGCCTAATATATTCTTCATATTCGTTCTGCTACTCTTAGAACATTTCAAAGTATCAAAATTGTGCTTAATCTTATAAGCACGAAATATTTACTGAAAGTATCAGTAAATCATGATGAATAAATATATCATCCATTGCGGCGGGTTTGAATAGTCTACATCAGTGTACTAGATCCATTAGTCCTTCACTGTGACTCACATAAACATATGATCAATGAACTAGTCATAATCTTCCAACAATCAAGAATCTCATACATCACGCAATTCAAATTGCACGACTCCTAATATTTTATCCAATTGAAACTTGGGCGATGAGAATTTTTTATCACTTAGTTGATTATGACATTTCCACAAATGAAACAACAAGAATCAAATCCACAATTAATTTTGATAATAATAGAAATGTAACCAACACTTTCATAAACGCCATTGTAAGGAAATATAAAATAAACGACTAAAAAAAGCAAAATTTCACTTTTATTGATAATAAACTAAAATTTTGGAACTTGTCCTTACAACGCATAAATGAAAAAAAAAATGTTTCTAGACATTTCCTAAGAAATCTATTAAATTTATCATAACTCCGAAGTAGTAGCCTCCAAAATCTGATCATCGAACCATGTGATCGAAATCTATTTCTCACGATCAAATTCAACTCACTCTTCTTAAGCTTCCTTATTTCTCTTAGATCCTGCAAAACATCAAAATATGATTATCACATCATATATCAAGAATTTATGAATATGAACTTACTAAAAATAATGGAGTTAGATAATGGATGTACCTGAAGTAGAGCCACACGACTTGACTTTACCATCTCTGAGATCTTTCAGGTAGTCAGAGCAGCTTCGCAACCAATGCCCCTTCAATTAGAAATAGAAACATATGGACTCTTTAGGGTAAACACATGGAACTATCCCAGAACTAGCCTTTCTCTTTACCATATAGTCAAACAGTTTGACCTTGGTCGATCCCTTTCCATTAGGAAGAGAAACCTTTTATTGACTACCATTTTTGCTATCATTAATGTCCATGGAAATTTGGGATACAGATCCTTCAAAAACTTTTGCTTGACTTGGACTCTTAAGCATTTCCGGTTCAGCAACAATTAACATGTGTGTCAGATCAGTTAAGGTCACGTCGTGGTCCCTCATATACTAGTCTTTAATGAACTGACTATATGACTCAGGAAGCGAAAGTAGAACCAAGTCGATGGCTAGCTCCCTTGCAAAAACGACATCCAAAATCCCCAATCTATCAATGTACAATTTCATTTTCAGAACATGCACACACATAGACTTTCCATCTTGATGTTTACATGCCAACATGGCTTGAGTAACTTCATATTTTTTAGCTTGAAGGAAACATGACTTAGGGAGAATCATTGGAGGAGGCGGAGGAAGAAGAGTTGAAGATGTATGATCTCGAGTTTCAGCATTGCTCGAAAAAGGGAACATTCTTTCACCTTGATCAACATCTGGAAGATCATCTTCAGATAGAGGAAAAAAATGTCCAAAAGAACGAGGAAGACCAATGTTGTCTGAACTTGACATCTATAATAGGAGAAAGGAAAATTCAAGCTAGTTGATTTTAATCCTTAATTATTAACCCATAAATTTAAATCAAGGCTAGGATCCATATTTTCGATTCGAACTTTGAAGAGGGATGTCGTAATCAAATTTGAATCTATTTTAGGTAGGTAAAGCATTTACCAATTTCAATCTCATGAAACTCCTAGATCATATAAGATTCATTGAACTATTCAATGACATGTTTAATCTCGATTATGCTATCATTTTTGTGACTGGGATATCGAGGATCACAAATGAGATGTGAATAAACATGCAAATTAGCTTGGTACTCTCGATGTCATTTATCCTCTCGTATTAATTTGTCGGTTAACCACACACACTCCATTAATCAAAGATAATTTTCAAGACACCCATTACCACCTTTATTAGTCCCACATTAATATTTCGGTTAACCACACACGTTCCACTAAGACTTATAAAGTGTAATGTGCAATTTCATGGATTAGCATACAAATTCACATTTTCCTAAAGTAACTAAGAGTGGAATTTAAAATAGTTTAGTTACTTTATATCATTATACTTTAATGAGATTATGTCCTATCAAACCCGTTCGGATAATGACCCTCCACCAATCAAGGGAGCGGTGGGTAAGAGTGGATACCTAATCGTTGTCATTTTATAGGCTGCTTCCTTAAACTCCCCTTATAGATCGGCTTCATGAATGAGGCGTACTAGAGGTTTGACTGACTTTTCTTATACATATAATATATATTAAACTTTTAATAATATATATATAGCATAAGGTGAATTTTAAAATATTTTAAAATTTCAAGGGTTTTATCTTTTTAAAAATTAAACTTTTAATTTAATTGAATTTAAAACATTTTATGGATTTATTAATTGTCCTTTAATTAATCACTTAATTAAACTAATAATAAGATCCTGTATTTTAAACTTTTAAAAATATAAATTATTATTTTATATTAATCATTTAATTCAATTAATATCTAGATCTATTTATATACTTAAAAAAATCATATTAATCAACAAAAATAATTAATCAAGTCGAATACTTATCTCCTAACTTCTAGGGTTTTAATTTATCATCATAGATACACCAAAATTTCGTATCTAACAGCTCAACATGCCATGTTTGATGATCATCACGCTGTGTTGCAGGCCAACATGCCATGTTGGAAGAACACCACGGCGTGTTTGAAGAACAAAATGATGATTATGTTTTCTCCTCCTTGTTCAAGTTCACCATTGTATCAATTCCATTGAAAAATAAACCTACGCTCTAATACCACTAATGGGTATTGAGCATAACAAAAAATCCTATATGTGTATGTAACCCTAAATAATTTGATCTACGTTTTCTCTAATTGAACATAGAAATTGAAAAACACAATAGAAACCCTAGTACACTAGTATATAATCAAAATACACAATTAGGGTAAATAAAATCATACCTCAATTATTATGTAGTAATAACAATGAAAAACCTTGTGTTGTTGAAGCCTTGAGAGCAAGCTCCATAAATCTCGCGCCTCTAGTGGTTCACACCCAACACTAGCAAAAGAAGTTGATGAAGAAGGAAGAGCGAGGATGAAATTTTCGGCCTAACCCTCTAGGGAATCAATTGGCCGAAAATCATAGGGTTATGCCCTGTTTATAGTGTAGTTAGGAAACCTTAAATAAGGCCAAATCCAAGATAATCTTTAACTGGGTAATTATTCACTATCCTCTTTATCCACCAAGGATTATTATACAACCCATTAGGCTCCAAGAAATTTTCCCCACCATATGGATGGTTCTATATTGCCTCTTGCTCAACTATTGAACAATTGCAATTCAGTCCCTGCACTTTTAGTTAACTCTTTTAATCCTGAAATTAATTCCAATTAATTTCTGATTAAATATTAACTAAATATTACTATTTCTAATTAATATATTATTCTCATAATATATTAACAAATTATTTATTTCAATTTATTATCAAATAATAAATCAACTTCATTCTCCAAAATCATTTGTCCAGTTGCCAGTTTTGAGGGCAACCCAAAAGAACTGTGCTACTATCAATATAAGTATATACCAATTATAGTTATGGGCTTAGACATGTAATCCAACATCTTCATCATGGCAAAGATTTCGTTGTTGGAAATTTGCACAGGAGGATCCTGGAGTCCTGGGGTAACGACCATAGAGGTTTTTTTCAGTGCTTCTGAGGCTTCCTTGGGAGCTCCAGTTGGAGGTGGTGGAAGGTTTTTGGAGGAAATGGGAGGAATTAATGAAAATGATATGGTCAATTGTGTAGACATGATTTTTCGAGGGATTTTGAACACCACGGCCCCACGGTGGGCGCCAAATTGTTTTTGTCAAAAAATGAACAAGCTAGAATCAACCAAATTGTATGAGAGGTTGTCATGTTTAGAATAAAGCAAGTATGAAATGATGATCAAAGTGACATAAGTCGGTTACAAGGAAAGCTCTTGATCCTTGCTAGCATCTCCGGCATAAAACCTTGGGAGGTGATAATTATCACGTGCCTTGATGATTATATTGATTAAAAATGTCGATTACAGAGATGAATGTATGAAAAGCAAGTACAAGTAACATAGCTAAGTTAATATGTCGTGTTGTGTGTGCAATACAAGTGCTATTTATAATCTAAAGCAAATAACAAGAAGACTGAAAATTTCAGGATCCTCCGAGATCAGCTTATAAACGTTATTTTGACTTGGTACTCCGGGTCTTATGCATGGTCAAAATGATTCTTCACCAAGAACAGGTATGTAGCTGACTATTTCTGCACATGTGAGGAAAATAAACAAGCATATAACCATTATATATGTTATAAAAAATAAATGATAATAAGCATGATCCTAAAGTATGTCTAAGGATACTGAGCTTTGAGGATCCTGAATGTGATTCTGAGATCCTGTCCCTAACACTTCTCATGTTTTCTTATACTAGGAGTAGTCTTGTTTCCATCTCCACTTCGGCTTGTAGATCACACTAAATTAAGCCACAAAGTCTGCTAATTCTTGTGACTTTATCGCCGATCTTGGCTCATACTTTATATCAAATATGTTGAGTTTTACTCGATATCATTATACTTACGTGCATTATTAACCACCCTGATTGTAGAGCAGGTACTAATATGACCATTTGGACATTCTTCCTGACATCTATGGCTTTTTTATAACATTCTTAAGAGGATAATTAGTTCTTACATGTATAGCGTGTGTTTTGAAATAATGTCTTAATTTTGTGGAAGCTGTTACTAGTGCAAGTATTGGTTTTTCAAGGTGAGGATACCTAGTCTCATGATCCAAGAGGCTTTTACTTACATAGTAGATGAGATGTTGATCCCCATTAAGATCCTTGTCTGGGACTGCACTTACAGCATTCGAGGGTATTGAAAGATAGAGTATGAGTGGTTCTCCATCTAATGGTTTTACAAATAGGGGTGTTGAACTTTATACTTTTTAAGTTCCTGGAAGCCATCTCCATGCTCCTTGGTCCACTAAAATCTTTTATTTTTCTTCAAGATGTCGTAGAAAGGTTTACACCTCTCTAAGGATGTTGAGATGAACCTATTTAGGGTTGTTAATCATCCTGTTAGTCATTCAACGTCCTTTGTCAATGATGGGGATTTTAGATCAATGATGTTGTTGATCTATTCGAGGTTAGCTTTTATCCCTCTTTTGGTGACCATATATCCAAGACTTTCCTGTCCTATCCCAAAGTAGAATTTGGAAGGGTTTAGCTGTTGGATTAGGTGTCTAAGCCCATAACTATAATTGGGATGTACTTGACTCGATAGTAGCTTGGTCCTTTTGGGTTGCCTTCACCAGTGCAATTTGATAGGATGGACTTTTGAGAATAAGCTTATTTATGATTTATTAATATATTACAAGTATAATATATTAATATGAAATCATATTATTTAATTAGTATTGATCAAGAATTAATTTGGAATTAATTTTATGATCAAAAGAGACTAATTAAATATATGAGGATTTATTGTGTAAATCAATGATTCTTATAGTGTGGGCTAATGATCCATGGTTATTTAGGATAGGCTAAACTAATGAGATAGTCCATGGAGGTTTAACCCATGGATCCTAAGTAACATGAAAGGGCATTAGGGTTTACAAGGTGTAACCCTAGCAGTTACTACACTATAAAAGCACACCCCTAGAACCAAAATTGGTTACACTATAATTCTAAGAGGTTTGATATTTATGTTGTTCTAAGTAACTTATTCTCTCAAGCTTCCTCGTGCATTTGGTGTTTGTGACACATTAGAGGCATCACACTTGAGGTGCTCAAGCTTTCAAAGGTCAAGAACTACAAGTCCTTCTAAGAGGTAAGTTATCTAACTAGTTGTATTGCTCAATTGTCAAATTGTATGCTAGTTAGGATGTATGCTTTGGAAAATTGAAAATATGCATGTATAATCAGAGAAAACATAGATCCAAATAATCTAGGGTTGCATGTGCACCATATGAGTGTTATAGTGCTCAAAACCCAACATTAGCTTCATGTTTATTCATCAAAAATGTCGAAGGCTCCTTGAAGATCATTGAGGTGATCTTTAGCTTTCTTGGATTTGACCACCATATGATCAATATAGACTTCCATGGTGTCCCCCAGTTTGTTTTTGAACATACAATTTACTAGCCTTTTGTATGTTGCTCCTGCCTTTTTAAGACCAAAAGGCATGGCAATATAGCATTATATACCTGTAGGAGTTATGAAGGCAGTATCCTATTGATCGGATGGTTCCATATGCATTTGTTGGAATCCTGATGAAGCGTCCATGAATGTCATTAGCTCAAATCCTATCGTGGAAACTATCATCGAGTCTATATGTAGTAAAGGGAAAGGTTCCTTAGGACATTCGTTGTTGAGATTCGTGTAATCCACACATACTCTCCTTTTTCTATTCTTCTTTTGGACCACCACTATGTTTGCTAGCCATCTTGGGAACTTCACTTCTTTAATCATCCCTACCTTGAGAAGTTTTTCAACTTCTTCTTGAAGGATTTACTTCCTTTCGGGTGAATAGCTCCTTTTTTGGTGTATAGGCCTGAAAGAAGGATTTTTATTGACTTTATGAGTTATAATTTTCTTGTCTATACCTGTTATATCCTCATGTTTCCAAGCGAAGGTCTTGCTTCTGTATTTCAAGAACTTTATTAGTTCTTGCTCTATTTGTTCTGGTATTGAGAATCCTATGAGGACTTTGGCTTCAGGATCCTCAGGGTTTAGGGGCCCTTCCTTCACATCTTGTTCTCTTTCTTCTACACACCTCGTTCCCTGTACTTTAATTGCTATGCTTTTCGTGGTATTGTTGAAGATTTCATCGAGGTATTCTAGCATTCCTTAGATTCTTGTTGATCACTTGTGATCGTCACGGTCCCCCAAGGAGTGTGCATCTTTACACATTGGTGGTACGCCGGTGGTACTACTCCCATGTCGTGGATCCAAGGTTGACCTAATATAATATTATAAGAATACAAGGTATAAATTACTAAAAAGCGTTGTATAGAATTTACCCCTCGATGTAGTTAGGTAATTTGATCCCCCCGATCGTGTGCTTTGTTTCACCACTGAATCCTATCAGCACTGAGGACCGCTTAACTATTTTGGATTCTCGGATGTTCATTCTTTTCAGTACGTCTACGACTATGATGTTG
Organism: Lactuca sativa; assembly: GCF_002870075.4. Classification (NCBI taxonomy): domain Eukaryota; kingdom Viridiplantae; phylum Streptophyta; class Magnoliopsida; order Asterales; family Asteraceae; genus Lactuca; species Lactuca sativa. The sequence continues at coordinate 297,293,679 of NC_056627.2, forward strand.
ACTGAGGATCCTCCACTGACAAGGATCCTTTTGAAAAAGTGGTAGGCGATGAAGAGAATGGTCACCAATCCATCATGGCGGGGATCTTGGATGTCTTCCTTATCCACCTCATCAAAAGTGATTTCCTTTTCATTCAAAACTGATGTATTCTTTTGGGGTCTTTCTTCTTTTTCTATCTTAGACACTTTGGTATGCCTTTTTGCTGTAGAATAAGAAGTTCCACAAATGTCGGAACCTCCGATGATTACATTGATTACCTTGGCGTCTACAGGAGGGGATCCTGTTTTTTCTAGGATCTTAGGAGGATCTTGATCTTTTTCTTTGGATCTTTCATTTCTTTTTCCTATGATCTCTTTGAGATATCCTTTGCTCAGGAGATAGTTGATCTCCTTCCTAAGAGCTATACAATTCTTTGTTACGTGGCCAAAGTCTTCATGGTACGTGTTAGCTCCAGGATCCTCAAAGCATTCAGGATCCTCAAACCTCATCAGATATTCAGGATCCTCAACTATCTCAAGATCCCAACTATTACCGTTATTATTATTTACAAACATTTATAATGGTTATATTTCGTTCTTAATTAACACATGTGCAGAAATAGTTAGGAGAAGACTTATTCTTAACATAGAGTCGTCTCAACTATGCTCAAGACCTGGAATACCAAGTCAAACAACGTTCACAAAGATGGTCATAGAGGATCCCAGGAATATTAGACATCTTGTTAGCTAGTTTAGACTATAAATTGACCGGTGTATCTTGCACACAACACACTCTACCTACTCTTAGCTTAATCTACAAAAAATTTCACTTGTTCTTACTAAAATACTCTGTGTAATCATCATCTTATGTTAACAAAAATCATCAAGGCAGGTGATCATCACCTCCCAAGGTTTTGTGCCAGAGATCCTAGCAAGGATCAAGGGCTTTCCTTGTAAGTAATCATGTCATTCTCTTTACCTTTCTCTATTGCAAAATTCAAACATCATATCCTCTCATTCAATTTGGTTGATTTATACTTGTGTAATTTTTGACCAAAACAATTTGGCGCCCACCATGGGGTTGTGGTGTTCTAAATCCTCAAAAGATCATGTGTACACAACCGATCCTTTCTTCATCCTCTGCTTCTTTCATTCCAACCAAAAACCTACCACCTCCTCCGAGTGGACCCCTGGTCAGAGGAAAGCGCCTGATACTTCCAAGAGAAACACCCCTCTGGTCACTAACCAAGGAAGTTTAGGATCTTCAGGACTCCTGGATCCGACTGCTCCATTCACTACTACTAAACTCTTCGCTATGATGAGGAAAATGACGCAACAGATGACTTAGCAACAAGACGACAATAAAAAACTACTTAGATAAGTGGAGAGGATGAAGGCGAATTTCAAAGATCCTAGGAAATGATGCCCACGGTTGTACAACCAAGGATCCTGAACTTCGACTATGCGGGATTCTTAGGAAATCAATAGGGGAACACAACTCCTGCTACTGCTGCATCACCCTAGGGGGCGACTATGAACAATCGAGCATCTATGATCAATGATCTCAATGTGCCTTTCAATACTCCTATAAACCTTGATTCTAATAACTTCTTAAACAACAATACTGTCAATACTGTCTAACTCAATGAATGTTGATGTAGGAACAAGTCCAACCATGGCTAGGGAACTTCAACAGTTGAGACATATGATCTCAAGCATGCGCGGGGTAGTTCTGTTGGGTTTTGAGCACTATAACACTCTTATGGTGCACATGCAACCCTAAATGCTTTGGATCTATGTTTTATCTAATTATATATGCATTTTCAATTTTTCCAAAGCATTCTCCCTAACTAACATACAATTGAAGGTATACAATATAAACTTAGTTTGGATGCTTACCTCTTGAGTAGGGTAAAGTTCTTGACCTTTGAAATCTTGTGCACCCCAAGTGCGATGCCTCTAATGGTTCACAAACACCAAATGCAAGAGGTGAGTATTTATAATGTGGCAAATGCTAGGGTTACAATTTGTAAACCCTAATGACCTTTCATATACTTAGGCTCCATGGGTTAACCTCCATGGACTATCCATGGATTATCTCATTGGTTTAGCCCATCCTAAATAACTATGGATCATTAGCCCACATTATAAGAAAGATTGATTTACACAATCAATCCCCACATATTTAATTAGTCTCTTTTGATCACAAAATTAATTCCAAACTAATTCCTGACCAATACAAATTAAATAATATGATTTCTCAATTGATATATTATACTTGTAATATATTAATAAATCACAAATAACCTTATTCTTAAAAGTCCATCCTATCAAATTGCACTGATCAAGGCAACCCAAAAGAACCATGCTACAATCGGGTAAAGTACATCCCAGTTATAGTTATGGGCTTAGACACCAAATCCAACAGTCTCCCACTTGAATAAGTCTAATAACTATAGCTGCCAATGTAACTTCAGGATCTGACTTAGCAATCGTAATGTAACATCCCAAAAATCGAGATCGAAATTTTTTGTTTTAATTATTTTGCTTATAAAATTTGTTTGAGGAAAACATTATCGATATCATATTAATACGTGAACCAAAGTTACATGTTTCAAAACCATATCATCAAATAGTAATAATGTCATAGTACAATCCCAGAAATCTCAAATGTGGAATCATGTGTGTACGATGCACTGCTAGCCTGCCGGCTCCTTCCCCTTAGACGAAGAGGTACCTGAAACCAACACTGAAAACCGTAAGCACAAAGCTTAGTGAGTTCCCCCACCATAGCACAGATCATACAACATACATACTGCCAGGAAATTTTGGGGTGCCCGACATACCCATGTCAAGCCATTTTGGGGTGCTGGCCTACCCATGTCAAGCCATTCTAGGGTGCCGACCTACCCATATCAAGCCATTATGGGGTGACGACCTACCCTCCGATCTATCTCAACCAGCTACGGGGACTATTTCACCCCTACCACTACCACACAATAACATATCATAATCATATTGTCAGGCATACCTAGGGAGCCCGACCTAACCTTCAGTCCTAACGACCGAATCGGGGGACTATTCCCCTCCTATTACCACTATCACATATAACATATCATGTTGGCTCATAAGACACATCAGGTAGTAGCAAACCTAGACAATTATCACAAAGACAATTATCAAAAGACAACTCCTGCCGGTGGACCGGCATTGTGGCCGTAGACCCACCTCTACTGGAAGGTAACTCACTCAATGTCGTGTAGTGTCTGCATTGTCCTCGGTATGGAAATTAACTCTTCTCGACTCCTCAATCCCTATACAACATCCATCTACATTACCATTTCATACTCATAACCCCTGCAAGGCTCAACTCAAGTCCAAGGCAAATTCAAGGTCAAAACCTTGGTCAAAGTCAACATCTAGTTGACTAGACTCGTCGAGTTAGTCCACCAACTAATCGAGTCCCCACATCCACAAAATGCTACAACCCCATTTCTACTCGTTGAGTCGAGCAAGAGCTCGATGATTTCACCTTTAACAAAACATTGGGACCTTCTTCAACTGACCCGCCAAGTTCATCCTTCAACTCGTCGAGTTCATCTTCATCCGTTTGAAGGTGTTTAGTCTATGAATCGACGAGTTCTCCTTGAACTCGTCGAGTCCATCTTCATGTGGTTGGGACATTGCCTTGATCTCGCCGAGTTCCTCCTTGAACTCGTCGGGTCCTTCGATCTTCAAGTCCATAACAAACCCCAACATGCTGAGTTTTCCTTCAACTCAACCAAAGACCATTTCCAGAAGACGTTCGGAGAAAACTACGACCTGACTCGCCGAGTCACCTAAGCGACTCGCCGAGTCCCTCTTTGTCCAAAACTATACAGTCAATTTTAATCGGTCTTAATGTTGGGTTTTGAGCAATCTAACACTTCCTAAGTGTGCATGCAACCCTAATAAACCTTGGATCTATGTTTTCTTCTAAAATACATGCAAATAATAATTTCCAAGGTTTCTTCCTAACTAGCATAGCATAAGGATTATGAATCATAAAAGTACTAGTAGAAATACATACCTTTTGATGATGGTTGATTGTTTGGAGTTTGAGAGCCAAGCACCAATAGTGTGAATGCCTCAAATGGAATCACAAATCACCACAAACACTTGGAAAACTTTGAGAGAGTGTATACACACATAGAAAATCGGCCACACACACAAAACCACACTAGTGGCTATTTCATGCAACATAAGCATGCTTATATAGTGTACGTGGTTAGGGTGAAACCCTAATAACCCATGACCTTTCCTTTTCCAAGGATCCATGGGTTAAAAGCTCCATGGATCATCCATGGACTTCCATCCAAGCCTAGCCCATTAACAAATGAGTGTTAGCCCACACCATATAAAACCAATAGCCCATAATCTAATTAGTCTTCCTTTTAATCTCTAAATTAATTCATAATTAATTTAAGACTAAGACTAATTAAATAACATAACTTCATATTAATATATTATAACTTATAATATATTAATAAACATATGTGTATAACTCCCATAAAATTATCCATAAATAGTTCGGGTGAAGTGCAACCCAAATGGACCATGTCGGGTCGGGTCAAGTATATACCAAATAAGTTATGGACTTAGACACCTTATCCAACAGACTCCCACTTGGATAAGTTTAATAACTGTATTTGCCTATATAACTTCAGGAACCAACCAGCAATCGTAGCTCTCGAAAACTCTGTTGAACTATGAAGCGCCATTTTAGATAAGTGATCATATACTCCTCTGTTCTCATGATATCAGCCGGACAAATACATGGAACAACGTCGTACTTATTGTCCAGCAGTTTGTTTCCCGATTTTCAATTTTTTTGACAAAGAACTTAATCGAACACATCAATTTAGTTCTGACCGGCCGGTACATTGGTCACAACAAAATCATCGAGGGGCCCAAATATCCCTTCTATTTCTAGAAGGAACAGATAAACTTTGACTCATATGCTTGTTCTACTACTTGTTGAATTGTACACAAAGGCACGTTTTATAACATCAAGTTACTGATGCGTTTACGTGCAATCAATGCACAACCAACTCATAGGCAACAACTCATATCTCTAGGTTTGAAGATTTATATGATATTACCGTCTCACGATCACTCGAGATAAATTCCATGAAGTGATACAAGTGAGCGTGGGTTTATTCCAATACTCATAACTTATGAGCACTCATGAATGTTGTAGCAACCATTGCTATGACTAAACCCATTTAGCCATCTACAAACTCAATTCATGACAGTCTTGATTCATACCTACTTCCAACATATGAACGACTGTGGAGTGTTTAAATAACTTAGTCATTCGGAAAGAATAACCTAGCTATTTTGGAAGTCAAAACATGCAAAGTGAAACACAATAGTAATCGAATCCAATATGGTCTCAGAACCCTTTTGAATATAAATAGAACCACCTTTTATTTATCACCATATTGATTACACATTATTCATTGTATAATGTTTCAAACAATCAACTTAAGACTTGAATAAAAACAACAGTCGTCCCATGCTCCTAGCATGTACACTTTGTTTTTCTAAACAATAGTTATGCCATACTCCAAGTTTGCACACTATGTTTGTCTATGATCCTTACATTGTGATGTAGATCAATTGAATATGATTCCAATGATACTCATTTCACAATCCCAAATCCTTATTGTAAATGTGAGAATCCCCGATTCCTATCATTTACCAAAAAATCTGTTAGATTTTAAACTTTTATGCAATGTTCCTCTTGTAATGATTATGCACAAAGTCACCAAAACCTTGTCACCAGTCATTACAGAGTATTCCAAAGAAGGTCAACCTCTATGGAACGGAAGTCTCATATTCAAAGTACATTGCTTTGAACATCCTTCTTGCATTAAGGTTTTCTAATCTTACATAGATTGAATAACTACCACCTATGGAGACATTTCCATAGTCCCATTTTGACTATCACTTCCAAACAAGAGTTACTTCTTTTCAGAATATGTCAATATGGTCCTTTTCGACAACTTACATCATACTTCCAACTTTCCCTGAGCAACCAATCTTTGGCGAACCTCAGATTGTCCTCGACAATTGCTTAATCACTTTAGTCATATCCAGTTCTAGACTTTTCCCTTCTCAATGCCTTAAGCATTTGGAAAATTTAGAAAAGATGAATATTATAGCACATGCAATCGATCCTATATCTGAAGCATATGGGACACGATTCATGATGTTTGACATAAAGACATGATACTAGACCAGTCTTTTGCTACAATATTTTTTTATTTGCCATGTTTTCAAAATTTAACTATGAAGAGGGATGCCGTAATCATAATCAAATTTTGAAAACGCAATATATATAAAATTTATTCATGTTGAACCATTCCAACATAAAATTCATATATATATTCTTGACTAAAGATGATTAAAATCTCAATCTAAGCTTTAGAATTGAAATGAAGTATAATTTCCTCTCCCTTAATTATAGCAAAACAACTTTTCAACCCCTGCAACTTCACGAATTGAAACTTTGTTTTCTATAATTAACATTGCTAACTTGCAACACCAAACGTAATAATCATGCTCCCACTAACATGATGATTATCAGCATAACACTTATGCTCCCACTAGCTCTGACATATTTCCAGAAATCTGCTGGACTTCTGAAATTTAGATTCATACACCCTTTCTTAGATAGCTCACATGTGTGTCTAAACAATTTTAAGAACTATGAAAAGGGATACCGTAATCATAGTCTTAATTTTTTAGACCGTTGCCATTTCGCACAAGTCCATGTTAGTGTGCCGGTGACCCACACGCGCTCCACTAACGACTTTTGAAAATGCAAATAACACAATTGATATCTACGTAAAATCTACTTAGTGAAAGCGTTTCCTCACCATCATTTTCATGAATCAGAGAGAAACCTTATGACACTTAGATTTTATAGTGTATGAGTTCCTATCCATGTGAATTTGTCAAAACCATAATCACAAGATAAGGTTAGTGACAAATTCAGCCTTACATGGATTAAACTTGTTCAATCTTAGTTTCTTGTCACCTTGGTAGCACAAGGCCCACCAATGCTTCCAAGTTGAACTCTGATAACTCACATGCAAATTCAACTTATTTGAAGTAGGTACAGAAATAAGAATTATGTCAACACGATAGGTTGCAAACCTTCAGTCGTGTGCTAGTGATAAATTACAGGTTTTACTCTTGATTAAATCTTGAAACTCTTTCAGGATATTTAAGGCACCCACTGTCCCCTTGACAAATAAGTTTCCCCAGTCAAGAACCATTCCTTGACAAAACAAATATTCAAGGGATAGTGCGGATTCTTATCAAGACTAACACTTCACACAATTGGTCTCAGTTGGTCTTTGTCTCATCTAAGACATCACAACTTACCAATCTCAAATGTACAAGAGTAGAAAACATTTTACTCTTACATTTGACTAGTGTTAATAAATCCTCCTTTATGTCACTCAAAGTTACAATCTTGGAGTATGACTCTAAGAATTGTTTTGGAACGAAGTATGACTAATCTTCTTGATTTTAACCAATCCAACAATTCATGACCTCTCTTCTTAGCCATAACAATGCACTAAGACGTCCTTAGAGTATGAATTTGTGATATGGTTTCATAATCATTAAGATGATCATGAAATACGATACTAAAGTACTCTCCCATCCTTTCAGATTTGAGAAACTCTTATCTTTCTGCCCAATTTGATTCTTCTCATTTGTTTTCTCATACATTGTAACCTTTCCAATGTTATAGAATTATACTTAACCTCATAAGTATAATCATATTTACTAATCTTTAGTAAATCATGACAAATCAATCTTTGTGGTGGACCTTGACCAGCGCACACCCAGTGTACCTAATTCCTTAGTCCTTCAATTGACTCACATATACATGTGATCAAAGAATTAGTCTTAATTTTCAAAGATGAAAATTCTCATTCATCATACAATACAACTTGTATGATTCCAAGTTTCTATCCAATTGAAACTTGGGTGATGAAAAACTTTCTTCATTTGGTAAATTCAGACACTACCACGAATGAAAGAATCAAATCCACTTTCCAATATTGCTATTACTGGAAACATATAAGCAACAATTTTCCACAGATGCCATTCTAAGGATATTTTTAAAATAAATAAAATTAAAACCTTTTTTTGTCTTTTTTTTAAAACTTTGCGGAAAAACTTATCCTTACAATCCACATGAAAACCTTGTTGTTATCTATTAATAAGCAATATATTATAACTCTTAAGCAACAGCTCAAAATTCTGATTATCGAACCATGCGATCGAAACCCACCTTCGCAATCAGAATCAACATATACTTATTTTAAGCTCCCTATCTTTTCTTTGATTCTTAAAAACATCAGCACGTGACCCATTCACATTATGTAATAAGAATCTCCAAATAGAAACTTAATAGAGTTAGTCAGTGGACTTTAACTGAAGTAGAGTCAAACTTTTTGACTTGATCAATCTTATGATCTTTCAGGTAAATATGGCAGCTTTGCAACCAATGCCCCTTCCTTTGGCAACAAAACACATGGACCCTTTGGTAATGGCACATGAGACTATCTCAGACATAGTCTTTCTCTTTACCATTTGGTCAACTGAGTTGACTATGGTCGATCCCTTTCCATTGGGAAGAGAAATCTTTTTTTCTAGATATCCAATGCTACCATTGTCAATGTCCATTTAAGACTTGGGAAGTTGTTCTTTTAATCAAATTTGCTTTACTGGTGTTCCAAATCATTGTTGATTCCACAACACCAAGCAAATAGATAACATCATTAAGGGTCGTGTCATAGTCTGTCTCATAGTAGTCCCAAAAAGACTCACTATGTTACTAAGAAAGTGATTGAACATCCAACTTTCACGAGACTTTGACACCTAACTCTCCCGGCTTGTCAATATGTGACTTTATCTCCAAGATGTGAGCACACATAGACTATGCTTGCCAATAGGGATTGAGTGACTTTAAACTTTTCAAGAACTTGTGGGTGAGGGAGAATAATTGGAGGAGGTGGAGGAAGTGAAGCATGATGTTGAGGGACACCATCTTCAAGAGATTTGGGAAGATCATAGTTGTCTGAACCAGACATCTATAATGGGAGAAAATCAAGTTAGTTGATTCAAAATCCTTAATATAACACCCAATATGAAATATTAAGGCTAGGACCCAACACAATATTTTATAATTTGGAACAGAGATGCCGTAATCCAAGCTATAAAATATTTGAAGGTAGGCGAATGACGATTCACCAATTTCCACCATGAAAAACAAAATAATTTATTAGGTTTTAATTGGATTTGAAATTCCTAGATCTTTTGAGATTCATTGAACTTTTCAATGGCATGTTTCAATCTCGAGTGTGCCCTCTCAAATTTTGTGACTGGGATGCCGAGGATCACAAAACAAGGTGCGAATAACCATACCAATTCACTTGGTACCCTTAATATTATCACCTAATCAATGTGCCAGTTAACCACACACGCTCCATTAATCTATGACAAACATTAAGTCACCCTTCATGATCCTTACTAGTCCAAGTTAGTGTGCCGGTTAACCACACACGCTCCACCAACGACTTGGTAAGGTACAAAGTGTGAATTCCATGGGCTAGCACCAAATTCACATTTTTCCTAAAGTAACTAAGATTGGGAACTAAATAAAAAAATATTTAGTTACTTTATAATAATCATTATACTTTTAATGAGAATTTAAAGTCATTCTCCTACCCGTTCGGCTAACGACCTTCCACCGATCAAGCAAGCGGTGGGTGAGAGTGGACACCCATTAAGTTGCCATTTTATAGGCAACAACCTTATACCCACCTTATAGACCGGCTTCGTGAATGAGGCCTACTAACGGTAAAACGACTTGTTCTTATACATACATACATACATATATATATATATATATATATAATAATTAACCATTAATCTTATAATAGTATAAGGGTAGAATTTTAACTTTTAAAACTTCTAGGGTATGGAATTAATGTTTGTGTGAGACTTTACAAATTCCAAAACTTGAGGGCAAGTTTTGAACAATTCATAAACTTTTGGATATTCATAACTTATGAGTTTTAATTAAGTGTTTAATACTTTTAATGAAGAGTCTCTTGGAAATCCATAACTTGAGGACAAGTTATGAAGTCCATAAAAGCATTTATTAGAAAAACTCTTCAAAAGTGTAACTTATGACTTCTTAAAAAACATTTAAAAGAAAAAACTTTTGGAATTCCATAACTTGAGGACAAATTATGAATTCCATTAAAACACATTAAGATCAAGAATTAACTAACAAACAATTTACAAATAATTCCTATGATCTAACAAAACTCATATGAACATGAACATCCACATCAACAATTTCAGGAATCATATGAACACATATAAACTTGAAATTTTGATTATAACTTTGAAATTGGTCCACCATCATCATTACCACATCAAAAACAGGTTTGATGAGTCCAAAACAGTTTAAGGTAATGATTCTAGACCAATTCCAGCACCAAAACTCGAAGATATGCTGTCTGGGGTTCCAACTCGTCGAGTGCATGAACCAACTCGCCGAGTTGGATGAATTTTGTCTTGGACTCATCGAGTCCCTTCATGGACTCGGCGAGTCAGCTGTGCAGACAGCACATAAACTTCGATTTTCAGCAATTTGCATCAAGTATTCAAGAAAACAAGCCTAGGCTCTGATACCACTGTTGGGTTTTGAGCAATCTAACACTTCCTAAGTGTGCATGCAACCCTAATAAACCTTGGATCTATGTTTTCTTCTAAAATACATGCAAATAATAATTTCCAAGGTTTCTTCCTAACTAGCATAGCATAAGGATTATGAATCATAAAAGTACTAGTAGAAATACATACCTTTTGATGATGGTTGATTGTTTGGAGTTTGAGGACCAAGCACCAATAGTGTGAATGCCTCAAATGGAATCACAAATCACCACAAACACTTGGAAAACTTGAGAGAGTGTATACACACACTAATTTTCGGCCACACACAAGCACACACACTAGTTCACTAGTTGCCATTTCATGCACCATAAGCATGCTTATATAGTGTACATGGTTAGGGTGAAACCCTAATAACCCATGACCTTTCCTTTTCCAAGGATCCATGGGTTAAAAGCTCCATTGATCATCCATGGACTTCCATCCAAGCCTAGCCCATTAACAAATGAGTGTTAGCCCACACCATATAAAACCAATAGCCCATAATCTAATTAGTCTTCCTTTTAATCTCTAAATTAATTCATAATTAATTTAAGACTAAGACTAATTAAATAACATAACTTCATATTAATATATTATAACTTATAATATATTAATAAACATATGTGTATAACTCTCATAAAATTATCCATAAATAGTTCAGGTGAAGTGCTACCCAAATGGACCATGCCGGGTCGGGTCAAGTATATACCAAATAAGTTATGGACTTAGACACCTTATCCAACACTTAATGCATCCAAATCATAGATATGACCTCCTAGGGTCCATATTATACGTAACATTCCAATCTTGACGTCCATGCATGAGGTATTTGGCCCAATTGGCTCTACAATGAAGTCTACAAGATGCATGGGGTTCTTATGGCAATAAAGGTTGCACCTTTATGACATAAGAACCCCCAAGGGTTCCAAATCTGAATCTATACCCGCAATGAACCACAAAATTCCGAGTATGGCACCTCTAAGGCTTAGAAAAGGTAGAAACGAACCCTAACTAGAGATCTAAGAGATAGATGGTCAAGGTTTCATCTTTATACCTCAGGTGATCAGGAAATGGGGCACAACCTATGGATCCACTAGCTTCCACTCGAACTTTCATGCTCCTTCTTTCTTCTTAAGCTTCACAATCACCACAAGCACACGAAAATGGCTCAAGAACACTCAAACAAGGTTAGGGTTTCGATTTAGGGTTTCTCTGAGTTAGGAGGGGCGATGGAGGCTAGTTTGAGACAAGATAAGTTTTTTAAATAGGGTGAACACCCTAAATATTAGGGTTTCATCCAGACATCCCTACTCATCGAGTCGGTCTTCCGACTCGTCGAGTAGGTCACTAAACCTCCCGGTCAAGATCGAGTCTACTCGACGAGTTAGGCCTTCAACTCGCTGAGTTCCAGAGCAAAACATGAAATTACTTGAATTTAAATACGTACCACGAACTAGAGGTTACAAATCTCCCCCTCTTATTTTAGACTTCGTCCTCGAAGTCTGCTGGTAAATCCAGAAACAGCTCGGGGTAGTGCTCCCTCATCCCGTCCTCTGGATCCCAAGTCCCTTCTGAGCCCTTGCGGTGGTGCCATTGCACCTTCACCAGCTCCACCCTCTTATTCGTCAGATCCCTCGACTTCCTATCGAGAAAAGCTACTGGCCGCTCGATGTATTTCAGTATGTAATCCACCTGAATATTCTCTAGAGGCACCACTGCTGAGTCGTCTACTAGACACTTCCGCAGCTGGGAGACGTGAAAAGTACTGTGAATCTGAGTGAGTTCGGCCGGCAGGTCCAACCTATATGTCACCTTGCCCACCTGGGCTACAACCCTGAAAGGTCCAATGTACCTGGGGCCCAACTTTCCCCGCTTCCTGAACCGAATGACACCTTTCCAAGGCGACACCTTTAGGAGCACCATATCCCCGACCAGGAACTCTAGGTCCGAATGACACTTGTTGGTATAACTCTTCTACCGACTCTAAGCAGTCTAAAGCCTGCTCCGAACCTTTTGGATCCTCTCTATAGTCTTGAGTACCACTTCGGTACTCCTCATGACCCTCCCTAGCATATCAGGGTCCTACACTTCCTCCCATACAACATCTCGAAGGGAGGACGATCGATCCTCGTGCGATAGCTGTTATTGTAGGAAAACTCTGCCAATGGAAGGTAAGTATCCCAACTACCTTCGAAGTCTAAATTGCATGCCCACAACATATCCTCCAAATTCTAGATGGTCCACTCGCTCTGACCATCCGTCTGCGGGTGAAAAGCGGTGCTAAAGTGCAAACGAGTGCCCAACTGGTCGTGAAACTTCTTCCAGAATCTGGAAGTGAACCGCACATCTCTGTCAAAAACCACCAAGACTGGCACCCCGTGTCGAGCCACTACATATCTGATGTAGATATCGGCCAACCTTTTGGCCGAAATGCTCTCCTAAATCGGAATGAAATGGGCAATATTGGTCAACCGATCCACAATGACCCAAATCGAATCCACTCCCCGCGCGGTCCTACGAAGCTTTGTGATGAAATCCATAGTGATATCTTCCTATTTCCACATCAAGATATCCAACGGATGGGTCTTTTCGTGGGGCGTCGGATGTCCGGCCTTAACCTTCCTGCAGGTCAGGCATCTCTCAACATACGAAGCTACATCCCGCTTCGTGCACGGCCACCAATAATCAAGACGAAGATCCATGTACATCGTCGTCACCCCGGGATGGATGGAAAACCTAAATTTGTGCGCGTCCTCCATCAATACTTGGTACACACCTCCATGATATGGGACCCACACCCTACGGTTTAGTATCAACAATCCATGGTTGTCATAATCGAAGGAGGAAACCTGACCCACAATACGATCACTCTTACGATGTTCCTCCTTCATAGCCTCCTGTTAGGCCTCTCGAATCCACTCCAACAGTGGAGTCACCACAGTCATCCTCAAGCAAATATATCTGATCGGAGTTGCCTTGCGACTAAGCACATCGGCCACGACATTGACCTACCGTGGGTGGTAGAGGATCTCATAATCGTAATCCTTCACCACATCAAGCCACCGACGCTGCCTCATATTCAGATTCGTCTGGTCCATGAAGTACCTTAAACTCTTATGGTCCGTGTAAATGGTACAACAGACCCCATAGAGGTAATGATGCCAAATTTTGAGGGCAAAAAAAACTGCCCCCAACTCCAAATCATGCGTCGGATAGTTCGCCTCATGAGGCTTCAGCTGCTTTGAGGCGTAGGCGATGGCATGCCCCCTCTGCATCAAGACCGCACCCAAACCCGAGATGGACGCATCGCAATACACTAAAAAATCATCCACACCCTCTGGCAGGGCTAAGATTGGCACCTTGCACAATCTCTGTCTCAGTGTCTCAAATATGGCCTGCTGCTCAGGCCCCCAATGAAAGACCACGAGTTTCCTTGTCAACCGGGTCAAGGACACGACTATCTTGGAGAAGTCCTGAATGAATTTACGATAATAACCTGCCAGTCCCAGAAAACCCCGAATCTCAGATGAAGACCTCGGAACCTCCCACCTCATCATGGCCTCCACTTTGGCCGGGTCGACCGAAATTCCGTTCTGGTTGACAAGTTTCCCAAGAAACTGCACCTCGCGCAACCAGAACTCACACTTGGAGAACTTGGCATACAATTTCTCCCTCCTCAGAGTATCCAATACCTCTCGCAAGTGCTCCTCATGTTGCTCCTGCGTCTTGGAATAAACCAAGATTTCATCAATGAAAACTATCACAGATCGATCCAACATCGGTCTGCACACGCGGTTCATGAGATCCATGAACGTGGCAGGAGCATTGGTGAGCCTAAAAGACATCACCACGAACTTATAGTGACCATATCTTGTCCGAAAAGCAGTCCTCTGTTTAACTTCCTCTATGACCCTCATTTGATGAAAACTTGAACGCAGATCAATCTTGGAGAACCAAGATGCCCCCTGAAATTGGTCAAAGAGATCATCAATCCTCGGGAGTGGGTAATGGTTCTTCATCGTTACCTTATTCAGCTCCCAGTAATCTATACACATCAGATGCGACCCGTCTTTCTTCATCACAAATAGAATTTTGGGCTCCCCAGGGTGAACTACTCGGTCTGATGAATCCCTTGTCTAACAGCTCATGCAGCTATATAGACAACTCATGCATCTCAGGAGGAGCCAGCCGATACGATGCCTTAGCTATCGGAGCCGCACTAGGGACTAGGTTGATCCTGAACTCTACCTGCCTCTCCGAAGGTATCCTAGGTATCTCCTTTGGGAATACATTTGTGTACTCTCGTACCACCGGTACGTCACTCACCGTCGCCTTACCCTCCTCCCAGGTATGCAATACATAGGCAACATACTCTGCGCACCCCTGTTGGAGATAGCGCCTAGCTCTTACTGCTAAACATAATGTTGGTCCATGTTGTGGCCTCTCGCCCTGAATCACCACCTCTCCCCCACTTGGGGTCCTGACCCGGACCAACTGATGCGCACTGCCGATCACTACCCCACTGGGGCTCAACCAATACATGCCTATAATAACCTTGTTCCCCATCAATGGTATGGGAACCAAGTCTACCAAGTAGCGCTCCTCGAATAACCTCAAAACACAATCCCTGAAAACCTCTGATGCTCGCACTAATCGGTCGTCCGCAATCTCGTCCTCTAGAGGGCAATCAAACATGCCCGAAGACTCAGGGAACTGATGTGTTTTAGCCATAAGAACATCCTATGTGCTCATGCAAACCCTAATGCTTGGATCTAGGTTTCTCTATTGTACATGCAATTCATCCAAAACTTTAAACCCTAGTAAACCCTAGTTCTAGCATACAATTAATCATATTAACATGTGAAAGGGTTTTTAGATCTTACCTTGATTGTTATGTAGCAATAACAATCTCAAATCCTCCTTGTAATGACTCTTGAAAGCTTAGAGTCACAAGTGTCACTCCTCTAATGGTTCACAAACACCAAGAGTAAGAGGATGAAGAATAAGGAGAGAGGAGGTTGCCCAAAACCTGTTGAAACCCTAGTGGAACTCTTATCCACGTTTTTGAGGTTTAAGGGTACTATATATACATGTAGGCTATTAGGGTTTTCAACTAGGAAACCCTAATCTGACTGCTTAAGCCCTAAGCAGCCCATGGACCCTTTTAGAATATCCCTTGGACGATTTCTAATGGGTTTCCCCATAGAATTCGTCCAACCTATTATTCCAAGGTAATCCATAGCCCAAATGCAATTATCTTATAATTACAGTTTCAGTCCCTTAAGTTTAATTAATCTCTTTTAGCCACAAAATTAATTATCAATTAATTCTTGACTAATATTAATTAAACAATATGATTTCTCCTTTAATATATTATTCTCATAATATATTAATAAATCATAATTAATCCTTTCTCTCCATAATTCATCCTATCAAGTTGCTTTGGTGAAGGCAACCCAAAAGGACCATGCACCATCGGGTCAAGTACATACCAAAATAGTTATGGACTTAGACACTATGTAACACCGTGGATTTTCAAAGCAAAATTTTTTCATTTAAATAATTAATTTAATATTAAAACACTTGTTTAAAATCTTATTCATATTCGTATTACAAAACATAGTTCTATTTTCATTTGAATAGACAACCAGGATCCTCCAAAATACAACTCTTTCCTCGGTGTGTACAATCGAACCGTTGCCATCCCGCGTTACCGTAAGAACCTGAAACAACATAACATAAACAACGTAAGCACGAAGCTTAGTGAGTTCCCCAATATACACCTTACGCACGTACGCCTTTCCAGGCCCTGACCTTCCGGTCCACTGCACAATGCCTTCCGGCCCATGAGATAATCGCCTTCCGGCCCATAAGATAATTCGCCTTCCGGCCCATACACATATATAACACATAACACAAATACTCTAACACATAAAGCACATATATCATATATCAACCTGACCTTCCTGTCACATAATACTTTGTCTTCCGGCCCATATATAAACATGTATATCACATGTAGCAGCTAACTTTCCATTTATAGCATATAATCATAACACATAACATACTTGACCTTCCGGTCACACAATCAAACCCTTCCGGGTGAAGTATAGTGAGAAGACTCACCTCGCGGACACTGGAAGATAGCAACTCCTGAAATCTCTTGCACTTGATCCTCCGAGCTACAAGCTCCCTGTCTCATCATATATCTCTTTTTAATACTTCTATCTTCCACGTTAACTGACCCTAAAACGTTACACACAGGTCAACTCGGGTCAATGGCCATCTCGACTGGACTCGGCGAGTACCCTGGCGACTCGGCGAGTCTAGTCGTCCTCACCAATTCCTGCATGATCCCTTTCTACTCGTCGAGTATCCCTCTTGACTCGACGAGGTCCTCGTGGAAGAATCGCGGGGCCACCCCGACTCTACTCGCCGAGTCTGAAGAACAACTCGGCGAGTCCCAGTAAATCTTCAAGCTACTCGCCGAGTCTGATCATCCGACTCGGCGAGTCCACGCCATGCAGTCGATCGAACTGCTTCCTGAGATACATATATTCTCGAATATACAAACATGGGACCTTCTGGACCTCTAAGGGTCCTAATACAAGGTTATAAACGTTGAATAACAACACAACAATCCATCTAGACTCCAAATGGGCTCCATAAACCCTAAATCTATATGCACATCAATCCCAGGAGAATGTAATCCGAATTATTACCTGAATGATGTACCTTCCACGTCCCCAAACTTCAGAACTCGAACTCCCTGCAGTTCCTTTAGCTAAAACCCTTCTCCTCCTTGCACAACAATTCCTTCAAGGTCACCAATGGCCTTCAAGCTTGTTCTAGCCGCCCCAGTCGCCTAGGGTTCTTCCCCATCGGTCCAAAGTCGTGAAACGACGGCATAATAACCCTTATATACGACCCAATACTGAACGGCTAGGGTTTCCGCTGAACAGCGTCGACTCGCCGAGTCCATATCTGGACTCGTCGAGTCCAGTCGTGAACCCGCGACCAAACCTGCGACCCTACTCGGCGAGTCTGGCTCCAACTCGTCGAGTCTCCCCTTTAAAACACCCCCAAAATGCAACTTAACAATACTTGAGATTTTGGGCTGTTACAATTCTCCCCCACTAGAATTAGACTTCGCCCTCGAAGTCTCACTCTGAAAATAGTTCTGGCTGCTGCTCCCGCATCTCCCGTTTCGGCTTCCCTAGACACTACCGATTTCTCCCGAGGCCGCTACTGGACCAATACCAGAGGTACCTCCTTGTTCCTCAGAACCTTGATCTTCCGATCTCCGACGGCCACTGGCCTCTCGACGTAACACAGGCTCGCATCCACCTAATCGTTCTCTAGTAGAACCACTGCTGACTCATCCGCTATACACCTCTTCAATTGCGACACATACCAGTGTCATGGATCTGTCCCAATTCCGTTGACAGCTCCAAACGGTAGGCCACCCTTCCTGCCTTCGCACCTTCACGAAAAGACCCAACATACCGGGGCCCCCCATTTACCCCTCTTCCTAAATCGAAACACCCCGTCAGAAATACGAAGTCGCCGACCTGAATCATATGCTCGTAACGGCGTCTGCTTGCATAACTTTCCTGTTAACTCTAGACGATCACTAACTCTCTTGCCATCACACACACATACTGAACTAGTCCCAACACTCGCAGGTTGAAAAACCCAATACGCTTATGATATCCTCGAACATCTCCCAAGACGAACCACTAATATCCGTCCTATACCCTGATCAAAATCACACTGAGAATTCAAGCTTCTCTATTCCCTTGCATCCTTTCTGAGACTCGTCAGTCATCCCAACCCGGATGGGTTCCTACTTCACTGCCGCAAATACGATGCTCGAAACCATATTTGAAATACTCTGACCATAATTCTGCTCTGCAGCTTTCACTTTCGTGAACTTGCACCCCTTCGGAGTTACACACCTTCCTCTTTTCCTTTTTCCAAGGAGCCCTCTTGGCCATAATGCCACTCCAACCGGCACCACAGTGCTCGCCCTAAGCGACACCACCCTTTTTGCGTAACCGCTATTCACATACTCTGGTTCTCATTGCAGGGGCTCTCAATCTCATGCACTCTCTCCACTCATCAAAATCACTGCCTCAGCTAAACAAGATCACCAATCCCGGGGCCCGACCTTCCAATGTAATCACACTGCACATACACCATCCGTAATCTCAACTGATCCAGCAATACCAACAGAGTCTCCAGCATGACTGGACCGACTCTCATAACACATACTAGCCACTCGAGGCTATACCTCTGTGGGTCCGTACACCCAACTCTGCGAACCCTCAGGTTCTAACTCTGGAACCTTCCGGTTCCAGCTCTAGAAACATGCACAACATAATCCCGTGGGATTAATGCAGTACAACCCATCACGTACCTCAAACATACCAATACCCTGATCACATAACCCCGGTTACTTACTCAAGCTTGATCCCGGCCTTCTCTCAAGCCTCCACAATCGAATGCCCTAGGTCTGTATCCCGCCCCGCATACCCGACACTCGCTCTCGTCGGCCTATACTCTGCGCTGACAAACACTACTGAATCCCGACAGCTAAGCACCCTCATATACTCATCGATCTCCCGGAAAATTTTCTAGTCCTTCAATCATCCACTCCACGACTGTAGATGCTACCCGACGATCAACCCAGTGCCGCATCTCCCCTAACAACCCTCACGAACGATAACCAAAGGAATCCTCAACAATAACCCATAACCAAACTCACAATCTGCCCAAAGGATGAACACCACATCGAAAACCGCACAAGACTACTGACACTAAAACACCAATTATAACCATACCCAACCATCAGGGAATAACGTATGCCAAAGCGAAAACCTGAAGCACCAATCCATAAACATGCCAGACCCGCGAAACAACGAATACCGCATCGAAATCCATAAAAGATACCAGCACAAACAATACCCAAATCAATGCAAGACAATTAAGACATCATGAAAGCATCATACCCGCAGCTGCTTCCGGCACTGTTCCGTCTCCCTCTGTCGCACGCAGATAAACACGACCCTGAGCCCTCTGGGGCTCCGCTCCATCCTGTCCTCCTCAAATCCCGAATTGGCACTGACTGCCAACAATCCCGTGCACAGTGCCCCTCCTTTCCGCACTTGCGGCATGCACCACCGGACCCGCAAGCTCCGATGTAACCCTCTTTTACTCGATCATCGACACCTATAGTCTCACGCTTTCCTACTGCATCTCTATACTCCACTTATTACTACTCCTGACAATTCTTGCTTTCTTACATACTGCACCCGGTTCTCCCCCACTAGGGTTCGAACCAACACCAATTAATATACAATCAACCCACGACTATCTTTCACCAGCGAAATCGTACCTGCCCCAGTAAAGTGCTGTGCAACACCCGATAGTCCCTCCCCTTATGAAGTCAATCAATCCCCTATACTCTGAACCTCTAGCTAACTCTCCAAGAACTTCTCATCACGGCTGCCTCTAATCGTTCCAAATCCCATACTGATCTAATACTAAGCACCTGCACTGCTCGATAACATATCTGGCTCGCAGACTGCACCGCAGCATCATCGTTCCTCTCATCTCAGCTCATCAACCCGTATCCAACGCCGGATTTGTCCCAAGGACAGGGACTTACTCTCAACATAGACGACAACTCTCCGCACTGCAAAACTCGTCTGAACTCTTCACTGCTACCACTATAACCCAACCTGTTATTCTCAATTAGGTGTGGTGTGGTTCTCGGCTACCTCAGCCCCAACTGACTGTCTGTTCACGGTAAATCTCTGTCTCGCGGTACACCCGCTACCTGATGCTCCGAGGGAAGTCATTATCGATAACTACCTGCAGGGTGTACTCCCAAATCCAGAACTGAAACACCAGACCTCTCGCGTCTTGCCCACGAGCATAAATGACACTACCCACCCAAAAAGGTGACCTCTCCTCTGTCGTCTGATTGCTCGACTCAACTGAAATTCTCCCCTGTCTTTGACTCTTACCAAAATACTCTGATAGGCACTTGTCTTTCCCTTCGAGGAACGCCTCTCCGTACTCAATCATGGTCTACAGGCCTGAAACCCATAGCGTCCAATCTCTACCTCATCGGTCATAACCGGATAACAAGATAGCCACAAGCATCATCCACTACGGACCATGGTATTCATCCCATGACATCCCTCCTCAACATGCTTCAGTGTATGGTACCTGAACCATAGCACCACTCCTCAATCTGCTCCAATGTATAGCACTCGGACCACAACATCTATCTCAATCTGTTCCGATGTATGGTGCCCGGACCATAACATCACTCTGTATCCGCTCCGATGTATGGTATCCGAACCATAACATCACCCCTCAATCTGTTCCTTAGGACCCTTAGGATGCCCCCTGTATCAAGTATGGGTCCTCTGCTTTCAGTAGTACGGGCCCATACTACCTGCCACATCTACCCATACTTTCCACACGGACCATCCCAGAGTTCCTAAGTAGCTGATAAACCTGCTCTTTCACCCATCTCATCGCGCGTGCTCGCTTTCCAGCGAAATCCTCTACTCTACCAGCGCACTCATCTGGCTAGGTTTACTCCCTAGTCCCTTCCGCTGTCCTCCCACTTCTTTGCTATCAGCTGCTGAAGAGTTACTAATGATGCCAGCCCTCTACCTCCTGAGTATCGTCATACTCACTTAGTAGCTGACTCCCATCATCGATAACTCCACAAAGCACAAAGCAAGCAGCATTCGAGCATTGAAGCATACATAGGACTCCCCATCTGTGGTAGCTCCACCTTCTCGGCTCATCCTCGGAAGTACCTCCGTACCCCGTAGCTTTACTCCTCGTGCGTTCTAACTAGATACTCTCACTCATCACATACACACAAAAGCATAACGCACATATAACAGCAAACCCTAGACTAAGGCATCACAAATCAGGCCACTCTAGTCCTAAGATGTGAAATACCTAGCCTGCCTCTAGCATGCAATAATGTTTCATAAAGTGCATAATAGATATTTCATAATACAAAAGTAAGGGTATTTTGGGAAATCACCGTTTGGCTCTGGCTGATTGTACACACTGCTCTTTCTTGCTTTCTCTTTGAACTCTTATTCACTTTTAGAAAACTATTTATTTGAAAACCTTTTCTTAATTCCTCAGTTTGAGTCCAGACTCACCTGTAGGCGCGTCCGAATCCCTCAAACCAAGGCTCTGATACCAATTGTAACACCGTGGATTTTCAAAGCAAAATTTTTTCATTTAAATAATTAATTTAATATTAAAACACTTGTTTAAAATCTTATTCATATTCGTATTACAAAACATAGTTCCATTTTCATTTGAATAGACAACCAGGATCCTCCAAAATACAACTCTTTCCTCGGTGTGTACAATCGAACCGTTGCCATCCCGCGTTACCGTAAGAACCTGAAACAACATAACATAAACAACGTAAGCACGAAGCTTAGTGAGTTCCCCAATATACACCTTACGCACGTACGCCTTTCCAGGCCCTGACCTTCCGGTCCACTGCACAATGCCTTCCGGCCCATGAGATAATCGCCTTCCGGCCCATAAGATAATTCGCCTTCCGGCCCATACACATATATAACACATAACACAAATACTCTAACACATAAAGCACATATATCATATATCAACCTGACCTTCCTGTCACATAATACTTTGTCTTCCGGCCCATATATAAACATGTATATCACATGTAGCAGCTAACTTTCCATTTATAGCATATAATCATAACACATAACATACTTGACCTTCCGGTCACACAATCAAACCCTTCCGGGTGAAGTATAGTGAGAAGACTCACCTCGCGGACACTGGAAGATAGCAACTCCTGAAATCTCTTGCACTTGATCCTCCGAGCTACAAGCTCCCTGTCTCATCATATATCTCTTTTTAATACTTCTATCTTCCACGTTAACTGACCCTAAAACGTTACACACAGGTCAACTCGGGTCAATGGCCATCTCGACTGGACTCGGCGAGTACCCTGGCGACTCGGCGAGTCTAGTCGTCCTCACCAATTCCTGCATGATCCCTTTCTACTCGTCGAGTATCCCTCTTGACTCGACGAGGTCCTCGTGGAAGAATCGCGGGGCCACCCCGACTCTACTCGCCGAGTCTGAAGAACAACTCGGCGAGTCCCAGTAAATCTTCAAGCTACTCGCCGAGTCTGATCATCCGACTCGGCGAGTCCACGCCATGCAGTCGATCGAACTGCTTCCTGAGATACATATATTCTCGAATATACAAACATGGGACCTTCTGGACCTCTAAGGGTCCTAATACAAGGTTATAAACGTTGAATAACAACACAACAATCCATCTAGACTCCAAATGGGCTCCATAAACCCTAAATCTATATGCACATCAATCCCAGGAGAATGTAATCCGAATTATTACCTGAATGATGTACCTTCCACGTCCCCAAACTTCAGAACTCGAACTCCCTGCAGTTCCTTTAGCTAAAACCCTTCTCCTCCTTGCACAACAATTCCTTCAAGGTCACCAATGGCCTTCAAGCTTGTTCTAGCCGCCCCAGTCGCCTAGGGTTCTTCCCCATCGGTCCAAAGTCGTGAAACGACGACATAATAACCCTTATATACGACCCAATACTGAACGGCTAGGGTTTCCGCTGAACAGCGTCGACTCGCCGAGTCCATATCTGGACTCGTCGAGTCCAGTCGTGAACCCGCGACCAAACCTGCGACCCTACTCGGCGAGTCTGGCTCCAACTCGTCGAGTCTCCCCTTTAAAACACCCCCAAAATGCAACTTAACAATACTTGAGATTTTGGGCTGTTACACACTAATCCAACAGGAACCTCTTGCTAAGCACAAGAGAGACAAATGATCGGGTAGCACCCAAATCAAACAACACCTGAACTGGGATACCGTTCACATGGAATGATCCTAAACAAAACATATAACATGGAACATCAATATCACAAGCGACATATAATAAAAGTTAGAGAGAAGAAACCATACCCCATCACCACATCAGGTGCAGTGTGTGCCTCCTCGGCTGTCAGCTGGAAAGCTCGGTTCCTCACCACTGGAGCCTTTAACTTGACCTTCTGGCTATCCGTAAACCTAGTAGTCGCTAAAGTTGGCGCCACAAATGGCGTTTTTGTTGCTGCTGTCAACCTAGGGCAATTGGCCTTTTTATGGCTCCTCTGATTGCAATGAAAGCAAATTAGGTCTGATGTTTGAATAGTGGGGGAAGGGGCAGTACAGTCCCTGCCAAAGTGCCCCGTCTTGCCGCACTTGTAGCAACCCGATGATCCCGCTCTACAAGCTCCCTCATGCGGCCTGCTACATTTCCGGCAGCGGCTCTGGCCTGGCTAGCCCTTTGACCTAGTGCCGGATCCCTTGGGTTTCTTCCCCGAAACCCCAGTAACCTGCTCCGTCTCTGCCTTCCTATGCCTGAGGTGCTCTAAATCAATCTCCCTCTCCCTCGCCTTGGCAATCATGGACTCCAGGGTTGGGCAAGCTGAGTAGCTGACATGCTCCCGAATATCAACCCTCAACATGTCATGATAGCGGGTCTTTCGCATCTCCTCATCCCCTACATACTGAGCTACCAACAACGCCCTCTCTTGGAACTTGGCGGTGATCTCCGCCACTGTCTCAATAGTCTGTCTCATGTCAAGAAACTCGCTGGCCAGCTGCTAAATCTCCACAGCTGGCGCAAACTCAACCCTAAACCTGGTCAGAAAGTTCGACCAAGTCATAGCCTCAATGGTTGCGGCCCGCAGTGAGTCACCAACTGACTCCCACCATCCCTAGCTCTGTCTCTCAAACAACCCATAGCAAAGCGGACCTTCGGCCCCTCCAGGCAGAAGCTCATCAACTGCACAGACTTAATGTCTTTGATCCATCTCCTGGCAGCAATGGGTCCTTCACCCCGTGAAAGTCTGGCGCACCACTACCCCTAAAATCCTTTAAGGACAGTGTGCACGTCCCCGAATGGCTGGACGCCAAGTCACTCCTAAATGTCCGGAGGCGATCCTCCATCAGCTTAATAATCCCCTCCTTGATCGACCCGAAAATGACCGGGGTTGCCTTAAGGATACCTCTCGTGATCTGAGACACGATGAACTCGCATAGCCCGTTATCAACCTACTCGGATCCCATGCCCGATCCTGAACCTGATCCTGATCCAGACCCTGAACCTCCTGCTCCATGATGCATAATCACCATTCTGAAATAAAACACATAAACGTCAGGGTCATTCACACTCTCTTGAGGTCTCACACACTCTCCCAGTTCCATGGTTCTATCTTAGCCCTCCTTGACTTGAGTACGGATCCTCTGCTTCCAGTAGTACGTGCCCATACTACCTTCCACATCTACCTGTACTTTCCTCTCAAGGATTGCTTCGACTTCACCAAGTCCCTTATACTAATACCACTTTCCAAGATAATCTCATCCTAGGCTTGTCCTAGGGTACTCTCCGACCTGCTCTCCACCATCAGCTGCACAGGAGTCCCTACGATCCTTCCCTAACTAGCTTGCGAATACAATTACATATTCATTTACTAGTTAGTTAAAGCTATCCAGAACCCCTATAAGAACAAAGCAAGCAACATTCATGCATCGAGTAACCATAACTAAGCATAACCTAATCCGACTATCATACTGCTGACTAACCAGCCTTAGCATATAGCTCAATAAACTCATACAATAGGCATATAAGGCATCCTTCCTAGGTCCTTAGCCTAATCTAGCATGCAGTTGTCATAGTCACATAACAGGTATACATGGCATCCTCCCTAGATACTTAGCCCTAATCTAGTATGGAGTTCTCATAATCATATCATATAACATAACATATCATGTATGGGTATCTTGGGGAAAACTTACTTGAGCTCGTCCGGTCGCACACATCACACACCTTGTCATTTCTCAAAACTCCTTATTTTTAAATTTTAGAAAACTATTTTCTTGTAAAAATCTTTAAAGACCTCGATTTGAGTCCAGACACCCCCGAAGGTGTGATCAAATCCCACAAACCAAGGCTCTGATACCAACTTGTAACATCCCAAAAATTGAGACCGAAAATTTTTATTTTAATTATTTTGCTTATAAAATTTGTTTGAGGAAAACATTATCGATATCATATTAATTTGTGAACCATATTTACATGTTTCAAAACCATATCGTCAAATAGTAATAATGTCAGAGTACAATCCTAGAAATCTCAAATGTGGAATCATGTGTGTGCGGTGTGCTGCTACCCTGCCGGCTCCTTCCCCTTAGACGAAGAGATACCTGAAACCAACACTGAAAACCGTAAGCACAAAGCTTAGTGAGTTCCCCCATCATACCACATACCATACAACATACATACTGTCGGGCAATTCTGGGGTGCCCGACCTACCCATGTCAATCCGTTCTAGGGTGGTGACCTACCCATGTCAAGCCTTTCCGGGGTGCTGACCTACCCATGTCAAGCCATTCTGGGGTGCCAACCTACCCTATGGTCTATCTCAACCGGAAAGAGAGACTATTTCACCCCTACCACTACCACACAATAACATATCATAATCATACTGTCAGGCATACCTAGGGAGCCCGACCTACCCTTCAGTCCTAACACCCGAATCGGGGGACTATTCCCCTCCTACTGTTGGCTCATAAGATACATCAGGTAGTAGAAAACCTAGA
This sequence comes from Lactuca sativa, assembly GCF_002870075.4. NCBI lineage: Eukaryota > Viridiplantae > Streptophyta > Magnoliopsida > Asterales > Asteraceae > Lactuca > Lactuca sativa. The sequence goes on from NC_056627.2 coordinate 297,320,161, forward strand.
CAATTATCACAAAGACATTCATCAAAAGACAACTCCTGCTGGTGGGTCAGCATTGTGGCCGTAGACCCACCTCTACTGGAAGGTAACTCACCTTAATGTCGTGTAGTGTATGCACTTCCCTCGGTATGGAAATTAACTCTTCTCGACTCCTTAATCCCTACACAACATCCTTTCTACATTACCATTTCATACTCATAACCCCTACAAGGGTCAACTCAAGTCCAAGGCAAAGTCAAGGTCAAAACGTTGTTCAAATTCAACTTTGGTCAAAGTCAACATCTGGTTGACTAGACTCGCCGAGTTGGTCCACCAACTCGTCGAGTCCCCACTTCCACAAAATGCTACAACCTCGTCCCTACTCTTCGAGTCTAGCAAGAGCTCGACGAGTTCACCTTCAACAAAACATCGGGACCTTCTTCACTGACCCGCCGAGTTCATCCTTGAACTCATCGAGTTCATTTTCATCCTTGTGAAGGTGTTTAGTCTATGACTCGCTGAGTTCTCCTTGAACTCGTCGAGTCCATCTTCATGTGGTTGGGACATTGCCTTGAACTCGCTGAGTTCCTCCTTGAACTCGTCGGGTCCTTCGATCTTCAAGTCCATAACAAACCCCAACAGGTTGAGTTTTCCTTCAACTCAACCAAAGACCGTTTCCAAAAGACGTTTGGGAGAAACTACGACCTGAATCGCCGAGTCACCTAAGCGACTCGTCGAGTCCCTCTTTGTCCAAAACTATACAGTCAATTTTAATTGGTCTTGATGCATCCAAATCATAGATCTGACCTCCTAGGGTCAATATTATACGTAAAGTTCCAATCTTGACGTCCATGCATGAGGTATTTGGCCCAATTGGCTCTAGAATGAAGTCTACAAGATACATGGGGTGCTTATGGAAATAAAGTTGGCACCTTTATGCCATAAGAACCCCCATTAGTTCAAGATCTGAAGCTATACCCTCAATGAACACAAAATTCCGAGTATGGCACCTCTAAGGCTTAGAAAGGTGAGATGGAAATGGGGGACAACCTCTGGATCCACTAGCTTTCACTCGACCTTCCAAGCTCCTTCTTCTTTCTCAATCTTCAAATCACCACAAGCACACAAAAAATGGCTCAAGAACACTCAAACAAGGTTAGGGTTTCTCTGAGTTAGGAGGAATGATGGAGGCTGGGTTGAGACAAGAAAGTTTTTTAAATAGGGTGCAAACCCTAAATATTAGGGTTTCATCCAACAGCCCTACTCGTCGAGTCGGTCTCTCGACTCGTCGAGTAGGTCACTAAACCTCCCGAACAAAATCGACTCTACTCGACGAGTTGGGCCTCCAACTCGCCGAGTCCCAGAGCAAAACATGAAATTACTTGAATTTAAATACGTACCAGGAACCGGGTGTTACACATAAGCATTCAAAAGCCGCTGTCAACTCTAACCCAGTCAGTGACGCATCCTTTAGATAAGGGATCATATACTCCTCTGTTCTCAAGATATCAGTCGGAAAAATACATGGAACAATGTCATAGTTATTGTCCAGCAATTTGTTTCCCGATTTTCACTTCGTTTGACATAGAACATAACTGAACACATCAATTTAGATCTGACTGGGCCCGACACATAAGTCAAAACAGAATCATCGAGGGGCCCAAGATATCGCTTTTAATCCTCTTAGGATAAAAGGGAACAAATAAACTTCAAAATTATATGCTTGTACTAACTACTCATCAAATCATGCACAATGACACGTTTTATAACATCAAGTTACTGATGCATTTTTGTGCCATCAATGCACAACCAACTCGTAGTCAATAAATCATATATCTTGGTTTGAAGACTATATGGTATTATCATCTCACAATCACACGTGATAAATTCCATGAAGTGATTCAGGTGAGCGCTGGTTGTGTTGGGTTTTGTACACTACAACATATTATGGTGCACATACAATCCGACATACTATGGGTTTTGAGCAATCTAACACTTCCTAAGTGTGCATGCAACCCTAATAAACCTTGGATCTATGTTTGTCTTGATACATGCAAAATAATAATTTTCCAAGGTTCATAACCTATCTAACATGGCATGGGGAACATTTCTACATAAAAGAGTTAGAAGAGATTACATACCTTTCTTTGATGAGTTTGATTCTTAAGGAGTTTGAGGGCCAAGCACCAATAGTGTGAATGCCTCAAATGGAATCACAAATCACCACAAACACTTGGAAAACTTGAGAGAGTGTATACACACACTAATTTTCGGCCACACACAAGCACACACACTAGTTCACTAGTTGCCATTTCATGCACCATAAGCATGCTTATATAGTGTACATGGTTAGGGTGAAACCCTAATAACCCATGACCTTTCCTTTTCCAAGGATCCATGGGTTAAAAGCTCCATGGATCATCCATGGACTTCCATCCAAGCCTAGCCCATTAACAAATGAGTGTTAGCCCACACCATATAAAACCAATAGCCCATAATCTAATTAGTCTTCCTTTTAATCTCTAAATTAATTCATAATTAATTTAAGACTAAGACTAATTAAATAACATAACCTCATATTAATATATTATAACTTATAATATATTAATAAACATATGTGTATAACTCTCATAAAATTATCCATAAATTGTTCGGGTGAAATGCAACCCAAATGGACCATGCCGGGTCGGGTCAAGTATATACCAAATAAGTTATGGACTTAGACACCTTATCCAACAGACTCCCACTTGGATAAGTCTAATAACTCTATTTGCCTATATAACTTCAGGAACCAACCAGCAATCGTAGCTCTCGAAAACTCTGTTGAACTACGAAGCGCCATTTTAAGATAAGTGATCATTTAATCCTCTGTTCTCATGATATCAACCGGAAAAACACATGGAACTATGTCTTGCTTATTTTCTGGCAGTTGTTTCTCGATTTCCGATTTGTTTGACAAAGAACTTTACTGAACACAACAGTTTAGTTCTGACCGGGCCCGGTACATGGGTCAACACAAAATCATCGAGGGGCCCAAATATCTCTTCTATTTCTAGAAGGAACAGATAAACTTCGACTCATATGCTTGTTCTACTACTTGTTGAATTGTACACAAAGGCACGTTTTATAACATCAAGTTACTGATGCGTTTACATGCAATCAATGCACAACCAACTCATAGGTAACAACTCATATCTCTAGGTTTGAAGACTTATATGATATTATCGTCTCACGATCACTCGAGATAAATTCCATGAAGTGATACAAGTGAGCGTGGGTTTATACCAATACTCATAGCTTATGAGTACTCACGAAGGTTGCAACAACCATTGCCATGTCTAAACACCTTTAGCCATCTACAAACCCAATTCATGACAATCTTGATTCATACCTACTTCCGACGTATGACCGATTGTGGAGGTTTGAATAAATTAATTATTCTGAAAGTCAAAACATGCAAAACTGAAACAATAGTAAATAATTGACAATGATAGTAACACTTTACTCATAAATAAATCACAAATTTTATTCATCATCAAACGTCGATTACATTTTACAAGTTTCAGGAAAACTATCTAATCTGTAAAACTAATATCGTCCCTCAGCCCGATGCGCCTCGCATGCTGAAAATGCTTAACCCTTGTCAGTCCCTTCGTAAGGGTATCTGCAGGATTCTCATCCGACGATATCCTCCTTGTCACGAGGAGTCCTTCTTCAATCTTATGTCTTATGAAGTGATATTTTCCAGTCAATGTGTCAGGATCTGCCATGATCTCTTGGTTCCTTGGCTAAGGCAACCGCACTATTATTGTCACAGAAAATCTCCATAGGTTCCTTAATAGCTGGTACAACTCCAAGGTCTCCGATGAAGTTCTTTAGCCATATCGCCTCCTTCGCTGCTTCACTTGCTGCTATGTACTCTGATTCACAAGTCGAATCAGCCATCGTCTCCTGCTTGGAACTTTTCTAAGAAATTGCCCCTCCATTTAAGGTAAAGACCCAGCCCGACTGAGAGCGGAAGTTATCCCTATCAGTCTGAAAACCAGCATCACTACACCCTAATAATCTCAAGTCATCACTCCCACCAAGGGTAAGGATCCAATCCTTAGTCCTCCGCAGATACTTGAGAATGTTCTTTACCGCGGTCCAATGAGCCTTGCCAGGGTTCCCCTGATACCTGCTGACCATGCTTAAAGCAAATGCCACATCAGGGCGGGTACAAGTCATACCATACATGATCGAGCCAACAGCGGAAGCATACGGTAATTGGCTCATCTCAGCTATCTCTGCCTCTGTACTCGGACTCTGAGTCTTACTTAGTTTGGCATTGCTTTGGATCGGTAAATCTCCTTTCTTGGAATTCTGCATGTTGAACCTTTTCAACACCTTATCCAAGTAGGTACTCTGACTAAGTCCAATTAATCTTTTACTCCTTTCTCTTAATATCCTTATCCCTATGATATAGATAGCCTCCCCTAGGTCCTTCATAGCAAAGCACTTCCCAAGCTAGGACTTAACCTCCTGCAAGGTTGGGATGTCATTTCCTATAAGTAGTATGTCATCCACATACAATACCAAGAAGCTAACTATACTCCCACTAGTTCTGACATACACGCAAGACTCATCTTGACTTCTCGAGAAACCAAACTCTTTGACCTTCTCATCAAAACAAAGATTCCAGCTACAAGATGCTTGTTTTAATCCATAAATGGATTTCTCAAGCTTGCATACTCTATTAGGGTACTCTGCACTGACAAAACCCTCTGGCTGATTCATGTATACATCCTCAGCCAACTTTCCATTAAGGAAATCGGTTTTGACATCCATTTGCCATATTTCATAATCATGAAATGCTGCAATGGCTAGCATAACCTTAATAGACTTAATCTTTGCTACCGGCGAGAAGGTTTCATCATAATCAATACCCTGAGTCTGAGTAAAACCCTTCGCAACCAGTCGAGCCTTATAAGTATGCACCTTTCCTTCCATGTCGGTCTTCTTCTTAAAGATCCATTTGCACCCGACTGTTTTACGGCCTGGTACATTGTCAACCAAGTTCCAAAGTTGATTGTCATACATAGACTGTGTCTCGTTGTCCATAGCCTCCTTCCATTTAGCAGACTTCGGGCCTGCCATGGCTTCCTTAACACTGCTAGGTTCATCCAAATTTACCAGTGTACTATCGCTAATAAACGTATCACCTTCCGTAGTAATATGAAATCCATAATAAAACGAAGGTGTGTTCCTAACCCGTGTAGAACGCCTCGGAGGTACAGACATGTCAGCTTGCTCAACAGGAGTTTCCTCCTCAGGTTGATTGCTAGTGTCTGAGGTTCCTTCACCAATTGCTTCTTGAATTTCTTCAAGATCAATTTGCCTCCCACTGTCTCCTTGGCTTATAAATTCTCTCTCACGAAAGACCCCTCTTCTTGCTACAAAGACCACATTCTCACTGGGTCTGTAAAAGAGGTAACCGAAGGATTTATGTGGGTAGCCGATGAAAATACACCTTTCACTTCGGGGTTCGAGCTTATCATGAGTCTCACGCCTCACGAAAGCCTCGCAGCCCCAAATCTTGATGTGGTTCAAATTGGGAACCTTCCCTGTCCACATCTCATGAGGTGTTTTGGTAACCTTCTTTGTAGGGACTAGATTAAGGATATGGGCGGCAGTCTCTAAGACATACCCCCAAAAAGAGATTGGTAGCGAAACTCGACTCATCATAGAGCGAACCATGTCCAACAGGGTTCGATTACGCCTCTCAGCTACACCATTCAGCTGTGGTGTCCTGGGAGGAGTCAATTGTGAGATAATCCCACACTCCTTAAGATAGTCAAGGAACTCGGTACTAAGATACTCACGACCTCGATCGGATCGAAGCATCTTAATGTTCCTGCCCAATTGATTTTCTACTTCCTGTTTGAATTCCTTAAACCTTTCAAAGGTTTCTGACTTATGTTTGATTAAGTAGACATACCCATATCAACTAAAATCATCAATAAAAGTTACATAATACCGATTAGCATCCCTTGTGGCGGTTTTGAATGGCCCACATACATCAGTATGTATTAGGTCCAACAAACCCTCACCCCTTTCACAAGTTCCAGTGAAGGGTGATTTTGTCATCTTTCCAAGTAGACAAGATTCACAACTATCATCCGATTTAAGGTCGAATGATTCCAAAACTCCACTCTTTTGGAGTTGGCCCATGCATTTCTTGTTTACATGTCCAAGACGACAATGCCACAATGATGCTTTATCTAGGCTAGTAGAAGAATCAATATACAACACATTATTTCCTAAGTTATCTACAATCGACACAGTTTCATACACACCATCACAAGGTAACGCTTTAAAATAAAACACATTTTTAAAGAAAGCATTAATACCACCACATTCATTATCAAACGAAAAGGTAAAACCTTGTTTGTACAAAGCATGAAAAGAAATAATATTTCTCGCCATTTCAGACGAGTACACACATTTATTCAAATCTAATTTTTACCCATTATTAAGCAACAAAGTATAAAATCCAATCTTGGAAACAGGTGAAGCCTTCCTATTCCCCATGATCAAGTTTATCTTCCCGTGATCCACATCCTCACTTCCTCTTAGGCCCTGCATATCATAACATATATGAATACCACAACCTGTATCAAGCACCCAAGAGTTAGAATATGATGAGTAATTAGACAATATAGTGTAAATACCTGTATGGGTGGGTTTCACTTTCCCATCCTTTAGATCCTGCAAGTACTTAGGGCAGTTTCGCTTCCAGTGTGCCTTTTCATGGCAATAGAAGCATTCAGCATCCTTGGGAACGGCAGAAGGAGTAACAGAACCGCTCTTGGTCTTCGATGAGGAGCCTTCAAGAGACTTTCCCTTGGTACCCTTCGAATGGTGCTTCCTCTTTTTCCCTTTGCCTTGCCCGATAGCCAAAATAGGGGTAGATGTTGGAGTAGGAGTAGTAGTGGCAACAACCGCCTTGCCCTTAAGACCGGTTTCCGCGGTCTTCAAGAGTCCTTGAAGCTTGCTGAGGGTAACTTCCTCCTTGTTCATATGATATGTGGTACGAAATTGGTCATAACAAGAAGGTAAGGAGTCCAAAATGATGTCAATTGCCAACTCCTCAGGGATGTTCACATTCAGCTTCAGCAAACGGTCCACATACCTTTGCATCTTTTGCATGTGAGCCGTGACGGAATCACCGTCCTTCATGCGGGTAGTTATTATGGAGGAGATTATTTCATACTGCTCCTGACGAGCACTCTGATGGTACCTTTCCATCAGGTCTTGGTGCATCTCAAAAGGGTAGAAATCTTCATATGACTTTTGGAGCTCGGCTGTCATCGTGGCCATCATGATACATGCCACCTTAGTAGCATCTCTCTCATGTGTCCTGAATTCAGCGATCTCCTCAGGAGTAGTAGTAGACTCATCAAGCTCTTTTAACTCCTTATCGAGGACATATTCCTTGTCCTCATAACGAGTAACCATCCTGATGTTCCTAATCCAATCCATGAAGTTGGAACCATCAAAGATGACCCTCCCACAAAGATTCATGAGAGAGAAAGAACCATTTGGGTTAGAGCCTGAAGCATTAGTGTTGGAAGACATCTGAAGGAAGAAAGCAAGTTTAGATTAGATATATAGAATCCTTAATAAGACACCCAAATGTAATATTAAGGCTAGGACCCAATCACAATCTATTATACTTAGAAGAGGGATGCCGTAATCTAAGTAATAATATATTTGAAAGGTAGGTGAATGACGATTCACCAATTTCCACCATGAAAAACAAAATGAATTATTAGGTTTTAATTGGATTTGAAATTCCTAGATTCTTTTGAGATTCATTGAACTTTTCAATGGCATGTTTCAATCTCGATTGTGCCCTTCAAGTTTTGTGAATGGGATGCCGAGGATCACAAAACAAGGTGTGAATAACCATGCTAATTCACTTGGTACCCTTAATATTATCACCTAATCAATGTGCTGGTTAACCACACACGCTCCATTGATCCATGACAAACATTAAGTCACCCTTCGTGATCCTTACTAGTCCAAGTTAGTGTGCCGGTTAACCACACACGCTCCACCAACGACTTGGTAAGGTACAAAGTGTGAATTCCATGGACTAGCACCATGTTCACATTTTTCCTAAAATAACTAAGATTGGGAGTTAAAAAGGTTTAGTTACTTTATAATAATCATTATACTTTTAATGAGGATTTAAAGTCCTTGTACTACCCGTTCGGCTAACGACCCTCCACTAGTCAAGCAAGCGGTGGGTGAGAGTGGACACCCATTAAGTCGCCATTTTATAGGCAACAACCTTATACCCACCTTATAGACCGGCTTCGTGAATGAGGCCTACTAACGGTAGAACGACTTATTCTTATACATATATATAATAATTAACCATTAATGTTATAAATAGTATAAGGGTTGAATTTTAACTATTAAAACTCTAAGGGTTGAAATTAAAGTTTATTAAAGTGTGTGAAACTTTACAAATTCCAAAACTTGAGGACAAGTTTTGTAACTATCCAAAAATTTTCATTTCATAACTTATGAATTAAAGGTTCATAAAAATGAGGACTCTTCATTTTCATGTAACTTATGTGTTTAAATGTGTGTGTTCAAGAAAGTGACCTTTGGATATCCATAACTTGAGGAAAAATTATGGACTCCATTAAAACACATAAATGATCAAGAATTAATTCTAAACAATTCAGCAAATAATTCCTATCATCTTCTAAATTCATAAGAACATGAACATGATCATCAAAATTTCAAGAATTATATGAACACATAAAAAAACATGGAATTTTGATATATGCTATTGTAAATGGATTAGAACAACCATTACACCAACTAAAACAAGTTTTAAAACACCAAAACAGTTTAGGGTAATGTTTCTAGTCCATTTCCAGCAGCAAAAGTCGAAAATCTGCACTCTGTGGCTCCTACTCGTCGAGTGCATGAACCTACTCGGCGAGTAGGTTGAAGATACACATGGACTCGGCGACTCCCCCCATGGACTCGGCGAGTTCATCAGGCAGACAACAAGTTTTTCGACTTTTTCAACTATTTTGCATCAAGTATCAAACAAGCAAGCCTAGGCTCTGATACCACTGTTGGGTTTTGAGCAATCTAACACTTCCTAAGTGTGCATGCAACCCTAATAAACCTTGGATCTATGTTTGTCTTGATACATGCAAAATAATAATTTTCCAAGGTTCATAACCTATCTAACATGGCATGGGGAACATTTCTACATAAAAGAGTTAGAAGAGATTACATACCTTTCTTTGATGAGTTTGATTCTTAAGGAGTTTGAGGGCCAAGCACCAATAGTGTGAATGCCTCAAATGGAATCACAAATCACCACAAACACTTGGAAAACTTGAGAGAGTGTATACACACACTAATTTTCGGCCACACACAAGCACACACACTAGTTCACTAGTTGCCATTTCATGCACCATAAGCATGCTTATATAGTGTACATGGTTAGGGTGAAACCCTAATAACCCATGACCTTTCCTTTTCCAAGGATCCATGGGTTAAAAGCTCCATGGATCATCCATGGACTTCCATCCAAGCCTAGCCCATTAACAAATGAGTGTTAGCCCACACCATATAAAACCAATAGCCCATAATCTAATTAGTCTTCCTTTTAATCTCTAAATTAATTCATAATTAATTTAAGACTAAGACTAATTAAATAACATAACCTCATATTAATATATTATAACTTATAATATATTAATAAACATATGTGTATAACTCTCATAAAAGTATCCATAAATTGTTCGGGTGAAATGCAACCCAAATGGACCATGCTGGGTCGGGTCAAGTATATACCAAATAAGTTATGGACTTAGACACCTTATCCAACATGGTGCACATACAATCCTAAATGCTTTTGATCTATGTTTTCTCTGATTATACATGGAATATTGTTTCCTAAGCATTAAGCCTACAACTAGCATACAATTGACATAAACAACATAAAATACTAGTTAGGAGTTTACCTCTTTATGTAGCTTGTAGAACTTGTTGTATTTGGCTTTTAAAAACTTAGCACCCCAAGTGTGATGCCTCAAACGGTTCACAACACACCTAGGACAAAGAAGAACTAAAGAGAGATATTGCTAGCTCCAAAATCGGCTCTAATGAACTCCAAGAACTCTCGTATCCGATTTTGGGTGCTAAGGGAGTCCTTTTATATTGTGGCAAAGTCTAGGGTTACATCCATGCAAACCCTAATGCCCATGACCTTTCATATTACTTAGGCTCCATGGGTTAAACCTCCATGGACTACCATATTGGTTTAGCCCATCCTAAATAACAATTGGCCCACACTATAGGAACCATTGATTTACCAAATCAATCCCCATATATTTAATTAGTCTCTTTTGATCACATAGTTAATTCCAAATTAATTCTTGATCAATACTAATTAAATAATATGATTTCATATTAATATATTGAACTTATAATATATTAATAAATCATATGTAACCTCTTACTCTAATATCCATCCTATCAAATTGTCCTGGTGATATGCAACCCGAAATGGACCATGCTACTCTCGGGTCAAGTACATACCAATTATAGTTATCGGCTTAGACACTTAATCCAATAGTCTCTCACTTGGATAATTCTAATAACTATTATTGCAAGTACGACTCCAAAATCCTGACTAGCAATCGTAGCTCTTAAAAGCCGTTGTCGAACTCTGACCTAGTCAATGACGCGTCCATTAGATAAGGGATCATATATTCCTCCATTCTACAAGATATCATATGGACTGAGACATGGATTATAATCATTCTCTCTGTCCATTTGTTGTTTCCCAATTTCCGATTTATGACGACCAACTAATTGAACAAATCAAATCAATCCAGGCTTGGCCAAGCAATTAGGGTTATCATCGCTAAATCATCGAGGGGCCCACATATATCGCTTTTATCCCTCTAAGGGTAAAAGGAATGGATAAACTTCGACTCAAATGCTTGCTTGTACTTATTCATCAAATCACACACAACAATATGTTTTATAACACCAAATTACTGGTGCGCTTACATACGTCAATGTGCAACCGACTTGTAAGCTACAACAAACACGTCTCTGTTTTAAGAATATAAGATATTATCGTCTCATAATCACTAGTGATAAATTCCATGAAGTGATTCAGATGATCATGGGTTTAATCCAATACTCGAATCTTATTCCAAGAGTACTCATGAACACTGCAACAAACTTGTGCTATGTCTAAAACATCTAGACAATCTACAGTCAGATTCATGACAGTCTTGCCTCAATACCTACTTCCAAAGTATGATCGAATGTGTATAGTTTGAATAACCTAGTTATTTTGGAAGTCAAAACATGCAAAGCGAAATACAAGAATAATCAAATCCAATATGGTCTCAGAACTTATGAATATAAATAAAACACCTTTTATTTAATCACCATATTGATTACACATTATTCATTGTATAATGTTTCGATTAATCAACTTAATACTTGAATTAAAAACAACAGTTATGCCATGCTACAAGAATGCACACTATGTTTTCCTATGGTCCTTTCTTTGTGAAATAGATAAACTGAAAGCATTTCAATGACACTCATTTCATAATTCCAAATCCTTATCCTAAATGTAAGTTTACCAAATTCTTGTCATTCGCTATGATCTGTTAGCTTTTAAACTTATATGCAATAATACTCTTGTAATGACTATGCACAAAGTCACAGAGACTTGGCAACAGACATTTCAAAGTATTCCAATGGAGAGCAATTCCATGGAAACGAAGTCTCACATTCAAAGTACATTCCTTTGAACACCCTTCTTGCATTAAGTTTCCTAATCTTATACAGATTTAAAGAATAACTTCCACTTATGGAAACATTTCCATATTCCCATTTTAACTATCACTTATGAACAAGAGTTACCTCTTCTTAGAGTATGTTAATATGATCCTTCCAAAATTCAGAATATACTTCCAACTGTCCATAAGCAACCAATATATGGTAAACCTCAGATTATCCTTCACAATTGCTTAACCATTTTAGTCATATCCATTTTTGGTCCATTTCCCTCTTAATTCCATAGGCATTTGGAAAATTCAAAGACGCATAAATATTATAGCATATGCAATCGACCCTATACCCGAAGCATATGGGATACGATCCATAATTTCTCACAAAAAGACGTGATACTTTACCAGTCTCTTGCTATAATATTTCCATATATAGAATTTCCTTATGTCGAATCTTTTCAACATAACATCCATATATATTTTGACTAAATTTGATTAAAATCTCAATCTAAGCTTTTATATTTGAAATGAATTATGAATTCTTCTCCCTTAATTATAGCAAAACAACTTTTCAACCCCTGCAACTTTGTGAATTGAAAGTTTTGTTTTCTATAATTAACATTGCTAACTTGAAACACTTACCATAATAAGTATGCTCCCACTAGAATAATAATTATTTTCTTACTAGCATAATACTTCTGCTCCCACTAGCTTTGACATGTACCCAGAGATCTGTTGGACTTCTAGAAATCAATATTTATTGACTTCCTTACTAAAATTCAGATTGATGACACGAGATGCTTCAATAAGACTTTATCTAGGCTTCTCAAACTCATACACCTTTCCTTAGATAGCTCACATGTGTGTCTAAACAATTCTAAAACTTACAACAATAAGTCTCAATTGTTTAGACCTTTTTCCATTTCTCACAATTCGAACTAAGAAGAGGGATGCCATAATCATAATTGAATTTGAGAATGCAAATATCACAAATGATATCTCCTTAAAATCTACTTAGTGAAAGCGCTTCCTAATAACAATTTTCATGAATTGGAGAGAAACCTTATGACACTTAGATTTTATGGTGTATGTGTTCCTATCCATGTGAATTTGTCATAACCATAATCACAAGACAAGGTTAGTGACAAATCCAAACTCATATGGACTGAACTTGTTCAATCTTAATTTCTTGCCACCTGGCAGCACAAGGGCCTGTCATTGCTTCCAGGTTGTTATGAAAACAATTGAGAACTCATAGAACTCACATGCATAGTCAACTTTAACTGGAATGGCCACATAAACAGAATTATGCCAACATGATAGGTTATAAACCTCAAGTTGTGTGCTAGTGATAAATAATTAGTTTACTCTTGATTAGTTCTTGAAACTCTTCAAGATCTTTAAGACTCCCACTGACCTCTTGACATATAAGATTCACTTTGACAAGGAAGATTACTTGACAAACAAATATTCAAGAGTTAGTGTGGTTTCTTATCAAGAAAAAACTTTCACATAATTGGTCTTAGTTGGTCTTTGTTTGATCCAAAACATCACAACTAACCAATTTCAAATGTACAAGAGTAAGAAAACATTTTACTCTACACTTGATAAGTGTTATAAACCTTTTTTAAGATTGTATCACTCAAGTTACAATCTTGGAGTATGACTATAAGACTTGAATTTGGAAAGAAGTATGATTCACCTTTTGATTTAACCATTTCAACAGTTCATGATTCCTCTTCTTAGCCATACAAATGCACTAAGATGTCCTTAGAGAATAAATTCTGATATGGTTTCATAATCACTAAGATAATCATAAAACACGATACTCAAGTACTCTCCCTTCTTTTCAGATTGGAGAAACTTTTATCTTTCTACCTAATTTGATTCTTCTTATTCGTTATGCCATACATTGAAACCTTTCTAATGGTTCGGAATTACACTTAATATTGTAAGTGTAACCATATTTACTAAACTTTAGTAAATTACAATGAAAAAGTCTTATCTTTCTTTGTGGTGGACCTGCCCAACGTACAACCAAATGTACCTGATCCCCTAGTCCTTCACTTGACTCACATATACATGTGAACAAGGACTTAGTATTAATTTCCCAAAGATGCAGGTTCTCACTCATCACACAATACAACTTGCATGATTTCAAGTTTCTATCCAACTGAAACTTGGGTGATGAGAATCTTTCCTTATTTGGTAAATTATGACACTACCACAAACGAAAGAATCAAATCCATTTTTTCAATATTGCATTCAATGGAAACATATAAACAACAATTTTCATAAATGCCATTGTAAGGAAACTTAAAATAAAATAAAATCAATTTTTTTCTTATTTATAAAACTGCGGAAAAACTTTTCCTTACAATGCAAATACAAATGTAAACTATGTTTTTATCTATTCCTAAGTAATCTATCATAACTCTTAAGCAGCAGCTCAAAATTCTGATCATCGAACCATGCGATCGAAATCCATCTCTTCACGATCAGAATCTGCTTACTCTTCCTTTAAGCTTCCCTTCTTTTCTTTGATTCTACAAAACATCAAAATTTAATTACATTACATCATGTATTAAGAATCTCCAATTAGGAACTTAATAGAGTTAGATAATGGATTTTACCTGAAGTCGAGTCAAACTTTTTGACTTTACCATCTTGCGATCTTTTAGGTAAATATGGCAGCTTCGCAGCCAGTGCCCCTTCTCTTGGCAATAGAAACATATGGACTCTTTGGGAATAGTATATAGGACTATCTCCGGCTTATCCTTTCTCTTTACCATCCGGTCAAATGAGTTAACCATGGCCAATCCTTTTCCATTGGGAAGAGAAAGCTTTTATGGACTTCCAATGTTCCCATTGTCAATGTCCATGGAATTTTGAGGAGTAGATCTTCCAATCAAATTTGCTTTACCAGTGCGCCAGATCAATGCTGATTCAACAGCAACAAGCAAATAGATAAGATCGATAAGGGTCATGTCGTTATCTGTCATATAGTAGTCCTTAATGAACACACTATACGACTCAGGGAGTAACTAAAGAACCAAATCAACAACCAGCTTTCTTGAGACATTGACTCCTAACATTCCCAACCTGTCAATGTGTGACTTCATCTCCAAGACATATGCACACACCGACCTTCCATCTTGGTGTTTGCTAGCCAATACGGTTTGGGTGACCTTCAACTTTTCAAGTCTTCAAACTTATGGGTTAGGGAGAATTATTGGAGGAAGTCGAGGAAGTGAATTTCCACTACAGTACAAACAAGGGATTAATCTTTCACCTTGATTGTCTTGTGGAATATCAACTTCATGAGGAAATCTTTTTCCAAAAGACTTGGGAAAACCATAGTTGTCAGAACTAGACGTCTATTTGGGAGAAATTCAAGTTAGGCTATTTAATTCCTTAATATAACACCCAAAATGAAATATTAAAGATAGGACCCAACACAATATTTTACAATTCGGAAGAGGGATGTCGTAATCCAATTCCAAAATATTTGAAGGTAGGTAAATGACGATTTACCAATTTCCACCATGAAAAACAAAATTGATTATTAAGTTTTAAATGAATTGAAATTCCTAGATCCTTTGAGATTTATTGAACTTTTCAATGGCATGTTAAATCTCGATTGTGCCCTTCAGGTTTGTGACTGGGATGCCGAGGATCACAAACAAGGTGTGAATAACCATGCAAATTAGCTTGGTACTCTCAATGTCATTTATTACCTAATCAATGTGCCAGTTAACCACACACACTCCATTGATCTATGACAAACATCGAGCTACCCTTTGCCACCATTGTTAGTCCAAGTTAGTGTGTTGGTTAACTAAACAAACTCCACTAACGACTTGGCAAGGTGTAAAGTGCAGTTTCAAGGGTTAGCACCAAATTCACATTTTTCTTAAGTAACTAAGATTGGGAATTTATAAGTGTTTAGTTACTTGGTATTTTCATTATACTTTTAATGAGAATTAATGTCTTATCCTACCCGTTTGGCTAACGACCCTCCACCAGTCAAGGAAGTGGTGAGTGAGAGTGGACACTCATTAAACCGCCAATTTATAGGCAATAACCTTATACCCCCCCCCCCCCCCTTATATACCGACTTCGTGAATGAGGCCTACTAATGGTAAGACCGACTTTTTACTTATACATATGATATATTAAACTTTTAATATTATAATAGTATAAGGGTGTATTTTAAAATTTTAAAATACTAAATGGTTTAATCTATTAATTAAACTATACTCTTAATTTAATTAAACTTAAATCATGTCATTATGGAATTATTAATTCTCTTTTAATTAACCACTTTAATTAACTATTAATAAAGTCCTTAAAGATGTAATATGAATTATTCAAAACATCAAGATGCTAAAACAAAATTAAAACTATTTAATGTATTATTAAGTTATGAACCCATGAGTTACACTTTTGAAAACTTTTCAAATAACTTTAGTTTTAGAATTCAATGTCTCATAAAAAAAACTTTTCAAATTCCAAAACTTGAGGGCAAGTTATTAAACTCTTGAAATCCATTTATAACAAATTTTGTAACCTTTGAAGACTCTTGGAATTCATAACTTAAAGAGTTAATGAATGAGATTTTCACATCCATAACTTATGGAATTTTCAAAACTCTTAAGATCATAGCTTTTAAAAAAGACTTTTGAGTTCCAAAATTTTATGACAAAATTTGTAACTCCTTAAAAACATTTAGATCAAACTTTTTAAAACAAATAAAATAATCATATCATTCTATCTTTTAATCAATTGACTTAATTCAACTCTTGTAGTAAAATGAATCAAATTTTACAAATAATTAGTTTTTCATAAAATCAAGTAATTATCTTAAAGTTTGACAAACTTCATGTTTCTTTTTTTTCAACTTTGAAAATCAAACATTTGCATCAATATAACATAAAACAACCCATGGCTCTAATACCACTATTGAGTTTTGTATACTACAACATCCTATGGTGCACTTACAACCCTAAATGCTTTGAATCTATATTTTCTCTAATTATACATTCAATATTGTTTCCAAAGCATTCAGGATCCTCAAACCTCATCAGATATTCCGGATCCTCAATTATCTCAGGATCTCGACTATTACCGTTATTATTATTTACTAACATTTATAACGGTTATATTTCGTTCTTAATTAACACATGTGTAGAAATAGTCAAGAGAAGACTTATTCTCAACATAGAGTCGTCTCAACTATACAAAAGACCCAGAATACCAAGTCAAACAACGTTCGCAAAGCTAGTCATAGAGGATCCCGGGAATGTCAGACATCTTGTTAGCTAGTTTAGACTATAAATTGACACATGTCTCTAGCACACGACACACTCCACCTACTCTTCACTTACTCTACGCACTTTTTCACTTGTTCTTACTGAAATACTCTCTGTAATCATCATTTTATGTTAATAAAATCATCAATGCAGGTGATCATTATCACGTCCCAATGTTTTGTGCCAGAGATCCTAGCAAGGATCAAGGGCTTTCCTAGTAAACTATCGTGTTATTCTCTTTACCTTTCTTTATTTCACAATTTGAACATCACACTTCTCATTTAATTTGGTTGATTTATACTTGTGTAATTTTTGACCAAAAAAATACATACACCACTTAGACTTATCCTTCAATGTGGTGGACTTTTCTCCTTTCTTTGGCCATCTTGCTTTGTCTTCGAGATCTTGCTTAACGTGGATTATACCTGAAACATCCAAAAAAAATAATCAGTGATCTTGGGAAAATCGTCTTCCTCCTTTCATCCTTAATGACATCAACCCTGTGATGTTTGAGTCTGGAATAAGGTTTTGACTTGTAGAATCTTTGGACCAAGGAGTCGGCCTTTCTATTGGGGTTATCCTATGATTAGTAGGGTTGCTCCTCTTCTGGATCTCTTTGTTCTCTTCTAGCCTGATGAACCTTAATGCTCTGCTCCTGACTTCATCCATCCTTTTTCATGGGGTCATTACAAGGTCTTCATAAAAAGGAGAGTCCTTCATACCAATTTTGAAAGCTTCTATGGTGGTTTCCATATCGATGTTGGGGATAGTTAGGGCTTCCCTGTTGAACCTTTTCACAAAGTCCCTAAGGGATCCCTTAGGATCTGGGACTACCCGATAAAAATCGCTAGTGATCATTTTGAAAGTTTCGCTACAAGGAAATTGATTGTTAAAAAGATTAACTAAATGTGAAAATGATGTAATAAAGTAAAGTGGAACATTAAATAGCCATTTTAAGGTTGATCCTGTGAGGGTCGAACCAAAACCCTTGCACATGCAAGCTTCCTTCAAATGTGAGAGAATGGGGATGATCTCCATTCTTTCCATATATTGTGCCACATGTCCTTGAAAACATTTCGGGACTTCAATATCAGCTATCGCATGAGTAAATCTCAAGATATGTGACCGGTAGGAGATGCTTCGGGTATATGTTGGACTATCCCGATACACTTGAGATCATTTGCTTTAACTGTTGGAGTTCTTTGGCCATAATTGGACTTATTCATGTAGTAAGATCCATGGAGTTAGTATTGGTAGTGTTACTATTAAAGAAATCACTAGTATTTTTCTTATTAGGAGTATTAAAGGCTTCATCAAGATCATGGGTCACAAAAGTTTGGATGTTTGGGATCATTCTCCCCGTAGGCGTAGCAACGGATGTTGGAACCTTCAATTCCAGGCATTTACCTATGGATCCTGGGTTGTCAAAATTCAGGATCCTTGGTTGCAGGATTGAAGGTGTCGCCACCTGAGGTTTGCAGATTTCTACCCTTATCCTCTCCACTTCCTTGAGCAATGTTCTGTTGTCTTCATGTCGCTGAGCCACCTGTTGTGTCAACATCTTCATCATGGAGAAGAGTTCGTTATTTGAGACTGAGGAAAGAGGATCTTGGGATCCCAGGGATCCTGGAGCAACCGGAGGAGTATTCTTCTTTGGCACATCAAAAGTTTTCCTCTGGCTAAGTAGCCCGCTTGGAGGAGGTGGAATATATTTCGAAGGAACGGATAGAAAAGAAGAAGAGGAAAGGATTAGTTGTGTAGACATGATTTTTAGGGATTACGAAAACCATGGCCCCACGGTGGGTGCCAAATTGTATTGGCCGAAAATTAATCAAATGTAAATCAACCAAATTGTATGAGAGGTTGTGATGCTATAATCAAATCAAGTGAGCAAAATAAGAGTAGGTGACACAAGTGGTTTACAGGGAAAGACCTTGATCCTTGCAAGGATCTTCGGAAAAAACCTTAGGAGGTGATAATGATCACATGCCTTGTTAACTTGTATTCATTGAAATATGATCTACAAATGAAATGATGAATGTATGAGTACAATTCTATCAATGAGTCTAGGTGTGTGTTGTGTGTAAAATATAGGTGTATTTATACTCTAGTCTAAGTAATAATAAGTCTGATATTCCCAGGATCCTCTCGAATAAAAATGAACACGTTGGTTTGACTTGGTATTCTCGGGTCTTTTGCCTGATTGAAGTACTTCTTCGTTGAGAGAGTGTCTTATGTTGACTAATTTTGTACATGTAAGAAAAAGCAGAAATGTTAGGAAATAATAATATTAAGTGTTAGGATCTTGAGATAGATTCGGGATCCTAAAATATTTTGAAGATCTAGGATACTGAATAGGGTTGAGGATTTTGGCCCTAACAAACATTTTTATCTGAATAAACACAAATCTCGAACCTTTAAGGTGTTCAGAGCTTCCATAAAACAAAGTTAAGAATTAGCTGAGTAAAAGGATGGGATACTCAAATCCAATAGGGATAGTGAGCATCTTAGTCAAAATTTTAACGATCAATGAAAAAATATGAAACAGTTCACAAACTATCTCCACCCAGAACACTGCCAAAGATAATGTAGTTTGATAGAGAAGAAAATCATTATTTTATGTATTAAAATATAAGTCGTGCTATGTTTAAAAACAGAACATGGAGTGTACCATGAAGATTGTTACAAGTGTTCTTCTTCTTGCACCAACTGAGAATGTTTATAAGACATTCTCTCAAGAAAAGTTTTAGTACACGGAGAGACGAAGCCGTGGATATAAATAAAATCTAAAAAGGAGCTCGTACGTGAAAGTTACGATTTATCGAAGAATACAAGAAAATAGCTAGCAGAGACACATGGCAGCACCAGAACCAAGAAGTGCACCAACCAAAGGGGCACATGGCAACACCGGAGACCACCCACTCTACTAACTAGGTGCAATGCTCCTAAGAGAGGGCATGATGCGCCCTCCAGAACAACCTATATATAGGAGGCTTTCCCTCCTTATTTCTTACATCATTCTCTCTTATTAAGTTCTCTCTCACCCTAGAGAATTTTGGTCCCTCGTGATATACTTCTCGTTCTGTAGTTTCAGTAGTATCGGTAGCAAAATGTTGGAGGTTTTAGAAATATAATAAGTATGCATCGGAGTTCTGCTCATAGATATTCAGAAAACATCAATTAGGTAAGTTAAACTTTCGCTTAAGTATAACTGATATGAAGAATACCCATTTTTGTTATTATGAACTTGCGTATTATATTAATCATTAATCATCTTTATTATACTGATTGATCTACTTATGGGTGTGTTATCTAGGATAGACATGCTGTCTTGGCTGTTGGATTTCATAAAAGTTATATCTTGAAATGATCCTGTCTCCCGACTGTGAGGAATGGCTAATCCTTAGTTGATAGTCATTCTGTGTTATTGGGATTAGTGAAGGATCTAACTTTTTTATCAGATTTTTGTAGATATTGATTAGTTATAGAACTATAGGATGATATGTGTTCGGCATGATTGCTCACCAGTTAGATAGCTGATAGTCGTCTTAGTGATTTTCCAGGCGATTTATCTCACTATATAATATGTTACTTTATATATTCATATATGATAGGATATAAGAACTGCTAAAGTAGAGTTATATGTGCGGACTAGTATAATCTTTGTATGATTGGTTTTTTGGTTATATGATTTGTTTATTGGTATATATGAGGAGTTGAAAGTTGAATGACGACAGACCATAAGCCTATAGACTCATGTTAACGACAGAACGACGATAGACCATGACTCTAGATACGTACGTTATCGGTAGAACGATGAGAGGTCGTAACCATTGTTATTGAATGGTGAAAGGTTGTGATTCATTGCTTGTATGCAAGTATATGTATTGTGATATATGGTATTTTGAGGAACTTGCTAAGCTGCATGCTTACCCAGTTAATTAAAAATGATTTCGAGCACTTTTTTAGATCAGGAGAAGAGCAAGGCTTGGCTATTCACACGTATCGGCCTCCTGTTTTCTGTTTTCCACATGTTCTACTTATACTTTGTAAAATGAAAAAAAAATTATGGAATTTGGGATGTTACAAGTTGGTATTAGAGCCCTGGTTTGAGGGATTTGGATGAACACTCTGCGTGATTCCAAACAAACTCAAACTAAGGATCTAAGAATTTTTGCAAACATTTTGGAAAGTGTTTTATAAAAAAGATATTTACAAAACTTTTTTAAAAAGAAGTTTGTATAAAAAGGAAAGGATGCGGTGCGTACAGTCAGTTGGGGCTTTAAAAGGGAAATGATTCCCAAAATATTCATACTTGTTATACCTACTAATATATGAATTGTTAGAAATATAGCCTTGTATGTATGTAGGGGAGCTTTTCAAGAATTTTAACTTCGAATTGTCTGATACTTAATATGCCTTATAGTCTAGAAATTGCTTGTTATATGCTGCTTAGAACCTATATAGATATTTATTAACTATTGGACGGATACGTTAGTTTGCATGCCCCTAGATTTAAATAGTTTTAGAATGCTTGATTTGGCTATATTTTGTAGCTATTGTCTGAGTCCAACTGTTAATGTGCAGAATCATTTAGTCTAAAGGTTATTTAACTTTAGTGTCATGTAATTGTATTCGTCAGATAGTTAGTTATTATTTGTAGAAGTTTCTTCCTCGGCTGATAGCAGGCTAAAGTGGAAGGAATCCTAGAAGGAGATTCTAGGAAGTTTAGTATATGCTTGATAGGGTAGGTATGTTTGAGGCGGGACGACGGTAGAGTTGTGGTAAGACGACAACGTTTCGTCAGAGATCGTTCACACTTTTCAAGTTATTGGATTCAAGATTTCATTTGGTGTGATACAGTATACAAAGGATCATAGGCGGATAGATCAATTTTCCTTGATACGTTCATTTAGGGTTAGGTTAGGTTGATAGATCGTCGAGTGAACCTTTTTAGGCTTGCATGTGATCTAGATGAGAAAGCCTGAGAACTCTTGGTCTAGCTATATCGCATGTTTCTTTTCTAATTAATTGATTTTGAGTAAGAACTAGTTTTAGATTGTCTATTTGTTTCCTAACTACACACGACTACGTATTCTTCTAGTGATGTGTCATTGTTATCTTAGGTTTCAAGGTAGACTACGTGTTCAATTTAGTGAATTATTTTGTTGATAGGCTTGCGTTGTGAGTTGATATAAGACTATAGATAATCTATAACACTCGTAGGTTAATATAGGACAACGATTAGACTTTAGAATTCGTTGTTGTTTAGGTTATGGACCTCAGGCCTTAGCCTTAAGAGGCAAAGTAGAAGAGACATATTGTGTTTGATAGATGAAAATGGGGATGATAATTGGGTTTATTCAGGTCGGTGGGTTGATGGTTATGAGCCTACAGGCCCACCGAGAAATTGATTGTGAGTCTTTAGGCCTGATGGGGATGATGACAAGCAAGGTCTTGTATCATAGTCGTAGTAGTTAGATAGCTTCATAACCTATCATGAACATATATGTGTGTGACTTGCTCGACATCAACCTAAAACCTAATACGGTTTGGGATAATTAGAGGCTTGTAGGAATGTTATTGATGACCTAGTGCTTGGTAAGTTAAGATATGGTTGATTTGTTAGAAAGGTCATGGATGTGCTCTAGAAGTTCCCTTTGGGTTTTAGTATTCATGTTAAGAAATAAGAACTTTATCATAAGTTTGTTACCAATGATGGAGTACTGGCTATGGGTTGAACCATTGGGCTCGATATAGTAACCTATGTTGATTTTTAGGTTGTTAAATGCCAGAACGAGATGGATAAACTAGTTGCAATGTAAGGTTGTGAGTTTTTAGGGAAGGTATACCTTGGAAAGGTGTTGTTTTGACATAGAGTTAGAACGGTATACTAGAAACCTTTCCTAAGGGCATGTTCCGAAATACGGATTCTATCAAATTACTATAGATGGATTGCCCTAAGTACTCGTTCTGTAGTGGATTAGTAGTGTTCCTCATCAAAGGAGTGAATTAACAGTGTATGTCTACAAGTGATCATCTGATATAGAGTACAAATTATAGAGATTCAAATGTACGAGATTCTGATTTTGGGAGACTTCGCAAGGGGTTCGTGGGTAGGTTCGAGGTAGAAAACAAAGTTTTATGGTTAAATAAGTGTAGATGGGTTAAATTGATACATCAACGTTGGCTACGTTCCAAGTTGTTCTCGAGAACCCCAATAAGATGGTGTGCCATAGTCTTGAGGATACTATGAGTTGGATTTCAGGGATGAAATCTTTGTAAGTAGGAGAGAGTTGTAGCATCTCGTTTTCACTTTACAGTATAATTTAGAATTAACGTTTATTTACGAAATTCAAATGGTTAATACATTACATTTTATCCAATGTGTTCCATATGAAATTCATAGTAGTTGTGATTACGAACTCGTGAATCTCGTGAATATAAAGAACACCAAAAATCTTTGGATCTCGTGAATATAAAGAACACCAAAAACTCTAATGTTGTATGAAGAAGTTACGATTTTTCGAATTTCTACGTTCGATAGAGTGCGTCAGTATTTGCCATAAAATATGAAATGAAATATTTACTTTTTAGCCAAAGTAATGTAAGGGAAAGTTGATGTCCTTGTAAATACAAATTCGTAGATGTAAAGAGCATCGAGAACGAAGCTCGTATGAAGAAGTTATGAATTTTGCAATGGATTCCATAATATGGTCTTTTAACAATAAAAAGTGAAAATAAAATGTGCATTATTGTTGAGAAATAAATGAAAGTTGTAGTACATAAAAAGCAAAGTCGTGGATATAAAGAACATTAAAAACGGAGCTCGTATGCGAAAGTTACGATTTACCAAAGAATGTGAGAAAATAGTTGGCAAAGATACATGGCAGCACCAGGGCCAAGAAGCACACTAACAATGTGGACACATGGCAGCACCGGAGACCACCCACTCTACCAACCAGGTGTGGCGCACTTATTAAAAGGGTGCAGCGTGCCCTCCAGACGAGCCTATATATAGGAGGCCTGCCCTCCTCAATTCTTACACTGGTCTCTCTCATTGTCGATCATTTCATTCCTACGTGATACAACTTCTCGTTCTATAGTTTCAGTAGTATCAGTAGCGAAACGTTGGAGGTTTCCGAAAGATAAAAAGTAAGCGTCAAAGTTATGCTCGCGGATATTTGGAAAACATCAATTGAGTAAGTTACACTTTTGCTTAAGTATAATTGATATGAAGAATACCTATTGTCGTTATTATGAACATGTGTATTAGATTAATCATTAATCCTAATTATTATACTGATTGATCTACATAAGGGTGTGGTGTCTAGGATAGGCATGTTGGCTTAGTTGTTGGATTTCATAAAAGCTATATGCCGAAATGACCCTGTCTCCTGACTGTGTTAACTAGCTAATCCATATTTGATAATCATTTGGTGTTATTGGGATTAGTGAAGGATCTAACTTTTGTTATCATATTTCTATAGATATTGATTAGTTTTAGTATTATAGGTTGATATGTGTTTGACGTGCCTATTCTCCAGTTGGATAGTTGATAGTCGTCTGAGTAATTGTTCAGGAGAGTTATCTCACTATACTATGTGTTACAATATATATCCATGTATGATATGATATAAGAACTTGTATAGTATAATTATATGTGTGGACTAGTATAATATTTGTATGATCGGTTGTCTAGTTGTATGATTCGTTCATATATATGTATTAGGAGTTGATGGTGGAACAACGACCTCTCATGAGCCTGTAGACTCGTGTTGACAATGGAATGGTGACAGACCATGAGTCCAGATACACATGTTATTGATATAATGATGAAAGTTTGTAACCATTACGGTAGAACAACAAAAGGTCATGAGTCATTCCTTTTATGCATGTATATTGTAACATCCAAAACTCTGGTATGTCTTAAAACCCTAAGGAATGTTAATTTTTGTATAAATGGTCCCTTAAGTATGCTGGGCATACTTAAGTGTACGCTTAGCGTACTGCATGGAAGTGATCGTGGAGGAATCAGGGTACACTAGGCGTACCTTGAGTTACGCGGGGCGTACGCACCAGGGACACAAAACCCTAAATTTCTGAACTTGAGGCCTATTTAAACAACTTTAAGTCCCTTGGACTAAACCCTAGAGAGCCTCCACAGCCTTAAAACGTCCATATACTCCTGGAAACCTTGTGAGATCATTCTTGAGTCGTAAAGAGTGCATTTGTGGCCTTTTAGTGTGTATTTCAAGAAGAAGGGGTAGTCAAGCAAGCTTGGATCAAGTGGGTGCTTCAAGATCCTACACCAAAATCATCTTGCAAAGCTTCTAGAGGTCAAAAGCTTGCATCTTTCCTTTATAATCTTTAGTTCTAGCTAGGGTTTTGGTGGGTTGTCCCTTTGATGAACTTTGGACCTCTTTTGTTGAGCTAAGCCTCCCTATTTGATATGAAAGGCAGATCTGAGGTCCCCTAGTCATTTAGAAGCATAAAAATGGAAGCTTGATGAGAGATTTCACCTCATGCATGGGTAAAAGACCTTGGAAAGGTCTTAATCGAGTATTTGGGTGTGTATGAGACATGCAAGGGCATAAAGTTGCCAACTTTATGCCTTAGGACATCTTTTCAGACTTAGATCTAGCTTTTGGACGTGAAGGATTCGGGCATTAAGCACTTAATGGAAAGAGTGCTCAAAATGGTTGTATGTTGGGCGTAACTGACTATACGCGAAGCATAGTCCCTAAACCTTCAGTCTGATGCGCGTACCAGGGTGGTACACCGAGCATATGCAGCTTAGTTGGGCCCTAAGCTGTTTTGGTCCTTTGGGCCTCATTTGGTTGTTGGGCTTGATTGGATTCTATGAGTTAGAGGCCTTTTCATCTGTTTGGGCCGTAGACTTATCGAGTGAGCCTTATTGGGCCAAGGGGCCCATTAAAAATATTGGACTTGGACTTTGGGGCCTATTTGCAAGAAAAGGGTAATTGGGCCTTGGCGGTAGAGTTTGAAGGTTGGGCCTTTCCTTGGGAAAGTTAAGGTCTTATCATTGATTATATTATTATTGTTATTATTCAGCTCGGGAGGTTGCGGATTATAGGAGGACAGTATTTGTATTCATCAGACGGAGGTGAGTCTTCTCACCATACCTATGGGCCTACGGTACCAAGGTCGGCCCATTATGTGAACATGTTATGTGTGTTATTCATTTATGAATTGATATGTTATGTGATATTATGTTGGTATGGAAGACCCCGGGGGAGCCTGTGGCATTGGATATTAGACCATGTGGGGTAGCCCATGACATTCCTAGGTAAAGACCATGTGGGGTAGCCCATGGCATTGGATGTTAGGCCATGTGGGGTAGCCCATGGCAGTCCTAGGTAAAGACTATGTGGGGTAGCCCATGCCATTCTTGATAAATCATATTGCATGGTTTTTGTAGCATGATTATAGCTTTATTAGCTATCAGGATATGTGTATGTGAATGTGTGTGGTATGCTCTGGGAAACTCACTAAGCATTTTGCTTACAGGTTGTTGATTTGTTTCAGATACATCTGAGCCCAAGGGCAAATTCAAGGCGTGATGACGTGGCATGCACTCTATCTCTCTTTTTAGTGTTTGGGACCCTCTAATGTTTAAAGAAAAAAAGAGGAAAACAATGATGTAATGAATGTTGATTTGAAAACAAATGTTTTGGGAATTTATGGTTTATGAGATTGGTTTTGATTAACTAAAAATGCAAATTTTCTTTGTAAAAAATTGGGTCGTTACATATACGTATTGTGATATATGGTATTTTGAGGAACTCATTAAGCTTCGTACTTACCTAGTTGATTACAAATGATTTCATGTACTTCTTCAGATCAAGAGAAGAGCAAGGCTTGACTATACACTCGTATCAGCGTCATGTTTTAGTTTTCCATATGTTTTACTTATACACTAAAAAATGAAATATTTGGTATGGAATTTGGAACATTACATGACCAAAGAAAACATGGTTTGAGTTGAAATAGAAGAATAATAGAAATGATAATATGAAGATTAATAATCAAATGTTGGAACCAAAGGAACTCAAAGAAATGTAGTTGGAGTTGTAAAGGCGGAATAAAAGTGTTAATTTAAAGTATGAAAAACAAAAGTATGTAAATGTTATATTATGTAGGGTTGTTTTAGCAATAACTGTAGTCTTTTTCACAATATGTAGTCTTTTTCATAATATGTGTTGTAATATTTGTTTTATATGTGAGTATATCTCTCATGGATTTTCCATAATTAATTGATTGTTGAAAAAGTTTATAATCTTCATAAATAATACTACATAACCAAATGGATACTTAGCAAACTTGATACTTTTTTTATAATATATTATAAGAAAAATTGTTATATTACAATGGTTATATAAAAAATCCAACAAACCAAAGAAATGTGCTATAAAAAACATAAACTAATCATAGATGGTGTGACCACTAACTGGAGAACGATCTGTTAAATATTAAATACTAAAAAACCATTGAGTTTTTCTACACATGTTTTCAGAGTGTTTACTTGATCCTATCTTAAGAGTCAAATTCATGGTCCTTAAAGATCACCCAAATGACATGTGAGAAGCTAATTTGCATGACGACTATAGGTACATTAATCCTCATAAGTTTCTTGTTACCTTCTCATATAGCAACAAAGATTTGTATCGAGATGTTCATTAAATAAGCTAACCATAGATGGTGTGACCACTAACCGAAGAACGAACTGTTAAATATTAAATATTAAAAAACTATTGAGTTTTTCTACACATGTTTTATGAGTGCTTACTTGATCCTATCTTAAAAGTCAAATTCATGGTCCTTAAAGATCACCCAAATGACATGTGAGAAGCTAATTTGCATGACGACTATATATACATTAATCCTCATAAGTTGTTTGTTACCTTCTCATATAGCAACAAAGATTTGTAACCGGATGTTCATTAAATAAGAATGGACTGCTACAAGATATAGTCTTTTAAGTTGCTTGTTTATTTTCCTCTACAACTATATTAAAACAATACAAAACAAGATAAATTATTATTGATTCAACAAAATCATGAATCAATACAAAACTATCAAAATCGAAATCAATAATGAACTTATTTCGTTATAATTCATTATATGTGTTATATCACCATCTTCGTATGTATTATCTCCATTGTGTTCATAAAATAGAACGAAAGTTTCGACAATATATGATGTGTTGTATATGATTTTCTCTCTCATCTTGCCTCCTATGTATACTAGATGATTTGATCTTCACTTAGCAAGGGCATTTGTCTAGATAACCAATTAAATATGGGAACATCCACACAAAATATAAACATCGTTTGCAAAACACTATTGAGCTTTAATTTGGTAAACATGTATTCATAATTAGCGAACATGCTTTCATAAAAATTGTGGTTGTTTTTTTTTATAGGTAAAATTTTGGTGGTGCATAAAAATATAGACAACATCAGATAAATAGTCTCTATAGTTTGTCAAAAGTCACAACTTAAGTCGGTACTAATTTTTTGACGAACACGGTTTTTGTGGTTTCTAAATTTTGCGTGGTTAGTCCCTATGGTTTCATTTTGTTTCATAATTGATCTGAAATTACCATTTTACCCATGATATGATTTTTTTATTAATTTTTATTTCCTATATTTAAATTTAAATTAAATAAAAATCCGACCCCATCCACCCTAATCTCCTTTCACCAACAAACATTCTTTCTCTTTCATTGAAACCCAAACATATCCGATCTCCAACCCACATATTCCAGTTTGATTTAATTTCCCTAATAAATCTGATAAATCTAACCTAAAAGTGAAGAAACCGTAACCAATCTTCAAACATTAGGTGGCATTGGGTATGTTTATGTAAGTGATCAATTCTATTTATGACTCCAATTTGATGTGAGTTTATGATTGATAAATATGGGAGACACTTAAAAATAATATGTGGCGATGGTGAAGAGAAATGGAAGCAAGAATTGGGATTGGGTGAGGTATGGTGGGTCTTTTTAATAGTATAATAATAACATAAGAACCAAAAAAATATTAAAAAAAAATGAAAAGGGCTAATAAGTTATTTCATGTGGCTCATAATCAACTAAACAAGTTTTAAAGCACACAAAGACCATGGTTTTCAAAATAAATTAGTAGGGACTGAATTGTGACATTGGAGAAAACACAAGGACCATTTATGTAATTTTGTCAGATATGATGTGAGCCTTTATTGTTTGTCATTTTAGGGGATAGAGCCGTGCTATTTGGTTTAATTTGTAACTAAAAAGTATCTTTAAAATAATAATCGAATAACAAATAAATATTGTTTTAAATAGAACCAAAAAGATTTATGATTGTGAATACATGATGAACTTTTGGAGGAAAAAGTTGTACATACAAAAGGTAAATGAAGTGGGAACTGTGAAATATGAAAAATGAAGTTGAGGTGACAGTTCATTGGAACAAGCTACGAAAGCATAGTCGATAGTACAAGTACTACAACCACATGACGCATTTTCTATACTTTATTTCCTTTACCGTCCTCCCTCTGCCCAAAAACAAATATACTCGCTCTTATATTATTTTAATAATCTTTGAGTAAATTACAATTTTGCCCCCAAACCATCTTAATATATACAAGAATATATCGCTTAAGCCTTTAAGGTAATAATATATCCATTAGATTTATAAAAAAAATAACAAATTTTGTCATTGTCTTCTCGTTTGAATCTTTTTTCCCCTCAAACCCTAAATTTTGAAAATTTGAGCAAATCAGATGATTCGAATAAAATTTAAAATAAACAAAAGTCAAAATTAGAACTCAATAACCAAAAACAAATCAAAATTAATTTTCATTTTCATTTTCAATCCTTAAAATTTCATGAATATTATATTCATTTTCATTTTCTAATTGAAGATGGCAAATGAATATAATGAACATTATATTCATATTAGTGATAAGAAGTTGCACATTTATCTACTTATTTTCTATTTTATAACCTTTTCTAACAATAAATATGTGAATACATAAATATAAATATGGCGTATATATTCTTATTAATTAAAATTAATAATATATTTAAGTAATTAGTTAAAAAAAACTACTATTTAATTATTTTCTAAGGTTCTTTTATATTCATCTATAATTCAAAACACAATTTTAATACTATAAATTTAAAGTTCTTTTGACTAAACACTTTACTTATTATTACTTGTTCAATTAAAATTAATGTTATTATTTGATGAAAAAAATTATTATTACTTGTTCAATTAAAATTAATGTTATTATTTGATGAAAACATACAATAGCAATAATGGGTTAGGACTAAATTTATAGGACATTAGTCAATTAGTCATTTGTGTTCCTAAAATACAATAAACAATAACTTATATTAATTTTAATTTAACTTATGAACTTTTATATGTAAAAAAATTAGCCAAAATATATAAACCAATTGTATGATCTTATAATTCTAAAATTCATAAACAATCTTGATCTTAACAATATCGATTTAGAGTAAGTTCGGTGTAAAGTTATAAAATCTCAGAATAATCTTAAGACGGTATATAAAATCGTTAATTATCCTGAATGGTATTTATCTTTTGTGCTTTTCTTGATGCATTAATGTAAGAAAATATTTTAAATTGATTTATATTAAAAAAAATAATAATAATAGTCTAACTGGTATTTAATTTTAACATTTCCACAAAGACTCTTTTTATTTTAAATAAAATTTTAAACTAATTTTTTACTTTATCTTATAAAATGATATTGACATATCATTTGCCATCTTCAATTAGATAGCTAGATGCCTAGATTTTATATATCATTTGTCATCTTCAAATCTTTTTGAGAATTTGGTTTATAGTAGATCTTTGATACAAATTACAACTTCTAGATCTATTTTTACCATCATGATTTTGTCAATGTAAAAAACAATCATGCGAAAAGATCCCAAACGTAACAACTTTGATATAATCAAATATTTTTACTTTTTAGCCACCTTACATAAAAGTTAATCAAAATATTCTTTTTTAAATAAAACTCCATTTTATTTGACAAACATTTTTACCAAAAACCAATTTTTACCGTCAAAATCCAACCCAAAACACCCGTGGAAGCCAAAACATACATAAGGGAAATGGCTTTAAAAAATATATAACAAATAAAATATATAGAAAAAACATAATTATAAATTTATAATGTACTTTTTAATTAAAGAGAATCACTACTAATATAAGTAAAGAAATAAATAGAAAACAGAGATGTACGTAGTAGGATTACAGTAGTAGTAGTTACAGCAGTCTCTGAATCATCTGTAAGTATCCTACAAGGCAGTCACGTGCGGCAGTGACAGCCTTCACCTTCACCTTCACCACTCCACCTTCTTCCCCACCACTCTCTCCATTTTCATCACCTTCACTTTCTTCTTTCTTCTTTCTTCTTTCTTCTTCTTGTTCTTGATTTGGGGGTGTTTTTTTCTTCACACAGTTTCCTTTTGATTAATCAAAACAAGTAAAATACATATAGTAGTAGTAGTAGTATTAAATGTAGATAGACATTATTGTACTGAGTCTCATCTCTGCACCAATTATCCCCACTCTGTCACCAACAGAAACCACAGTAATAATTTTCCTTTATACGTTCATACCTACTACACCCTCTCTCTCTCTCTCTCACACACACACTTCACCCAATTAACCCACTCTTTCTCTCTCTACTATTACTCTTTCATTCCAATGGGTTCTTCGCCGGAAGGAGGTGGATTAGGATTAGGATCTCCGACGCCGCCGCTCCCCAGACCCAAGTCGCCGCCGGAGTTGTACGGGAAACGGAGAGAGTTGGCGAAGGTTGTGATGTTGGAAAGAGAAATAGGTTTCCTTCAGGTTTGCTTTCGCTTTCCTGATTTTTCTGTCTTTCTTGAATTATGTGTCTTTCTGCACACTTACTTTCACTTTCATTGCTAAAATTGGGTGCTTTCTAAAGTGGATTTAAACTTAAAAAATTATAAAACTTGAAACAGTAGGTTGCATAAATATATATCATTCTATTAAACAGTGTCTAATTAACTTAAACTAAACTAAACCCAAGATTAATGTTTCGAAAAGCTTCGGTCTTTGACCAAATCGAAATGGTTATACTTTGTGCTTCATTCTTCTTGGGTATGCTTGATCTATTTGTGTTTGTAGGGTTTGAAACCCCACATTAAGTGGCTTTATGATGTGTGTAGTTGAAAAAGAAAAGATAAGCATAATGGTCCCACTATACAATAACATCAAGCATCCACAGTTTTGACACAATCTTGATTCAAATGTGTGTGACATTGTCTCATTGTTCATTCGGTATAAAAAGGAAACAAATTTTGTTCATACATAATTTATAGATCGTTCCTTCTAAACTAGAATCAATTATTATTGTTCATACATAATTTATACAAATAGACATCGTTTATATATCCATTTGTACTTTGTATATACAATACACAATATCCGTAAAAGTTTACCTAAGAGCTTTTTGGTTGAGTTTATTTGACACATCAACACCATCTCCACAATAGGAGATTTTTTTTTTCATGAGGTTATTTATGGGACCCGTTATCTTGTTCTAATCATTTTATTCAATTTTATATCAATTATCTTCTTTATTGCTTATGGGACCCTTAATTATTTGAGAAAGCTCCCTTAGAGAGCTTGGAATAAAAACCAAGCTTTTTCAAAAGTTTGTTTATTGGAGACCCCAAATGTTTTTGAAAAAGCTCGTATTGTGGATACTCGTTGAGTCTATAACATCCTTTGTTTGGGCCTCTTTCCCTCAAATTTCAAGACTTTTCTACTTTTTACATAAATCGTTTGATATCAAAGAATTTTATTCATTCATGGTAAATCTGGGTTACGACATTTCACTAATTTAGGTAAATTTGTTAACATTCCCTCAAATATAGGACGTGTTGCATGTTTAGAAAAGCATTATTTTCTTCTCAAAAGTGTGTGTTTTTTTTTTATCATTTGCTACAATGTATCTAAATTAATTTGGCTTAAAGTGAATATGTCTACTTAAGGCATGAAGTTCTCTCTTTTTCATTTGTGTACTTTGGTAGGAAGAGTTGAAATCGACTGAAACACTACAGCCTGCATCTTTTTGCATTAAAGAGTAAGCAATCGGATCAACCAATAACTTCTTTCATCAATCTTTTTAAATTTTCACCATCTAACCAACTTTGATTAACAGGGTTGCTGATTATGTGATTGCAAATCCAGAGCCATTGATCACAACGTAAGACACATCAATGATCAACCTTATCTTCTTTCTTTCCTTTATAAGTAATCAACCACCATCTTCATTTATTTTTCTTTTGACCAAAATCAGGGGGAAGAAGACCCGTAAGTCTTGTGGCTTCTGGAAGTGGCTATGGTATGATATTGTTTTTATATATATACCTTTCAACTATCTTTTCTTGATTTCCTAGTATGTATCATAGCCACATTTAGCATATATCCGACTCGATACATTTAGTCTAATCTCATTGAGCCTCTGATATTAGACTATATCTGTCTCAGTAGACATAATAGTGTCTAATCTCATAGGATAATCTCATCAAGACTTTGAGATTAGATTAGATCCGTCTCAAAAGAAATTATAGTGTCTACATCTCATAGGCTTTAAGATTAGATTACATTTTTCTTCTCAGAACACATGATAGTGTCTACATCTAGTCTGATCTTAAATCTCTAAGATTAGACTATAGATCTCGAAAGACATGAATAATAGTGTCTAATCTCAAAGGCTAATTTATCGAGACTTTGAGATTAGACTAAATATGTCTATGAACATGATATAGACTTTGAGATTAGACTAGATATGTCTATGAACATGATATAGACTTTGAGATTAGACTAGATCTAGTCTAATCTCATTAAGTCTAAAGATTAGACTATATCTCGAAAGACATGATAGTGTCTAATCTCAAAGGCTAATCTTATCCAGACTTCGAGATTAGATTAGATCTGTCTCAAAAGACATGATATAGACAGTATCTCATCTGTTTCCCGATCAAGCTTTTTTGGAAAGAAAATTTTGGATTAAACATATCTTATTTTAATTTACTAACAATAAATTTATATATTTGTGTTGCTTGTAGTGGAAGTTCCTGTTTTAACATGTCATGGCTATGCTGTTGCTGCTGTTGCAACGACTGTTCTCTTCAAATGCCACGCTGTTGTTGTTCATGTTCTTTACCCGACTGTTGTTCCTGTTCATTACCAAAGTGCAATTGTTCTTGCAACCCGTGTTCCTGCTTCCCGCCATGTTTAAAATCATGTTTCTGTTGCTGCCCGAAGTGCGATTCAACTTGCTGCCCGAAACTTCAACCATCCTGCCCGGATTTCAGTTGCTGCTGCAAATGTTCTTCTTTCTTCTCGTGTTGTTGCTTCCCCACCAAATGCAAATGCAAATGTTCATGTCCTAAACTTCCAAAATGCTCGTGTCCTAAACTTCCAAAATGTAGTTCCCCTTGTGCTTCTTGTTGTAGCATAAAATGTTGTTACTCTTGTTATCATTGTTGTTAATGAAATAAAAACATTACAGAATATGACAATTAATATTTCTTTTTTTATCGATTCATTTTTTGAAGCATAAATCAAACAAACAAGCACCTACTTCTTCTATTACATTAGCTTTTGAGAAACATTAGAAACAGTCATACAGAAAGAAGCCCATATTGATAGATATTATACAACTCGGGCCCAACCAAAAGCAACCGGGCTTCTAACTTGATTCTCGGCGTTCTTCCAAGTTATCGACCCAAAAAGGTCATCGGAGTTGCTTTTCCGGGAGACAAATGTAACCGTGTACCTCATCTTATCTCCTTCTTTCTTGAAAACAAGCCTTTTTGGTTTCACGGTGACCTGAACTCCCTCCGGCGCTTCTGCAACTACATCATAAGCAGATCCGGCAAGGCCAACGTTTGTTAGCTGCCGGGTGTATCTCACGACTCTTGATTTCCCAAAAAGAACAGAGAAAGAAGGGTAGTTTAATCGTCCTGGGTCGCCTAATTTTCTGGCGCAGGTGACATTAGCGCGATTGACGACAGCTTGAACCTGTTTAATGTCGTAACCTAATGAACAAACGAAGGCGATGTATTCTTCCGTTGAGATGTCGTACACAAGTCCGGGAGAAATTGCTTTGTGTGGTTCGACGTGACCTGCTCCATGGGCGAATGGGGTGGAGAATTGACCTCCGGCGGCGTCACGCAGCGGTGATTTGGTGTTGTCGACGATGTAGGCGGTGGTCATGAGCGCTGATTTGATCGCACTAGGGCTCCACCCCGGATGTGCTGCTTTTATGAGTGCTGCTAAGCCACTGATATGTGGGCACGACATGGATGTACCTAAAAGGAATTCAAACGGATTTTTACTTTTTTTTTTTTTTTGGTAATTGTTTAATGTGTATCACTTTATCTCGATCTGTTTCCATTAATGTAAGCACTTCAAATCTACTCAAAGTGAAATTAATTGAAGAAGAATCTTCGTCATGTGCATAACGCGCTTATTTTTTTAATTGTTTGCGTCAAATTTTATGATTATGGATACTGATGATAATCATGGTATTAGTAAATTATGGTGGTATGATGGATTTGATTTTGTATTTAATGGAGTCGGAATAAATCTTTGGACTGATTTTTTTTTAAAAATTATAACCGTTGGGAATTGGATTATACCTGACATGATGTTGAACTGGGTTTTCCGGGTATCCATTTCCAACCCGGTGGGCCCGATTCCCTCTGACCACCCAGCCAAGATGTTGACTCCGGGTCCAATAACGTCCGGCTTCAATATCTGCGGAGTCACCATGTTCGGACCTCTGGAACTGAATGCTGCCACCACCGGCGACGGTTTAACACCCAAAACCGTTCCTCCGAAGCTAAGCAACGCTTTGGGATTCTTCTCTGTTTTCAAGTATTCACGGATTTCGTCTCCGATTTTTCTACCCACGGCAACCGCCGGTAACATGTGGCTGTCGGCAACCAATTCTTCCCCACTCTCCGCCGTGTTTCCTAGTATCATTCCGATACCACCGGCTTCTTTCACCACCTGACCTTTCTCAACACGTGGATTGACACCCCTGTCGCAAAAAACTACTTTACCACGTACGGCATCCGGTTGAAGTGAACCGGGCATACATAAATTACTCGAACTTCCGGTTCCTTTGTCGTTGAAGTAAACCAATTCAATCGGTTTATCGCCCATGCCTTTCCCACTGTAAAGAGAAACGCCGGTGACGCGTTTGCCGTTTCCTAATACGACGTAAGCCGGGAAATCTCGGTCGAGAGTTCCGGCACCGACGGTCATTATCCATGGAGCGACGTTGGCAAGTGACGCCTTAGCGGGTCCGCTGTTTCCGGCTGAACACGACACGAAAACACCCATTTCCATGGCTTTGAATGCTCCGATAGCAATTGTATCGCGAAAATAAGGCGCAGAACCTCCGCCGAGGGACATGGACAACACATCAACACCATCGGAAATTGCCCGATCCATACCGGCGAGGATATCTGAACCAAAACAACCGGTTTTCCAACAAACTTTGTACGTCGCGACTCGCGCGTGGACAGACATGCCACGCGCCGTCCCACTAGCGAACCCGAACAAACTGGCGTTTCCCACTTGAGCCCCCGCCGCTGTCGTAGAAGTGTGTGTCCCGTGTCCGTCTTGGTCTCGTGGCGACTCCTTCTCCTTCGAGATAGCACCGGCTGCCAACCGGAAACCTTTAGAAAACTTCCGGGCACCAATCAGTTTCTTATTGCAGACGGTTGGTTTGAAATCTTCTCCTTCTTCACACTCACCCTTCCATCGAGCAGGCACAGCGGGCATAGCGGCATCGTCAAAGCTCTTCGACTCCGGCCAAACTCCTGTATCAAGTACG
Source organism: Lactuca sativa (assembly GCF_002870075.4). Classification (NCBI taxonomy): domain Eukaryota; kingdom Viridiplantae; phylum Streptophyta; class Magnoliopsida; order Asterales; family Asteraceae; genus Lactuca; species Lactuca sativa. The sequence goes on from NC_056627.2 coordinate 297,357,221, forward strand.
CCGATGATGACATCGTGGCTCGCTGCATTGAGTTGCTGCGGCGTATGGCCAGACCACAACCCCAATTCATTTTCGATCCCTAAGAACTCAGGAGTTCGAGTGGTGTGGAGTTGGTAAACTGTGTCCTCATAAACCCCAAGTACAGACTCCGATTGTCGGAGGGCCTCCACCTGGTCTGGATCTAAGGAGGCGGAGAAACCGTGGTAGGCGTTAGTGTAGGAATATAGAATGGCATCGGGGTTAGTGGAAGCGAGAGATTGCAGACTATCGGCGTACCAATCGTGGTGAGTGACATAGGATGTGGGTTTTTGATGATTGTTCATTTGAACTATGTAGGTTTGTTTGGCGGTTGTAATGGTGAAACATGATGGGTGAAGAATAGCTACTAAGAAGCATAGCCACAGCAGAGACGCCATGGCAATTTCAGAGTTAAATTAAAAATGGTATGAAGAAGATGGAAGGAATTTTGTCTCTGCACAGCTGCCCACTGTCAGAGAGGGACGAATGGAAGGGATGAAGGAGTGGTGTCTGCTTATAAGCGAGTATTGTTGCAAATTGAGGCGTGCCGTGTTACCTTATTACTCGATTGCCATCGCCTAATTTCGCTTTAATAAATTTGTTTTATAGTATTACATTACAAGGTTTTGAATTTAAAGTTTGTTTATGTGATATGTTTCAATTTTTCATTACCAATTTAAATGTTACGACAAAATCGGTTGTTATTTTTTTATTAATTAATCTTATTTATCTTCTGACCTCCTATTATTCTTATGAATTGTGCTTCATTTCTTTGAGCTAGTCACAAAATTAACAAAATGAGATTGAGAATATTTTCAGATAGGACACAAAAAACATTCTTTTTACACAGAAATTCGATTTTGACGCTGTGTTTTTTTTTGTGTCAATTTTGACAATGTGTTTTCCAATTTGTTATAATTCTGACCATTTGACCGGTTAACCAGGTTGCATGCTGACGTGGCATGATGACGTGTCAGTTTTGATGATGTGGCATGCTGACATGATATGCTGACGTGTCAAAATTGAATTTTTTTCTCACAAAAAACACTAAATTTTCATTTTTTTTTCGATTTTGACACTACGTTTAATTTTTTCTTTCAACTTTGACACTATGTTTTTTTGTTCCAAATCGAACATCATTTTTTCCAATTTTGTTCAATGTTGACAATTTTCTATTTGAAACCGTATAAATATTTTTTTAATACATTTAAACCGTATAAATATGTTTTTTTTCATTTAAAAACCATAGTTTTGTATAAATACATTTTTTTTACACTCAAACCATATTTTTATGTATAAATATGTATTAGCTATATAAAAATTGTATTTTATATTAATATGCAACTTTAAAATGTGTTTGAAGGTTTATAGGCGTGTAGTTGATCAAAATTTGGATATCAAGTTTGCAACCCATCAAATTTTTACATCTTATTAGAAGCTTATGGTTAGTTTGATTCTCATGATATAACTAATGCTTTGAATGTAAGAAAAAAAAACACCTTGTATTTAAATAAAAATGTGGTTTTTAAACGAAAAAAATATGTTTATACGGTTTAAAATGTAAGAAAAAATATATTTATACGGTTTCAAATGGAAAATAGACAAAATTGAACAAAATTTGATAAATAATGTTCGATTGGAACAAAAAAAACATAGTGTCAAAATTGAAATAAAAAATTAAACTTAGTGTCAAATTCGAAAAAAAGTGAAAACTTAGTGTTTTTGTGGAAAAAAAAAATCAATTTTGACACGTCAGCATATCATGTCAGTATGCCACATCATCAAAAACTGACACGTCATCATGCCACGTCAGCATGTAACCTGGTTAACCGGTCAGAATTGTAACGAATTGGAAAACACAGTGTCAAAATTGACACAAAAAATAACACGGTGTCAAAATCGAATTTCTGTGTAAAAATAGTGTTTTGTGCCATTTACCCTTTCAGATAACCATTTTCAAGTTTATAATCAAATGCTCACATATTTTGCAAAACTAATCTAACAAATTGACATTAACTTGGTGAAATGTTGTAACACCCCAAAGTTTGGAAAGTCAAGAAAAGAAAGAAGACCTCAATTTTAAGGAGAGACTCGGCGAGTCCAACAAGGGACTCGGCGAGTCCGAGCGGGATCCGGGTCGAGGTGTTAGCGACCGACTCGGCGAGTCGACCAAGGAGACTCGACGAGTTGGGTCTGAACGAGGAAAACCCTAAATCCGGGACTTGGAGCCTATTTAAGCGTCTCATTCTCTTTCCTAGGGTTCCTTTAGTGCCTCTTTACCCCCAGAACATCAACCCTAGCCGTCATATCCGTTCTTGAGCTAGATCTTGCATTGAAGAGAGCACTATAAGCTTGGAGAAGGAAGAAAAGCCTTGGAAGTGCAAGAAGGGACTGTAGATCCGAGATTGAGAAGACATTTCAGATCAATTGGAGGTAATAAGCTGTTGATTGGACTCCCTTTGCATCTAGATCTATTCTTATGTGTGAGTTTTGGTCATTATTGGTATGATTTGTAACCAATTCGAGTTGGAGGTTCAGATCTGAGGTTGCTACCTCAGATCCATGTTGGTTTTGGTTTTGAATCCCCTAAAGTATCAGCCCTTGGTATGTTGAAGAAGCATGTTTGCCATAAACCCTAGTTTAGTGTGTTTTGAGCATAGATCTCTCAATCTACACGTAAAGTTTGCCACTTTACGTGGGGAATAGACCCTAGAAGTATGGATTTATGAGTTGGAAGTTCTGTTTGGCTCGAAAAGCCACTGCATGGATTGAAGACTGGATAGACTCGGCGAGTCCTACGAGTGGACTCGGCGAGTAGCTTGAAGATGAGGAGGAACTCGACGAATAGGATGAACAGCTCGTCGAGTCGGTTGAAGTTGGGCATGGACTCGGCGAGTTGGATGAACAACTCGACGAGTTGGTTGAAGATTGCCTTGGACTCGGCGAGTCTATTAGTGGACTCGGCGAGTCAGATCGTGAAGCCTCAAACCCTTCGAGTTGAGACTCGAATCAGTGAGTCGGGTGGTGACTCAGTGAGTTGGACAAGACAGGACTTGGAGCTAGTTGGACTCGGCGAGTCATAGACTGACTCGGCGAGTCGGGTCGCGAATAAGAAAGACCCTGAGCTTATGAACTCGGCGAGTCTTTAGGAAGACTCGGCGAGTAGGGTTGACCTGGAAGGTTGACTTTGACCAGAGTTGACTTAGTTGACTGTCAGACTAGAGCTGGAGGAGCAGCGGTTCAGGGGATTTTCGAGTAGCAGCCAGAGGTTTATCAGCAGGGCTCAGCAGTTCAGGTGAGTTTCCTTCCAGTAGGAATGGGTCTAAGGCCACAATGCCGGCCCGTTTAGCTAGCAGTAGTTTCGGATGTTGATCTGATACAGTAGTTAGTATGTTTGATGCCTTCGTGGCTCAAATAGGATTTATGTGTTATGTGTTCCGGGCTACGGCCCGATGTAGTATGCAGTATATGTGAGTTTATGTCAGTTGATATGTTATGATATGTTGTGTTCAGTTAGCTTCGGACTTCGGTCCGATGGAGGGGACAAGGTCCCAGACAGTCAGCTTCGGACTTCGGTCCGATGGAGGGGGCAAGGCCCCAGTCAGTTAGCTTCGGACTTCGGTCCGATGTCAGCTTCGGACTTTGGTCCGATAGAGGGGACAAGGTCCCAGATAGTCAGCTTCGGACTTCGGTCCGATGGAGGGGGCAAGGCCTTAGTCAGTTAGCTTCGGACTTCGGTCCGATGTCAGCTTCGGACTTCGGTTCGATGTAGGGGGCAAGGCCCCGTTAGTCCGGACTTCGGTCCGATGCAGTGGGCAAGGCCCAATATGTGCTTTATATGTTTTTGTGCGATATGTGGTAGATTGGGGGAGCTCACTAAGCTTCGTGCTTACGGTTTTCAGTTTTGGTTTCAGGTACTCGGTTTTCAAAAGAGGAGCTCGGGAAGATTGCAGAGCACACACCATAGTCAGTTAGCCTGGGAATGTTTGACTCTGATAATGCTATTATGTTTTGAAATTAATACTCAAAAGTTATGTTTGACTTATGATACGTTGTTTATAAATCCATTTTTAGTAATGTTTTAAAAGAAATTTTTAGTCGTGATTTTTGGGTCGTTACAAGTTGGTATCAGAGCCTTGGTTTGAGGGATTCGGGCGCACTCCCGAGTGTGTCTAAACTCAAACTAAGGAAGTGGTATATAGTTTTCAAAAGAAAAATCGTAGCTACAAAAGAATTTTGAGAAAAGAAAACAATTTTAGAAAAATGTAAAGAAAAGAGTTTTAGAAAAAGCAAAAAGAGTTTTGAAAAGAGAATAGGGTGTGGTGCATGCAATCAGCCGAGCTCAAGTAAGTACTCCCAATTTACCCATACAAGTTATATTATGATTATCAGTATCAGTTTCAGTATCAGTTTCAGTTTCAGTTTCAGTTCCAGCTTCAGTAGAACAGCATGCTAGAATAGGACTAAGGATCTAGGATGATGCCTTATGTGCCTGCTTTATGTGTTCAGCTTTATGAGAATTGCATGCTAGTATTGAGTAGACAGCAGTAGGATAGCCTGTGTAGGTTATGTCTGATAGCATGAGCTTAGCATTGTATGCTAATGCAGTTTCTTGTTATGAGAATTGTTTTGCCTGAGTATGTTTCCTTTATCCGAATGCTGCTTGCTTTGTGCTTTGTGGGACTCTGAGTGATGGGAGTTAGCCATTAGGTGAATACGTCACATCACATGTGATCAGGGTTGGATAATCTCAGAGTGCTGGATTTGGCCCTACTGCGCAGCTCTCGTCTGAGTCCAACCGTTGTAGGGACGAGACTTTTACTCGAAGGATTATCCGAGCCTCATTATATGTGATGGTATTTAGGTGGTGACTAATTGGAATTACTAGGGGGCCTTCAGCAGCTGAGGACTGTGTGGGTAGAGTTAGAGGTTCCCTAGGGCAAGCCTAGGATGAGAGTAGCAGAGATCAGTAGAAGAGTAAAGGGGACTGGGTGGAGTTGAGGTAACTCTTGAGGAAAGTATGGATAGATGTGGAAGGTAGTAGGGGCCCATACTACTGAAAGCAGAGGATCCGTACTCGATTCAAGAGGGGCCAAGACGAAACCAGGGAATGGTGTAGTGAGTGAGAAATCCCTCAGCAGTAGTGTGTAAATTGATCAGGATTTTGTTATATTTTCAGCATGGTGACATTGCGCGAGCTACCAGTTAGCAGTTCAGGCGTCGAGGAGGGGTCTGGCTCGGGTCTTGGAGCCGGGCAGCTTGATGATAAGATGAGGGATTTCATTTCCGCAGAGATTGTGCGCAGCATCATTGATCAGACTCCAGTGATTTTTGGTTCAGTTAGAGAGGCCATCATGGAGCTTATGGACAGCCGACTTAAGGCCTTAGGGGCCGGGGCAGTTTCAGGACAGTTTGGGGCTCATCTAGAGCCCGATTCTCATGGATCCCAGGGATCCATCAGGGAGGGGAGTCCCATTTTTAGCACTTGTCATCCAGGGTCGGGAGTGAGTGGTCCACCTTACCCCCAAGAGGCTTCCCTGCAGGATTGGATTGCTGCAGAGGTTTCGCGGGCTCTCCAGGAAGAGTTACCAAACACCATTGGGCGTATCACCGATAGAGTGGTCGATGGGATTGAAAGGCGGACCTCAGCTGTCCAGGCAATGGGTGAAATGGTCACCATGACCAATGAACGGGAGATTGGCTCGGATAGTCAGCTTAGGAAGAGGAAGCGATCTTCCGGTCTAGTTCGGCAAGATGGACAGTCGGACACTGTCGTAGTGGGTGTCAGGGGCCTGCAAGGTCGAGATGGTTGCACGAGGGAGAAGGGAGCACGGGCTGGCGTGCGCAGCAAATCTAAGTGCGGCAGATGCGGATGGAAGGGTCACAAACGTCAAGAATGCACAGTAGAAGTAGAGTTATGCCATCGTTGTCATCAGCCTGGCCATGTTAGGGTGAACTGCCCCGTTCAGCGGTTGGGACAGCCTCATTGTCATAGTAGAGTTCGAAAGTCAGAGGGATTTGAGGATCCTTCAGAGCAGGTTGCAGGTATGATTCTTTTCCTTCTATTTTATTATTCACAACATTATTGCTACGTTGCTGCATTGATGTCAATAAGCTTATGTGTGGTGTTAGTGTGGCTTGTTTGTGATTATGTTATATGCCATTTGCATACCTCGGAAAATTGGTTGGTAGTTAGGGGATGTGCTCTTATGAAGAAGGTTTCGGAGGATGCAGTAACTGTAGCATGGTTGGGAGAGATTTGGTTCGTTTCGCTAGTTCGGAGTGGTTAGTGTTGGGATGGATTGGTTAGATCCCTAGCTATGGCAGGCTTGGGTTCCTTAGCAGAATGATTATGGAATGGCAGCAAAGATCGGGATCTCTTTTGAGTGTGAAGCAGCAAGGGTAAGCAGGATCGAAGTGGGGGAGAACCCTCTGGGTATATATGGATAAGAGTCTCGTAGACTCAGAATGAGTGCGCGGCCTCTAAGAAGAAATGGTAGTAGCTCAGTGATGGATGGATTGAGAAGTTCAGAATTAGGAGTTCGAGAACTTTTCCCATCAGTTAGTTCATGTAATCGAGATGGTTAGAAGCTGGTTGGGAATCCAAGATTGGAGGACCACCTGTCGGACGCATGAGAGTCGGAATGAAGATCCTGAGAACGGGTAACAAGAGATGTTTTCGTATTAGTAGCCAGTGTCTGAGGCAGCTCAGTGTTTCAACTAGTTCAGTGTTTCAGGCAGTTCAATGTTTTAGTCAGTTCAGTGTTTCAGGCAGCTCAGTGTTTCAGCCAGTTCAGTGTTTCAGGCAGCTCAGTGTTTCAGCCAGTTCAGTGTTTCAGCCAGTTCAGTGTTTCAGGCAGCTCAGTGTTTCAGCCAGTTCAGTGTTTCAGGCAGCTCAGTGTTTCAGGCAGCTCAGTGTTTCAGCCAGTTCAGTGTTTCAGGCAGCTCAGTGTTTTAGCCAGTTCAGTGTTTCAGGCAGCTCAGTGTTTCAGCCAGTTTAGTGTTTCAGGCAGCTCAGTGTTTCAGGCAGCTCAATGTTTCAGTCAGTTCAGTGTTTCAGGCAGCTCAGCGTTTCAGTCAGTTCAGTGTTTCAGGCAGCTCAGTGTTTCAGGCAGCTCAGTGTTTCAGGCCGTTCAGCGTTTCAGTCGGTTCAGCGTTTCAGGCAGGTTCAGTATTGCAGGTAGTTCAGTGTTTGGAAGGTTTCAGGGTTTTGGGTTAGTATTGTATTTGTGTTGGAATGCAAGTGCCGACGGTATAGTTGGTTGATTTGGAAATGGCAAGTCCCTCTCATCAGGATCAGTTGAGCCTTCTGCCAAGTGTAAGTGATCTGTAAGGATAGCTAGGCAGGTAGCTTTTCATTCAGGAGGGAAGGCTCGAGTAAGTAGGAGATGAGTAATCAGGTGGGATAAAAGCAAGCTGGTTCCAGCAGCATCGTTTCAGTATGAGCGGCAGGATGGATAGAACAGTTATAGATAATCGAAGTATCTTCAGGAGTCGCTGGAAGAGACTAGGAGTTTGCGATGGAGTGTAGTGACCGGTGGGAGTCCGGTAACTCAGATATAAGGAGATTGGTTAGACCAGAGTAGTCTCAGTACATCCGGTAGGCGGATGGGAGGCAACAGGATTTTCAGTCGGAGGAAGTAACGTTGAGGAAATTATGGGAAAGAGAAGGATTCAGTATGTTCTATCGGTAGTGATCGACACTGTGAGTGGCCGGAGTGATGGGCAAAAGGGTGATGGATTTTCTAGACAGATAGTTGGAGGCAGTTCGCAGGCAGTTGATCATAGCAAACTTCGAGGACGAAGTTTACTTTAAGTGGGGGAGAGTTGTAACACCCCAAAGTTTGGAAAGTCAAGAAAAGAAAGAAGACCTCAATTTTAAGGAGAGACTCGGCGAGTCCAACAAGGGACTCGGCGAGTCCGAGCGGGATCCGGGTCGAGGTGTTAGCGACCGACTCGGCGAGTCGACCAAGGAGACTCAACGAGTTGGGTCTGAACGAGGAAAACCCTAAATCCGGGACTTGGAGCCTATTTAAGCGTCTCATTCTCTTTCCTAGGGTTCCTTTAGTGCCTCTTTACCCCCAGAACATCAACCCTAGCCGTCATATCCGTTCTTGAGCTAGATCTTGCATTGAAGAGAGCACTATAAGCTTGGAGAAGGAAGAAAAGCCTTGGAAGTGCAAGAAGGGACTGTAGATCCGAGATTGAGAAGACATTTCAGATCAATTGGAGGTAATAAGCTGTTGATTGGACTCCCTTTGCATCTAGATCTATTCTTATGTGTGAGTTTTGGTCATTATTGGTATGATTTGTAACCAATTCGAGTTGGAGGTTCAGATCTGAGATTGCTACCTCAGATCCATGTTGGTTTTGGTTTTGAATCCCCTAAAGTATCAGCCCTTGGTATGTTGAAGAAGCATGTTTGCCATAAACCCTAGTTTAGTGTGTTTTGAGCATAGATCTCTCAATCTACACGTAAAGTTTGCCACTTTACGTGGGGAATAGACCCTAGAAGTATGGATTTATGAGTTGGAAGTTCTGTTTGGCTCGAAAAGCCACTGCATGGATTGAAGACTGGATAGACTCGGCGAGTCCTACGAGTGGACTCGGCGAGTAGCTTGAAGATGAGGAGGAACTCGACGAGTAGGATGAACAGCTCGTCGAGTCGGTTGAAGTTGGGCATGGACTCGGCGAGTTGGATGAACAACTCGACGAGTTGGTTGAAGATTGTCTTGGACTCGGCGAGTCTATTAGTGGACTCGGCGAGTCAGATCGTGAAGCCTCAAACCCTTCGAGTTGAGACTCGAATCAGTGAGTCGGGTGGTGACTCAGTGAGTTGGACAGGACAGGACTTGGAGCTAGTTGGACTCGGCGAGTCATAGACTGACTCGGCGAGTCGGGTCGCGAATAAGAAAGACCCTGAGCTTATGAACTCGGCGAGTCTTTAGGAAGACTCGGCGAGTAGGGTTGACCTGGAAGGTTGACTTTGACCAGAGTTGACTTAGTTGACTGTCAGACTAAGTGTTATATGTTTATTGATAGCTCGGAGAGCTGGAGGAGCAGCGGTTCAGGGGATTTTCGAGTAGCAGCCAGAGGTTTATCAGCAGGGCTCAGCAGTTCAGGTGAGTTTCCTTCCAGTAGGAATGGGTCTAAGGCCACAATGTCGGCCCGTTTAGCTAGCAGTAGTTTCGGATGTTGATCTGATACAGTAGTTAGTATGTTTGATGCCTTCGTGGCTCAAATAGGATTTATGTGTTATGTGTTCCGAGCTACGGCCCGATGTAGTATGCAGTATATGTGAGTTTATGTCAGTTGATATGTTATGATATGCTGTGTTCAGTTAGCTTCGGACTTCGGTCCGATGGAGGGGACAAGGTCCCAGACAGTCAGCTTCGGACTTCGGTCCGATGGAGGGGGCAAGACCCCAGTCAGTTAGCTTCGGACTTCGGTCCGATGTCAGCTTCGGACTTCGGTCCGATAGAGGGGACAAGGTCCCAGATAGTCAGCTTCGGACTTCGGTCCGATGGAGGGGGCAAGGCCCCAGTCAGTTAGCTTCGGACTTCGGTCCGATGTCAGCTTCGGACTTCGGTTCGATGTAGGGGCAAGGCCCCGTTAGTCCGGACTTCGGTCCGATGCAGTGGGCAAGGCCCAATATGTGCTTTATATGTTTTTGTGCGATATGTGGTAGATTGGGGGAGCTCACTAAGCTTCGTGCTTACGGTTTTCAGTTTTGGTTTCAGGTACTCGGTTTTCAAAAGAGGAGCTCGGGAAGATTGCAGAGCACACACCATAGTCAGTTAGCCTGGGAATGTTTGACTCTGATAATGCTATTATGTTTTGAAATTAATACTCAAAAGTTATGTTTGACTTATGATACGTTGTTTATAAATCCATTTTTAGTAATGTTTTAAAAGAAATTTTTAGTCGTGATTTTTGGGTCGTTACAAATGTTGTTTTCAGACAAAAAAAATGGTCCATCATATCTTGTACATTTTAAGGCTCGTGGGTGGATATGGTCGATGCGTGAAGGTGCCAAAGATGATGACCACCTCATCACAACAACATGCAATACATCTTTGAAAATGGTGTTACACACATAGGAGAGAGAGAGAGAGAGAGAGAGAGAGAGAGAGATCTCCCTCTTTGAATCTTCGTGAGAAAGTCTACTCCACATCTCGATTATAAAGCTATGGGGCGTTGTTCACGTATGGGTTTGCATTTCACATCATCTTATGAGTCCTTCATAAAGAGTATATTAAATAGCCTTAGTTAATGATAATTTCGTATGAATTAATAATAGATACGAGAACAAACTGATAATAAATATGAGAACATACTTCATGAATAAATAAAAAAGATTTCATGATTATTTTTAAATGACAAATTTTGTATTTGAGAAATATTAGTTTTGATGAGAAATTATATCTTTTGATTCTATTATATATTTGTTTCAAAGATTTTCATTTCAAACTATGTGTAACACGAGAACTAAGAGCTATGGGCAAAAACCAGACAAAACTACAAAAACAAGGTTAATTTGGTTCGAAGATATATAATTACAAAACTTAAATCTAGTATATTAAACTAATGTTGAGATTACATTTTTTGTGCAATTTTTGTTTAAACTATGGTTTGCTACCACTCGGTCTAATTCACATTTTTTGTGCAATTTCTGGGACACCACTGCGTCACAAGGTCTATACCACGACGTGGTGGTTGCCAGCATGTAAACCCTAATTTTTCAGGTTTTAATGTAACGTCCTAAAAATTCATAGTAAAATTTTCATTTTTAAAACAATAAACCATACAAACGAGTTGTTCCAAAACCGATCAAAGCGAATATATTATTTAAACATCAGAGTAAATATCGTAAATTACCAATGCGGAAAACTCTGGTGGATATAGTGCAGTCACGTCGGACTCTTTCCTTTCGTACCGGAAGTACTTGAAACCATAAACATAAAACCGTAAGCACAAAGCTTAGTGAGTTTTCCAACACACCACATACCATACATACAATAAAGATTGTTATTTGTCAACCATAGTCTTGTCATTATGCTATGAGTCATATCATGGTCTTTCCTTATCAGGTCAGGGGCCAAAACCCCGGGTCTTACAAATAAGTTCCAGGAGCCACCTCCTGGTCTTCCATGCAAGTATTGCAAAGACAACTAGCATACTACATATTACTGTAAAGTTCCATACCCTGGTCTTGCATATAATTTGTAGCGATCGTATCCAGGTCTTTCATACAAATGTCAGGGGTCACCCGTGGTCTTCCTACATAATATAAACCAATGGACTGACATTGGTGCCTTTGACCCTCGAGTACGTTGAGGAGACTCACTTGAATCACAATGCTAACTAAATCCTCGTGCAACGTTGCACCGATCACAACCAACAGCTCTCACCACCAAAAGATGGGTGCTAAACACTTCCTAACAATCCACACAAGGCAAACCCTAAGTCTACCTTCTAAAAATAGAGATTGACCAAAAGTCAACCCAATCCAAAAGTCAACGGTCAAAGTCAAAGTCAATAACCCATAATGTCAATTATTCATCCTCACATCATGACCGACCTTTGGTCACGTCGTGAGAGCTCACTCAGTCTGATTACAATACATCTTGACTCAACTCAGCGAACTCGAACATGAAAAGCCAATTGAGCTAACCTCACGACGTGATCTCCAAGAAGGTTAACATAAAACGGGGTTATTCAACCCTCACGTCGCGAGACTCTATGTCTCATGTCGTGAGCACAATATAAAGTCAAAATATAACCATTTAAGTCCTTAATACATCAAGCCTTTTACTCTAACTTTCCAAAAGGTCTTATAACTCCATAATACACTTAAAAGTCGATGTTTTATGGGCATGTATGTCCAATACATGTCTAGATCTCATTTGGGAGCAAAAATTGAAGAAAGTATCATCCAACTTTCATGCAAGGTTTTAATCCTAACCATTCACTAGATCTGAACTCCAAGACACTCCAAATCCCTTTATAACCCATAAAGTTGCCAAGTTTATGGTTTCCATTCATTCAAACTTGCTAAACCAAGGAAAAAAGTGGGGTAAAACTTAGATCTAGCCACAAACAACAATAAAGGTGGAAGCCTTGACACTTACAAGGGTCCAGAAACAATGTGAGGTGATGATGATGATGATGATTCCTTGCAAGCCTCTTTAAAAGTTCACCTTCTTCTTCAAACCAAGAAATGCTCCAAAATGGCCAAGAATCAAGCAATGGATGGAGGCTAGCGTTTTCTAAGGTGAAAGTGGGTTTGGAGTGTGAGAACAAGGATCTGATTGCGCAAGGACAAGGCTTGAAAATTCAAACCTTGATTTAATGCTTAAGATTAATGTCTACTTTTGATTATAAGTTCCAGTCGAGTCTGGCAAGACCAATCAAGACTTGAAGATGAAGATCAACAAAGTACTTCAAGTATTAAATATGAGACTATGAGTATAATCAAGGTAAAGACAATAAATGAACACAACGAATGTTTGAAAGACAGGTGCAAGTGAAGTAAATATGCAAATATCTATCTATGGAGAAGCAATCTGTCACATATTCTTGTCATTAAATGTTCCTTATATAGGAGAAAAAGTTACATCATAAAAACCAAGTTACTTACATAGGACCGGATAAAGTGATTACTCTTGATACTTCTGATTATCCATTTTGACAAAATAAACTAAGTCCTATGAACTGTTACATCAAGTAAATGACAAGAATAATAAATGTAACACGGAAAAATGATATATGAATAGACTTCTTCACCTCGGACATAAACTCCACTCCGGACACCAACATCACTTCGGACCACAAACTGACTCCAGATGTTATTCCACTTCGGAACTAAGACTGACTTCGGAAAAACAAAAGGTTACAGATTGCTAGAGGTTCACTTTCAGGTTCCAAAAATCTCCCCCTAAGTGAACCTAGCAATCTAAGAAACTTAGCTCGAATCTTCCTTGATGAATACATATGCCCTATATAACCATTCTCTGACTCCGATGCACTTTTGTAGGGCCTTGGTGGGAACTAGGTGTTTTTCTAGGACTCAGAAGAAGTCCTTTAGATTTGTTTTTCTTTGGATATAGACAAAACCTAGCACTGGTTCATCGATGGGTCCTTCTGCGAATATTTCAGCTTCAGGCAGCTTGAAGTCGATTTTGGCCAAGTATTTCTTGGTTCCGAACAGGTGGGCCAGTTCAAATTCACATCGACAAAATTCAGCAACATAATCTTTGAGGAAGCTCAAAGCAGCGTGGTAAGCTCTCATGCTAAGATCTTCAAATTGAATACTTCATAAGTGAGTTGCAATTGTCAGAATACCGTTTGGGTTGATTGTAGGGAAGTCAGCGCCAGTGATGGTTTTCTGAATTGTTTTGTTTTGGAAGATGTGGTACCGGAACAACACGTAGTTAATTTCAAACTTGGTTAGGATCTTTCTTCCGAATCCATAAATCTTGGTGATCCTCTTCTGAGACCAAACTTCTTTATGAGGAAGTGCATTCTTGGAATGAAAGGTCTTCAATTTTTCACGTTCAGTCCGGATGATCATTTGAGGATCATCTTCCGAATGGAGAGGAACAAATTATGTGTAGAACTTGCTGAAAGAAGAGAGATGCAATTTGATATGGTCTGTATCTTGATTCAGAAGATCATAGTACATGAAGGGAACTATGTCTACATCTTTGAAGATCCCATCTCTGCAAAGAGGATAGATCCCTAGCATTAGATGAGGATTATCATCCTTGAAGGATTGGATCAGGATGATTCTTCAAGAGCTTGATTGATCTCATCCTGGGACCAACCAAAATTTTCTTTTGGAGGAGGAGCGGAGTAGGAGAAGTCTGAAATGGGCTTTTTTTCCCTTGTCTTGTTTTTGGAGAGTAGAGAGGATGTGTTGCATATTCTCATTAATGACAAACTTTAGAGGGGAGGAAGGCAGGGGCTCTTCCAGAATATCGTTTGGCTTCCGGAGTGGAGATCTTCATCAATGGGAGCTATTCAAGGAGAAAGAATCGGAGGCAGCATTGAGGTCGTGGCTCGGAAGGCATCATCGGTTAACTTGCTTTTTACCTTAGCCACTTCTATGCTTCTGTGAAGAACATCAGCCAAAGTAGATGGCCAGGAAACTGCTGACCAGATTCTATGCTCTTCCTTTGTTAGCACTTTAGCAGGAAATTTTCTTGGAGCTTGAAGTCCTAATACTCCTTTCTTCACAAACACATCTTCGTTATCACTATCATCATCATCATCATCATCATCAGGAGAGCCTAAAAGGATTTGTAGAGAGTCATCAGATTCATCTCCGAGTCTAAACTCCAAGATAGGTTTCCATGATTTAAATCTTGAACTAGGACCCTCTCCCCCTCTTGCAACGGAAGGATAGACAACCGATGCAAGCACATCAGACTCCTTGAGATCATAAAACTTATCAAACACCTTTTGAAAACTGTTGTTGAGTTGGAGACTTAGGGCATCATAAGATTCAGAAGTAGGAGCCTGAGCTTTGAGATGATCAAAAAGTTAGGAGAGAATGGAGAGCATCTCATCGAATTTATTGTTTGGAACATCCACGATGTTCCAACATGCCCTGAGTAGCTTGATTAGAACCGGTTACATGATGAGATTCATCTCATCCTTTTTACAGATCTCCTTCTCTAAACATTGAATTTGGTTTTCATGACGAATGTGGGTTTGTTTGATGAGTTTGTTTGAAGCATTGAGCATATCATCATGAACTTGCAACATCTTTGTGATTGTGTCAAGGTAGTGATCGACAGAAGCATCATATTTTTGTTCAACTTCTTCGATAGTTTGCTTGAGGCAGAGAGAAATGAGCTGATCAAGCTAAGCTTCTCGTTCAAAGACAGTGGGTCCGGACTTATTGGCTTCGGATAGTGAGTTAAGGATTGCATCAAGCTTGAAATCCAATCTGGAAACCTTTTCATCAATCTTTGTGTTGAGTCCGATCACAGAAGATTCAATGACGTCGACTTTATTCATGGTGTCAGAGATGTCGTCTCGGAGTTTCAGAAGGGCAAGAGGATCAATGTAATTCCATGCAGGTGATCATGTGTCCAAAGTGGAGGTCCGAGATGCATGCTTGTCATCTTCTATGTTCACTGGGGGTTCCGAGGCAGAGTTAGGCTTGGTTGTTGTAGTTGTAGTATCGTGTTTGGGAATGGATTCAGTTTCACCTCCAGGATTGACTTCGACATGATCCTCTATATGAATTTATTCGTCAACTGGTTCCGAAGAGGATGATGAGAGTCCAAAGTCTAAATGTAGCCTAGATGAGGAAGGATTTGAAGAAAATGGAAATGAGGAGAACAAATTGGGAGAAACGATTAAGGTTCCTTCATCATCGAACATTACTTCGTTGGAATGTTCTTCATTGAGATCTGAGTGCATGGAATCATGAAGATGAGTCTTTGGAGTTTCTCCGGAAGCAAACTCCAGATCGGTGATTTCATCAGTGGGGGCAACGAAGGGCAGGTTGCTCTAAATGACCATATTCCTCATGGGGATGAGAGTTGCTTTGACCTGAGATCTAGCGAGCTCCGGATGTCTTGACTGAGCCTTGTCAACAAAATCTTCCCACATGGGATCGTTAACTCCTATTCATTCTGTACCCTTACCGGTTATCAGACCAGTTGAGGCATCCAAAGTAGGAGAGACCGCTCCTACTTCAGAAAGCTTGGGGTCCGGAACATGGGTTTCAGATAGTGCTTGTGAAAAAGAAAGTAGGACATCAAATGTGACTTGTGGGTTTGTTCCAGGGGCAAGGAACTATCGTCAACACCGACATCACCTTGTTGGGAAGGTGATGGTGGATTATTAGGAGACTCCTTGTGTGTGCGTGTGATTTTGAAGATCCGAAGGATACTTCAGAAGAGTGGTTAGGTGGGGTAGAAGGATGGCCAGAGTTAGTCGGAATGTCCTTGGCTCCTTCCTTTTGAGAGGAGGAACCGACTTTGGTTCTCTTTCTAGCTTTTGGATTGGAGGGTGACGATTTCCTTTTGGGGGACTTCTTTTTCTTGCCTCTGGAAGGAACTGCCTTGGCCCTGTCCGAGATGGGATCAACAGAGACATGGATGGATTATGTAGGGTTATACACAATCGAAGTCTCTAAGTTTTGTTTCAAATAAATGGAATTGGACGGAATTAGGGATAACATGTGTTTCGGTAAACGCCAGACAGGTCCGAAATACTTTTGGTCCGGAAGGCGATAGGATTTAATAGTTTTAAAAGTAAGAAGTACCTCTTCCAGAATTGTGCTGATGGGAATGGTCTCATTGCATTCCTTGTATAGCTGTTGGATGGTAAGAGCCCAAAATTTAGGGCATGAGATGTCATGTGGCTTGCGGTTGATGGAAAACTTCTGAAATTCTTGCCATATAACTTCAGTGAGATCAACTACATTGGTCTTCCTATAAAAGATGTTGTAAACAATGTACAACCAATCCTTGCTAAGAGAGTCAGTTCAACCATGTTTTCCTGATAGTCCCCTTACGATGAAATGCATAAGAACAGTCCATAACCCTGATACAACGGACTTCTTGAATTTCTTGGCCTTGTACTCTTCACTGTATCCAATATGATTTAGAAACGACTGAAACTCTTCAGCCGTTGGCTCTTGAAACTTGAAATTTTCTAGGTTTCCTTAACACTAATCGCCTTCAAGAATGTAGATTTGTGAATAGGAACGATTATGTCACCAGTTATCTTGGTTTCAAGAACATCGTTGTCAATCTTGATCCGTTCGAAAGCAGCATGAAGTAGGCGGATAGGAATTTGTGGGTCTGGTATTTTGGTAAGAGGAACAGAGATAGGATGATTTGCGATGAACTTGATCATAACACGTATTGATTCTTCATAATCGTTTGGATCCAGAGAGAAAACTTGGGTAGTGTACCTGAGGAAAGGTTCTGATGACATAGATGATGAAGATCCCTTCGATGATTTCTTTTTGTGTGTAGGTTTGGCGATTTCGGGAGCGGTTTAGGAGGATGCCATTTTTGCAGGTTGAGAGCTCGAAGAACACTTGAACTGAGAGAGAATAAGAAATATGAGGTATTAACAGCGTAACAGGTAAAAGAGGTTTCGATTGGATTTTATAGGTTCAGGAGGTAAGTGGGTCGGGTTGAAAAACAATGATGAAACCCGTATCAGGAAACGGATCACATTTAATGTGTTGCCAAAAGTGGGGCTGAGTTGACCTGTTGTAAGTAAAGCAACAATGATTTAACGTGAAGAATGGAAACTATCGCTTATGACATGATGTTTGCTTTTGGAAGACGTGTGCAAAGGTTGCGAGTTCCAAGGGTAAAAGGATAATAATCAACAAAGAAGTAACCGTTAGAAACGTTTCCCCTTAAAACCTTTTGGAATTCAGCATGTGTTTTGATTTCGGAACAATGAGGTTCCAAAATGTTTTTGAAAACGGTTTCTTATCATGAAGAGTTCGGGATGAAATTTAGTGATTTCGGAACATGAAGGAGTTTTGAGACATATTCTGGAATGAAGCATTTTAGTCAAAAAGGATACAGAGTGATTTTTGAAAATTCCAGAGCCAAGAGTCCGGAGTGAAATGTTAATAAAATTCTGGAGCAAAAAATTGATGAGATTGCGGAATAAGTTTTGAAACGTTTCGGGGTGAACTTTGAAAAGCTTCCGGAGTAAAAAAAAAAACTTCCGGAGTGAAATTTGAAGCGACTCCGGAGAGAAATGAATTCAATACCGTTCCGGACTTGAATTTCGGGATGATCTTATGAAGTGAGTTCCAAGATGAAGATAGTGCCAATCTGACTATATTGGTCATGAGCATCATATGATATGATGAGTTGTACAACTTAAAACTCCAAGAGGTGGTTAGAGACAAAGACACGTAAAAAGACCCTATTTATTCTGAGACGCAATAGTTATGAGATGAAAAACAATTTGACTTCAGAACTATTTCTTTTTCTGATGTTGCCATCAGAGAGTGCAAACCTCTTGAAAGAATTGAGGGTCAGACATCATCATACCCATATTGTTTAGAAAACCATTGAATTTGGTTTCGTCTAATGCCTTAGTAAAGACATCAGCAATTTCGTCGTCAGATGGAACAAAAATAAGTTCGATATTACCATTAAAAACATGATCTTTAATGAAGTGGTATCGTATGTCGATGTGCTTTGTCATAGAGTGCTGAATTGGATTGTACGAGATAGCAATGGCACTTTGAGAATCACAGTATATTGGGATTTGTTGAAGTCGATAACCATAATCCAAGAGCTGAGATTTCATCCAGAGAACATGAGATGTGCAACTAGCAGCAGCAATGTATTCCGCTTTGTCTGTTGAAAGTGTAATGCAATTCTGTTTCTTAGATGACCAGTTGACCAATCGACCACCTAAAAATTGACAACCACCAGATGTGATTTTCCTGTCCAATTGAAGACCGCCATAGTTTGAATCAGAATATGCTTGAAGGAGGAAACTCTCATTTGCTAGATACCAGATTCTGAGATTTTTTGTACCTTTGAGGTATCGAAATACTTGCTTAACAGTCAATAGATGAGACATCTTTGGATTGACTTGAAATCTGGCACACAAACATGTTGAAAACATGATGTCCGGACGACTTGCTGTGAGATAGAGTAGTGATACAATCATCATATGTACTTCTTTTCATCAACTGCTACACCTGAAGGGTCCGAAAAGATCTTGTGTCTAAAACCCATAGGTACCTTGGCTGAGGCACATGTTTTCGTTGAGTACTTTTTGAGAAGTTCCGAAATGTAATTCTCTTGGTGAATGAAAATTTATTTGTTGGTCTGTTTGACTTGGAGACCTAGGAAGAAGATTAGTTCCCGATTCATACTCATTTGAAATATACTAACCATTAACTTTGCAAAGTTAGCAACCATTGATGAATCGGTGGATCCGAAAATGATGTCATCAACATAAATTTTGACAAGAATGAGATGTTTTCCATTTGACCTTAGAAATAGAGTAGGATCTAGAATACCTATTTCAAAACCTGAATGCTTGAGAAAGTCAGTGTGTGTCTCATACCATGCGTGAGGAGCTTGCTTGAGGCCATAAACAGCTTTCCGGAGTTTGTAGCAGTAGTTCGGATGTGAGAGATTGACAAAACCAGGAGGTTGTTGAAGATACACTTCATTATCAAGTTCACCGTTTAGAAAAGAACTTTTTACGTCCATCTGGTAAACCTTAAAGCCTTTGTGAGCAGCGTAAGCAAGAAATATTCTAATAGCTTCAAGACGGGCAACAAGAGCAAAGGTCTCATCGTAGTCAAGTCCTTCAATCTGTGTGAATCCTTTAGCCACAAATATTGCTTTATTCCAAATAATGACTCCTGCATCGTCTAGTTTGTTCCGAAACACCCATCTAGTTCCAACAATGGGATAATTCTGAGGAGGGACGAGAGTCCATACTTTATTTCTATCAAATTCTACCAATTCGTTCAACCATTGATATAAATGCCGAGAAATAACATTCATTTTGAGCACTTGTGGCAGAACGAGTTTGTACACTAGCATTTGTGTTTCCAATAACTTGGATCGGAGGATGATCCTTAGTCCAAACATGTAGTCATAGAATCTCTTGTGCAACAAATGATCGTATATCAACAATGTGGTTGTGTTGCTCCCCTGAATAGTTTGAACTTGTGGATGATGCTCCCCCTGAACTTTTGAACCGGATAGGTTAACGTCATCTTTAGTTGGGAAATCGAAGAAATTTTCATCCTCATCGATGTTGATAGGATTAGAGTCGAATTCAACAGCTGCATCTTGGAATCCATCCACATTTGATTTAAGGGAAGGTTGACCATTCTCCCCCTCAACCTGAGAATGTTGAAACAGTTCAAAATCAAATGGAGGAAAATTGGGTGTCGGACCGGAAACAATTTGGGAGACCGGAGCTTCAGTTGATGAGGTTTGTCTTCTTCGAGATTCCGAATCAAGAGCTGTTTCTGAGGGTCCGAACAAGGTTTCACAGTCAACTTCATAGATTGTTTGCTGGTTTGGACATCCTGGTGCTGGAGCATTGGACTCCATGATGTGAGTTGTAACATGGGTTGGGCCAGAATTCTGAAAGAAATTGTTATCAAAAGTAACATCAAAACTTTCTTACAGAACACGAGTTTGTCGATTAAGAACTTGATAAGCCTTTGATTTAGTAGAGTATCCAAGAAAAATGGCTTCATCAGCTTTAGGTAGGAACTTGGTAAGCTGATCACGGTTGTTCTTGATGAAGCATCTACATCCAAAAACGTGAAGAAAAGAGATACTTGGCTTCCGACCGTACATGGCTTCATATAGTGTCTTATTGAGACGTCGATTGATGATAATCCTATTCTGAGTAAAGCATGCAGTAGAAACAGCTTCATCCCAAAGATAGAGTGGAAGATTTGCAAAGTTAAGGATGGATCGAGCAGCTTCAACAAGTGTTCGGTTACGACGTTCGACTACACTGTTCTATTGTGGAGTGTATGGAGCAGAAAAGTTGTGGTCGATACCCTTCTCGGTGAGGAAGTTCTCAATGGTGGAATTAGTGAATTCCGAACCATTGTCACTTTGGATTCGCCTTACTGGGAGTTTGATGAGAACTTCAATTCCTTTGATAAAGTTGATGTGTTCGGAGGCTGTTTCTGACTTGAGCCTTAGGAAGAAGACCTAGGCGAACCTAGTAAATTCATCCACAATCAAAAGAATGTATTTTTTTATGAAAACTCTCTACTGTTGAGGGTCCACACAGATCAATGTGTAGAAGTTCTAACGGCTTCGAGATTGATTTTTCAATAATGACGGGATGACCCTTCTTTGACTGCTTTCCACATTCACACGCAACACATAAATGGTCTTTTTCAAACTTGAGGAGTGGCAAACCTCTTACCATCTCATCGGAAACAAGATCATTTATACCTAAAGTTCAGGTGAGCAAACCTCCTATGCCATAACCAAATGACGTCATGAACATCTTTTGAGAGTAAGCCGAGCTGGGGCTTGCTGATGATCATGTTGATGTCAAGAGGATACATGTTGTTGTTTCGATTTCACTTGATTAAACATTCCTTCCGGTCTTCTGACATGAAATAGTTGTGTTTCTTGCAAAATTCAACTCGACGATTAGCATGAGTGAGTTGAGCCACACTTATCGGATTATGATTCAAGTCGGCTACATATGCCACGTTTGAAATGGAGAAGTTGCCAATTGTAAGGATGCCATAACCTCGAATCTGAGAATTGGAGTTGTTGCCATACGTCACATAGCCAACATTTGGTGAAAGTTTGATATCTTGCAGAAAATCCTTCTGCCTTGTCATGTACATGGAGCAAGCACTATCAATATACCATATTGTTTCTTACTCTGAAGCATAGAGTGCCTGCAAAATTTGTGAGTTGTGGAGTTTTTAGGCTCCTAGTTAGATTTCGAGACAAAGGCACGAGTCTTAGGCTTCGGTTGTGACTTTTGAGCAACATGTGTTTTGGATGGTTTGTTCCAAGAATCCATACGAAACAAACAAAAGGCCATGGTTCTTTCATCTATCCAATAATCATACTCAATGACACGAGGATTCACATCAACTTTTCTTGGACACTCAAGTTCCAGAGTAGTGGGAACCACTGTGTCTATCGGAGTTGCAGTTTCATCATTGTGAATTTTTACTTTCCATACAAGATTTTGTTTTGAAGTTTTTTGTGAAACTGACTTCTTTAAAACTTGTTCTTTGGTTGATGATACATTTGATTTTGAAAATCGTGGTTTGAAAATTGTACCATCAGATTTGGCTATGAAAACAGATGAAGTTGTCCGAGGAGAGTTGGTTCGAGTACATTGAGTACCTACAATGGATTTTTGCGGATTAGGACTAACCACTTACTTATGTTCTACGGATTTGGGAGTGATAGGAGATCTCTTGACGATTTTAGTGGGTATGAAGGTGTTTTGACTCTTGGTTGGTAAATTGGCAATCCGAGATACACTCTTTTCAGAGTTCACAAGGAATCTAGAATTTTGCCTCGACTTAACTTCCTTTTTGTGAGCATTCCGGGCATCAACCTTAGAATCAACAACATCTTTCCTATTCAACATGGGTTTCCTTTTGGAATGAAGGGAAGGTTTAGAGGTTTGTCCTGAAGGATTGTTGAACACAAGCTTGAATGGAACTAATTTTGTTTTGAAAATCACTTGAGGTTCAAAATCACATGAAATTGAATCATCAACGTTACTATCTAAAGATGCCCAAACAAACTCAGAGAATTCAGGTCCAGTTGTCTCTGGAAAAAATTCCTCAACAACACAGTTGTTAGGAGGGTTGTGGTTCGGAGTTTTAACGACAAAACTCGGAATATTAGAGTGGGGTTCCGAGGTCCGATTCAGGTCCAGGTTTATCAGAGGCGGAAAAGGTGTGGAATCGGGACACTTGGCAACTATAGGCTTAAACTCATGAATTAGTGATGCAAATTGGTCAGAAGTCGCAGGAAGAGGTGAAAAAGGTGAGACAGGGGTGTCTGAATGTTTGATGTTTGGAATGTCTCCCATAAAAGTTAGGTGTTGTAACTCCTTTAAGGGACGGGCAATAGGTTTCAGAAACTCACTTCCAAGGCCATGAGCTTTTGACCAAGGATGACGAAAATTGTGAGTCATCCGTTCATTTGCTTCAAGAATGTCAATGGAATTGTGCAAAGCATCTATTTTAGCATTGAGACGTTTGTTGTCAGAAATTAAAACATTTCTTTCAGAATAAGTGATTTTACATTTGTCTTTAAGAATGATACATTCATCTTGTGACATTAAAAGCTCTCGTTCTAAAGACTATTTTTAACTTCTTATCCTCAAAACGTAATCTAATATGACTTAATTCACTTTCCTTCTTCTAACAGGCTGCAATGGCTGACTCATAGGCTTTCTAAATGATGTTCATATTTAACTGGATCTGAGTTAGATATGGTTCACAAAGAGATAAGTCAAAATTATTACCAGTAATCATAGATTTTACCTCTTGAACGATGCTTCTGCAAGGTGGATCGTTGGTAGCCATGTAGCAGTAATTTGGTTCAGTATGTAACATCCCAAAAATACGAGCCAAAAATTTCGTTTTTAAAACATGTACTTAGCAAAACATTTAGGAATAAATCATGCAATGATCATTTCATTTCTCAAAAGATGTTGCACGACGGAAAACATTGTCATAATCATAAAAGTGTCAGAGTACAAATTCCCAGGAAAATATCAGAATGCGGAATACAAGCAGGTGTGTGATGTACCGCTACCGCGCCAGCTCCTTCCCCTTCAAAGAAGAGGTACCTGAAACCAAAACTGAAAACCGTAAGCACGAAGCTTAGTGAATTCCCCCAATATACCACATACCATACAATCACATATCATACATACTACCGGGCAATTCTGGGGTGCCCGACCTACCCGGTACGGCCATTCTGGGGTGCCGACCTACCCGTGTCAAGCCATTCTGGGGTGCTGACCTACCCGTCGGTCCTAACAACCGACCCTCAGGGACTATTCCCCTCCTACTACCACTATCACATATAACATATCATACTAACATATATCATATCATCACATACTGTCAGACATATCTGGGGTGCCTGACCTACCCTTCGGTCCTAACAACCGAACTCTACTACTATCACATATAACATATCATGCCAGCATATAACGTATCAGGTAGTAGCAAACCTAGATGATATCACAAAGACAATCATCCAACATACAACTCCTACTGGTGGGCCGGCTTTGTGGCCATAGACCCACTGCTACTGGAAGGTAACTCACCTCAAAATAGCTGCTGATCTGTGTGGGAATTGGCTGTCCGCTGCTGCTGCCGCTCCGGAAATCCTCCGGCTATAATTCCCACAAAATACTCAGTCAAATACTGCTAACCGATTTCAGGGTAAATTGACCATTTACCCTTAACAAATCAAGAGTCAAATCACAGTCAACTGCCAGTTGACCAGACTCACCGAGTTGGCTTGCTAACTCGCCGAGTCCCTATCCCTTTTGTCTGACCATGAGCCCGTCTCTACTCATCGAGTTAGGCATTGACTCGACGGGTTTTTCCTTCTAACCAAAGGCCAATAGTCCTTCATCCTACTCGCCGAGTTGTATGAACAACTCGTCGAGTTCATCTTCATCCGAAGAACACTCTAAGCTGTGACTCGCCGAGTTGTATGAACAACTCGCCGAGTTGTTCTTGAGACAAGAAGATTGCCTTGAACTTGTTGAGTCATGGCATTGACTCGCCGAGTGACTTCATGTGTGAGTCTGGCTTCCGACCCACTGAGTCACACCCAATGACTCACTACTCCCAACCTACAAATGCGAAAAGGGGGAAACTCAGGGACTCGCGACTCGACTAGCCGAGTCAGATGAACGACTCGCCGAGTCGGCCACATGCAAAAACTATACATGCAATTCTGCTTGGATCCAACTCATACCATTCATAGATCTGGGTTTCTAGGGCATGAATAACACGTAAAGTTTCCAACTTTACGTGTAAATAATCACCAATAAAGGTTTTAGGGCTCAAAATGCACCAAAAGAGTAGATCTAGGGTTTTCATGCAATATGGCTCCATAAAGACAGTAGATCTAAGCTCCTGGAGCTCAATCTCACCTAGATCTAGAGGCTAACCACTTATTACAACCCACAAAGCACAAACAAGCTTAGGGAAAGGCTCAAGAAGAACTTCCATGGAGCTAAAAGGGACTATAAGCATGAAAACATAGGGGAAATCGAGTTATACCTTAAGGAAAACACTGAGATAGCTCAAAGATGCCTGGTCTCCTCCTCTTCTTCTTGATCCACTCTCCTTCCCACTCCAAATCTTCAAGAAAACACACCAAATGCTTCAAACTCACAAGGAACAAGGCTTGAACGAGGTATAGAGCTCTGAGGGTGAATGGGGGCGAGCTTGGGGCGGAAAAAGGGGTTTAAATAGGGTGCAAACCCTTGAAATTTAGGGTTTCATCAGACAGCGGTGACTCGCCGAGTCCAGAATATGGACTCGCCGAGTCGCCAACTTAAACGTGTTCCGGATCCCGTCCCTACTCGGCGAGTTGGACCTACAACTCGCCGAGTCCAAGGCTAAAAAGAAAAACACTAAGATAAATTTTACGTACTAGGAACCAGGTGCTACACAGTATCTTCATCATCTCTTTCTGACCCAGACGACCAATAACCTTCATCACATTCTATTTCTTGTCAAGCCATAAGACACATATTCCTACCAGTGGTTACGTCATCCTCATCTCCAGATGACCAATACCCTTCTACAACCCTTGATACAGTGGAACAAAAGCCTTTTCACTTTCTGCCATTTCTTGAGCTCGTTGTGCATAGTAAGCAGAGTCCTTGATTTTGGGTTTCTATGGGACTTCGGTTAAGCAATCTTTGGCAAAGTGATTTGCATGGCCACATTTGTGATAAACAATCTTAGGTTTTTCCGACTTTGGAGTTTGTGATGATTCTGAGGTGTGATTTGATGTAGGAAGGTTAGGCTTGTAGGATGGTGGGTTTTCAGAAGGTTTGTTGAAAGGTTGAGGATTATTTTGGTGAGGAGCATGGAAACGGTTGTGATATGACTTGTTATAAGGGTGATTGTATTTCATGGAAAGTAAAGAAAACACCTGCTGGAAATGGAGTTTGGAGTCCATTTCTTTAGAGTTAAGGTCACCAACTAATTGAAAGTTGTTAGTGGTGGGAGCAGGTATGGTTGGAGGTGAGGGTTGAACAGGAGGAATATGAGGAACAACAATAGAGAGATGGTCCGAAACAACAAGGTTCGGATTTTATGGATCGTGGGAACTAAATAGAGTTATAGGGCCTCTAGTGAGTTCACGTAGGGTTTGTGCAACATTTGATTCATGACCTTGAAGCTCATCGAAAAATTCGTAGAGCTTCAGCTTTTTCAGAGAACCATTACTCTAAAGACATGATTTCACATTTCCCCATCCCTTTCCGAGGCTTTTGATGAACTTGAGATTATACTCAAGTAGGGTTCGGACTATCCCATGAGTTTTCATGTTGTTAACAACGATTCGGTATTTATTTTGAGACTGAGGCAACAGATTCACCATGTGTTGTAGTGAAAGTGTCAAACTCATTGACAACCGAGGTTAGACGTTTATCCTTCATGTTCTCCGAACCTTTGAACAAATCTTGAAGTGTGTCCCAAATCTCTTTTGTGGATTTTCACAGTTTAATGTGCTCAAAGAAAGAAGGTGGAACACTAAGCACCATTTCAAAAAAGACAACTTGATCTGTATGCAACTTTTCAAGATCATCAATAGTGAGAGGTCCTTGACGTTGTTCATCCTGTCCCATGAGAGTTGTAGCAACATCTCTGACAATTGTTTAAACTGGAACATGAAAACCTTATTTAACGGATCTCCAGATAGATTCACATTTTTCTTTTCCAAGTAAAAATCTTTCCATCCTGACTTTCCAGTGATCATACTCTTCAACAACTAGTAGTAGGGCACGTGTAGGGCAACCCATGCTATTTGCTATTTGCATTGAATACATTTGTTGAGAATTAGAAGCAACCATTGAAGTTAAGATATCTGGAGCAAAATTGGTATATAGAAGAACTTTTATCCTGAACACAGAAATGATCAAAATACGAAGGTAATCTCGAGTCAACTATAATCTGTTCTTATGGATTCAAAGGACAACTACTCAAGCTCTGATACCGATTGTGAGAATAAGGATCTGATTGCGCAGGGAAAGATGATCTCTGGACAGACTTCTTCACTTTTGATTATCCATTTTGACAAAATAAACTAAGTCCTATGAACTGTTACATCAAGTAAATTACAAGAATAATAAATGTAACACGAAAAGATGATCTATGAACAGACTTCTTCACTTTGGACATAAACTCCACTCCGGACACCAACATCACTTCGAACCACAGACTGACTATGGACATTATTCCAGTTCGGAACTAAGACTGACTTCAGAACAACAAAAGGTTACAGATTGCTAGAGGTTCACTTTCAGGTTCCAACATGGTGGTTGATAATGAACCCTAAAATGGGTTTAGAGGCACTTAAATAAGAAGGAAACCCTAAAAAGATCATGGGCTTGGGCTGTATCAGTTTTCACGTCGTGAGCCTCTATGCCTCACATCGTGACTAGCCCAGAACATAACTTTTCATATTAGCCCATCTCACGTCGTGACCACTCATAGGTCACATCGTGGGGATCCATTTCTTCCAAAATTTGACCTTTTGACTCCTTGAAACCCTAAATCGACCCATCCTGGAAAATGGGTGTTACAACTCTCCCCTACTTAAATTAGATTTCGTCCTTGAAATCACTCTTTACTACTTACCAGATGTGCCAGAATACCTGGACAATCCTTCCACAACCCCGATTCGGACTGAGAAGTTGACTCATACAGACGACTGTCTTCTAATACTACAATCAAAACCCAATTCTTAGTATAAATCTCATACCCTGACGAATAATGAATCCTTGACCCACTAACTTTAACCAATGAAGAATAACCATCACTAATTTGCTTGAACTTCGGAAATCCAATACCTTGTTTGACTCCCAGATAGACAAACTATTCTGAAACACAACCAATATGGTCCTATTTCACAACCTAACCCGAAGGAAATCCTTATGAACCTGAATTATCCTGCTGATACCAAAGAAAAGAATCATGAGCATTTTCCGATGCTTATAACCTTGCACTTGAAAACAAAGTTGATCCTTAACACGTGTCTCAATCATTAGTGCCCCAACCAATTCATAATTACATCCTATTAACCAAACATTCGCATTTTCGATCTACCAAAGATCTTTGGAGCTCCGAGCTAGTCTACCAATTATCTGAAGCGTCGGATTCTTGACTGGTCGTTGAAGTCAACATCCTCTCAAATGATTGTACCGTGAGACTCTATCCATGAGTCTATCTGGAAAAAGCTACTATGGCTTGGTTGTATATAAGGCTCCAACAAACCTCCTGTTCTAACCAGTGATAACATAACCAACCACTACACTGATGCAACATAACCTACTTTGCTCTAAGTGAATGCTACATGCCCATCTATAGTCTTACATCACAACCATCCCCTAATGGACCACAACCTTTCTTAATCCCACAAATGTTGTGGCCTTCCCACAGTCTCGCGACCCGACTTGCCATAGTCTAATTCCACATAGAGGAAACTACAAGCTAATTGTAGCTCCTCAACATCCTTGCAACTATTGATTGACCAAGTGAATGCTATAGGTCACCCCTGCAGTCTTACAAAACTACTATACTATCTGCCAACCTAGTGAATGTTACAGCCACCTCGCAGTCTTACAACACTTCTACACTATCTACCAACCTAGTGAATGTTACAGCCAACCCACGGTCTTAAAACACTTATATCGCTACCTACCAATCTATTGAATGCTGCAACCACCCCGCAGTTTTACAACATTTCTATCATCACCTGCCAAACTAGTGAATGCTATGCCCACCCCGCAATCTTACAACACTTCTATCGCTACCTCCCAACCTGTAAATCATGGGTTTAAGCCTCATTTGACTGTACCCCATCCAGGTGTTACGTAGTCCTTCGACTAACAGACTCAACTCTACAACGGCTAGACTCAAATAAGAGTTGCGTAATAGGGCCAAATCCATCACTATGAGATTATTCAACCTTTGTAGCATGTAACTTAATGTATTCATTTAATGGTTAACTCACATCAACAAGAATCCCACAAAGCACAAAGAAAGCAGAATGCATGCAAACGAGGAACAAGAAATAAGGTTAAACCAGTCATTCTAAGGCTATATGATCCTATTCGTATACAATTCTTAAAGCATACACCTGGCAATCACTTCTACCAATATATATTCCAAACCTAAAATAACATCCAATTACTCCTAGGCTACAAGGCATCACATATCAGACCAATCTATCATGCAATTCCTGAAAGTTTCCTAAGCTTTATCCTAGCTTGTAAGCATTCATATCATATAACACATCAACATGTACGGGTATTCTGGGAATCACTTACTTGAGCTCGACTGATTGCATGCATCACACCCTTTCTTTCTTTATAAAAAAACTATTTTTAGTTCAAAAGATTATCAATTCCTCAGTTTGAGTTCAGTCATACCTGAGAGTGTGCACAAATCCCTCAAACCAAGGCTTTGATACCAACTTGTAACGTCTCAAAAATTCGTAGTAAAATTTTTATTTTTAAAATAATAAACCATACAATCGAGTTGTTCCAAAACCGATCAAAGTAAATATATTATTTAAACATCAAAGTAAATATCGTAAATTGCCAATGTGGAAAACACTAGTGGATGTGGTGCAATCACGACAAACCCTTTCCTTTCGTACCATAAGTACTTGAAACCATAAACATATAATCGTAAACACAAAATTTAGTGAGTTCCCCAAAATACCACATACCATACATACACTAAAGATTACTATGTGCCAACCATAGTATGGTCATTATGCCATGAGCCGTATAATGGTCTTTCCTTGCCGCGGGGGGGGGGGGGGGGGGTGGCAAAACCTTGGGTCTTACAGACAAGTGTCATGAGCCACCTCCTGGTCTTCCATGCAAGTATCACAAAGACAACTAACATACTACATATAACTGAAAAGGTCCAAACCCTAGTCTTGCATATAAATTATTGGGGGCCGTATCTAAGTCTTTCATACAAATGTCACAGGCCACCCCTGGTCTTCCTACATAACATAAACCGGTGAGCTGCCATTAGTGTATTCGACCCCCGAATACGATGAGCAGACTCACATGAATCACAATGTTGACTAAAACCTCGCACAACGCCACACCGATCACAACCAACAGCTCTCACCATCAAAAGATGGGTACTAAACACTTCCTAAAAATTCACACAAGGCAAACTCTAAGTCCCCGTTTGATAGTTTCTGACTGAGAAAGTGCTGACTGGGAAATGTCTGTCTGGGTAAGAAATCCTGACTGAGAAAGAAACCTTGCTGTTTGATTGTACATC
The DNA here is from genome assembly GCF_002870075.4 of Lactuca sativa. Classification (NCBI taxonomy): domain Eukaryota; kingdom Viridiplantae; phylum Streptophyta; class Magnoliopsida; order Asterales; family Asteraceae; genus Lactuca; species Lactuca sativa. Next base: position 297,387,297 of record NC_056627.2, read on the forward strand.
TAATTGAATATACTGACTGATAAAAAATGACAATTTTACCCTCCTTCTCTAACATAATATTTAAACATTAAACAATTTTCTACCAATAAAGTGTCAACTATATTTATCAATTATATCAAGCCAAACAAAATTCAACATAGTTTTCTATCTCTGTCTCTGTCACATTGATTGAAACAAAAATCAATCCAAATGTATATACATACTGGAAAACGATTGAAAAAAAAAACCACAGTAAACAAAATTCAACATATACAAACATCACTATTTATTGAAACAAAAATCCATAGTTTTCTATCTTTATCACATTGATTGAAACAAAAATCCATCCAACAAAATTCAACATATACAAACACCACTATGTGCACACCTTCTTTTAAGGTTTCAATAAAATGTTGTCAATCATACAGATCTTTGAATCCATTGAAAATATACAATATAAATCAATCTATAATTTTTTTTTTTGCATTTAACTCAAATACTTTCCAATAGGGAACAAAAATACAAACCTTTCATCAGCCCAATAGGAAGTGTGATCAAGGGAAGGAAGAACTAATGTAGCCTTCATAATTTTGGCAACAACAACCATATCACATATTGTTCTTATTCACAAGATACAAGTGCAAAGTTAAAAAAAAAAATGATTTCCCCCCTCATTAGGCTAAACCTGTTAATATATATAAAACATAAATTACCCAAAATGCCCTTCTACTACCAAAGATTCCCCAACTATATTTAGCTCAATTTAATTAACTATTTTTCCATTTGTACCCTAACAAACACACTAGGCTGAAGTGCATGAGTAGCAATAAAACTAATCAAACTAATAAAGAAAATAATATTTTAGAATTTTGCACAGACATAAAAATGAATGAACTAGTCTAGATCAACTAATTCCAATGGAGCAAAAATGAGTTTAAAAGCAGTCAACTTATACAGACAAATAACTCTTTGGTTAGTAGCATCCACCAAACACCAAATCAGTATTCCATTTGAATAAGTTCAAACACCCAAATAACTCAACCTGTTGTCAGGAAATTTAATGAAACTATCCTGCAAAAATTTCATCAAAACAATCAATCCTCCTTTAACATCGAATTCCAAGTCATTAAAACAAATTCGAAAATAAATTCTAAATACTTCAGGAAGTTTCAATTTTAATTAGAATATCAACACCATCGACCAAGAACTCAAATTTTAAATTGCACAATTTCACATGGAGATTAGGTCTCTTCATAAAATATCACAGCATATACTTGAATGGTCGGCTTGGGGCGGAGGTCAACGGCGTTGCTTGAGTCGGAGGCGGCGAGCATGGCTTGTGGGAGGATGGGTGAAGAAGAGATTGAAGACGCGTTGTGGAGAGACGTACCGGAAGATACAAGTTTTTGATATCTATTTGCCTTTGCAGACGTCGGAGGTGGGCAAGGTGAAGGAACGTGTGAGAAGGAAAAGGGCAAAAAAGGGAACGATGCTCATCTGTTTCAGCCAGCGAGTTTTTTGAGATGACACAGTAAGACGTTCAAGGACCGAGTAAGACGCATCATATGGAGGTATCAAACACACTGATCTGACCGAGTCAGCCAAAAGGGTCTGACTGGTCTGGGTCAGCAAGAAATCAAACAGGGCCTAAGTCTACCTTCTAAAAATAGAGATTGATACTACTAATTCTCTCTATTATTTTATATTTATTAATTATAATAACATTATGAAAAATTAAATATCTTTTTATATTTGTTATCCTCATACTCATATAAAATTGTGACATGTTGATACTACTAATTCTCTCTATTAATCTTCTATTTTAATAATTGTCTTAATATAATAAATAGAAAGACAAATAAGAATAAAAAAGATAGAAATCATATTTAATTTCTCTGAATACTATCCCTCCGTATCTGAAATGGAGGGGATAGTTGGGGAAAGAGGTCGAAGAAGCTCACAAGACATTTGTTTCCTTCTTAAAAAACAGGGCGCAAATATTTCTCTTTTGTCACAATTCCCATTTCATTACTTTCGTTTGTTTTCATTTGGCACCATCACATGCGTTTTATAGCAACTTTTTGTTAAAATTTTGATATTTTTGTCAATGTGTGTTTAATTTAATTTTCGGTTCAAATTTATTTAAGGAAATAGTTTTTATTGTAGTTCTCGATTCATAAAATTTTCAAACATTTGTTTATATTTTCTAACTTGAAAGTTAACAGCGTAATTATTATCTTACTTATGTTTATTTCAAATGAAAGCAAAACCATATATATATATATATATATATATATATATATATATATATATATATATATATATATATATATATATATATATATATATATATATATATATATATATATATATATATATATATATGGGTAAAGTGAATATACCTAACAACCTTATATAAGCTTAGGTACCTAACTCCATAATACTACATTGGTTTGTATCATATTTACATTGTAATTGTCTAAGGTTCTTAAACTTCAACCCCATAACTTGATTACTTCCAAAATCTTTGGACTTTCACCAATATCTTTCTTTTACATCACGTCTTTCTATCGAATATCACCTGATGGGCTTCATATCCTACCGCTACAAATAAAAGGATGTAGGAGAAATATAATGATGAATTTCCAAATTTTTTTTGAAGTAAATCAAGTTTAGGGATTAAGTTTAAGAACCTTGGATGATTGCAATGAAAATTTAATGCAAAATGATGTAGTTTGATGAGGTTAAGTACCTAAGCTTATATAAGGTTGTTAGGTATATTCACTTTACCTATATATATATATATATATATATATATATATATATATATATATATATATATATATATATACTATCTATTATGTACATGTATGACTGATTCTGGACCAATTATTTTAGTTATTTTAATAAAGTAATTAATGCATATTAAATGTTGAAGATATAAAGGTTATTAATTAGATCTTGAGCATTTAATATGCATTAATTACTTTTTTAAAATAACTAAAATGATTGGTCCATAATCAATCATACATCCACACAATAGATAGTGAAACCATTTGAACATAACTCATATATATATATATATATATATATATATATATATATATATATATATAACCCTAAAAAAAATATATATCCAAACTAATCATGATATCTCTTTTACTATCTTTCTTAATCATGTGACTTACTAAATCGATCAAATTTATGTTCTTTTTCTTCATTGTGTCTAAGAACTTAAAGCATTAAAAGTCGTGACCATTTAATCAACTTATTAAATTCTAAATGAAAACTAATAGAATAAAATATAAAAGAAGAACATGTCATAATTCAATCAAGTTTTTTCACAAAATCGTCGGATATAATCTTTTAATTGAAAGACAAAACGCTTGAGTTATATTCGTTAAAAAATATTGTTTTTAATTTTCTCTATAAACTTCAATAATCATTTGCAACAAAAATATATATTAGTGAACTTTTTCATTCCATAATTGAACTTAATTCAATAGTATTCTATTAAAACAAAACTAAGAGAAAATGAAATTGTATTTGTTTTGTTTAAAACTATATCGTTTAAAATGTTCTATACCTAAGCTTAGGTATATAACAACCATATATTCACTTTTATATATATATATATATATATATATATATATATATATATATATATATATATATATAGAGAGAGAGAGAGAGAGAAAAGTGAATATAGCCTTAGAGGTATATAACCTTAGGTACCCATACTCACAATACTATTTCGTTTTGTATCATATATATACATTGTAATTGTCCAATGTTCTTATAATTCAACTTCTAACTTGATTTACTTCCAAGATTTTTATAAATTTCACAATTATTTTCCTCTTACATAATTTTCATTTTCAACTACAATATATATAGCCTAGTAGGCGTTTGGCAAAAAGATGTGATGTAAGAGGAAGATAATAATGAAATTTCGAAAATCTTGAAAGTAAATCAAGTCAAGGGTTGAAGTTTAAAAATATTTTAATGAATGTATCAATCAAAACGATGTATTATGGTGGGTTTGGGTACCTAAGCTTATATACCCTTAAAGATATATATATATATATATATATATATATATATATATATATATATATATATATATATATATATATAGTTAGGTTCAAATGTTTCTAGCAATTATTATATGCCTAAATGCACCAATGAGAATTCAAGAAATAATAAATAATTAGATAAATCAATAAAGGGTATTTTGGACCTTTTTTACTTTTAATTAAGGAACTCATTTAATTGAAATCTTGCAATTAAGGAAATAAAGTAAATACATTTGACCTAGTCTCTCTCTATCCTCTTTTATATTACCTACGGTTCTTCTTTTTCACCTACAGGGAGGATGAAATCAAAATGAGGATGCTGTAACCTTTGCTTAAGCCGTTGCTGATGTCTACCCTTCACCTTCGTTTCCCGCCTGGTACATGTCGCTCAACTCTTCCTGTCCTCCAATAAGAATGAATGTGGACGACATTTTTAGAAGACTTCAAAGACGGGTTTGCTTCAACTGCCTTAATTAGCTATCTAAAGGTGAGTCACTCTCTCTTTTCCAACGCCATTTCATTTGGTTTTTATGGTTTTACGGTCGTTTCCCAGTCTTTATCAATAACTCAATTTCATCTCCTTTTTTTTGCAATTTTTCCCTTATATTGGTTCTCGTAACAGCTTTAATTTGAAGAAATTGAAGGAATTAGAAGTTGTTCATCTATCGATTCTATAAGATGTATGGATTGAGATCTTGATGTGGCTAGGTAGGAGCTTTTGTTGGTCCACCACATGTTCGATGAAATGCTTAACAAAAAATATTGGGTTAAACCTGATGACAATGAATCCAGTTTCAACTATTAACTTAAGATCTATCCACATGATGGAAACTTGAAAGGTGAATGTGGTGTGCAGGGGAAAACCTTTCACAACTCGAGATTTCCTACCTATTATCTTTCTTTGTTTATTTCTTCATAATTTATTTAATGTAGCTCAAGTTATGGGTTTTCATTCAAATTAGTTCTCAAGCTATCATCTGTGACTGAGTTTGAGTTTTTATTTGATTGATTTTGTTGTAGAGTCAAGTCAAGGGTTGTTGGTGACAATCAATTATATAAGGGCATTACCGCATCATCATTATAATGAAAGAGTGAAGCAGGTCGTACTAGACAGGTAAAGCCACTAAAACACTCATTAAAATCATTTTGTTGACCTGTAAATTCTTTCATAATGTTTATGCATATAGAAGAAAAGACTAAGATTTAAGTTCATTATGTACTGTATTCTGTCAGAATAAAATTGGTTTCTATTCTTGTTATTCGTCTCGATTCTTATAGAATGACATCCTAAATAATGAAACATTACATTCTTTCAGAATAATATACATTGCAAGTTTAAGGATGATTGTTAATGTTGGTTTGTAGAAATTATAGTTATATTGTATTTGAATGTATATCACATTCTATTAGAATTTATTGTTTTATTCTATTTAATGTACTAGAATTTTTAATATTTAAAAGTTGATTATGTTTTCCTTGTGAATTTAGGTTTTGAAGAGGTTGCCAATAATGTGGAATTTGAAGAAAACATGGAGAACGATATTTGTATTCTAACAGAATGTATTCTGTCAGAATTTATTCTGCCAGAATAGATTAGTGTTTTTGTTAGATTTTGATGGTTTTTTTTAACCATTTTTAGTTTTAATCTTTAAGAATAAATGTAATCCTTAAACCATTATTGGTCATAATTTTTTGAGAATGATTGTAATAATTGCTTAGTCTTTTTGTTTACGGATGAATGTAAATAGTGATTCTTAAAGAATAAAATCTGTATTCTTTAAAAAATGTTATTCTTGCTAATATAAAAAATATTTTGAATGAAACAATATTCTGTAAGAATAAAACCGCAAATATATTTACTAGTTTATTGTTGACTTTTTGTCATTATGACAGAATAAAATCGGTTATTATTAAAAGTAATATTAAAATTTAATTTGAATTAATTTAAAAAATTCAGATTTTTTAAAAATAAGGGAATTAATGATCTCTTAAATCCGAAATTTCCGTTTTTAAAATAGGTTAATTGACCAAAATATCCTTTTGCTAAAATTTGTGTGATTATATGATACATGCTACCCTATTGTACTATCATAGACCATCAGATAATGACCTTTGATTATATTACATCCGATGGTCCAGATTTGTGTATTAAGACATACAATACTTACTAGAAACAAAATAATCTAACCTTTTATATATATATATATATATATATATATATATATATATATATATATATATATATATATATATATATATATATATATATATATATATATATATATATATATATATATATATATATATATATATATATATATATATATATATCAGACCTTCGAACCAACATCAAATCCACTTGTGTATTATTATATTATTATCTTAATGTACAGATTGATTTTAAAGCTATCATAATTATTATAGCTATCGATAATTATTTATTCTAACTCAGTTAATAAAAAAATATTATGTATTATATTTTATGATTATTAATAATATGATATTAATCATATTATAGAAATAAAAAAATTAAGATAATATAATTTTATTTCTAATAAATTGAAAAATATATTTAAAATTCAAACTTTAAAAATATTACAAAAATAATTAACAAATAAATAAAGATAATAATTTAGAAATTATTAATAGAATCATATAAAATTAAGAAAATTAATATTTTGTTATATTATTATTTAAATATGTTTTTAACGTAAATTGTCAGTATGTGATTTTAATGAGACTTGTATTTTAATGTAAAAAATAACCAATTTAGTATTATCTTTTTACTTTTTGTGATTTGTGGTTGGAGTTGGTTTAAGATTAGAGGGAGTGAGCGCGGTAGAGACTGCACATTCGGTGCTACCTAGGACGGAACGCCGTCCCATGACCACGGTTTGGGTGCGGTAGAGACCGCACTACGACACTCCAAGGTGCACTCTTTCAAGTTTTGTGATTAGTTGATTTTCATTTAAGCTTTGTGATTGGTTCCTTTTTTATTTAAATAAATAAATAAATAATCCAAGTGCCACCATTTATTGAGTGTGATATGAAACCATATTTTTGTGGTAAATGATAAAGTGACGCCTACATATCATTGCGGTTTCATAAGGGAGTGTGACACCACTTCCCTCTAACCTAATAATGGATAATAATTAATATATGAGCCTGAAATAATAATAAAGAAAATTTAAGATGGCTGTGTAGGATGATGATAATGGTTAATAATGGAAGAAGGCCTAATATGAAAGACCTAAAATAAACTTTAATGAATGATTATATTTTTCTTCTTTTGGTAATTTAGAAAGCAAAGTGAAAGTGAAAGTATTTAATTTTTAGTTTGTGGGAATGCATGGTGGCATTGCGGCATTTTGGGAAAACGCACGACATTTTCTCACACATTTCCATGAGTTGTCCGCTTATGGAAAAGCGAAACCAGACCTTTCTTCCTGGGAAAAATTAACCCCATCCTTTTATCCTATTCAAAAACAATAAAAATATATTTTTATCTATATGGTAAACATATGAAACTGCATTTTATGTGTCATTGTCGTATTCCTAGTTTTGTTTTATATAATCATTTTACATATTAGTTGAAATGCATAGTTGCACTTTGCCTTAAGCATCTACAATGGATACAATGGAGAGTTGAATAAATAGTTGAATAATGTGTCATGCCTATTTGTCATTAAATGGATAAAATTTCATCATTGTGAAATGTCGCCTTGACATTCAATGGATTTGGAGTTCAATAGTCATTGAAGTTTGAACTCTTCAATGAGAAAAATGAAAGTATTTAAATATTTAAATAAATATTTTTTTTAATACGTTTCATTGAACTTTTAGAGTTTATTGCATTGTGGGCTAAAAATGAATATAGTTGTATGAAATATTGAATGATGATGTGGCACTGTATTGAACTCTATAGAGTTCAATGCGTTGTGGATGCCGTGAGGGTTAAGACTATCTCGTATCATCACTAGTGAACCATGTCTCGTGATTAAAATAGTAGTCCATCACATGTTTACTAGTTTTGAGGATGGTGTTCACTAGTAACCATGGAGAGAGAGAGAGAGAGAGAGAGAGAGAGAGAGAGAGAGAGAGAGAGAGAGAGAGAGAGCGTCAATCTCAAACACCTATGTGATCATCTATAAAGGTAATCACTCCATAAGACAATCAATAGGTTTTGGGGCGGTGTTAACCGGTGGAAACCCCCATCTACCTCAACTTCCATACCAGAAGGCTTAAGGGAGGAAGGAACGGAACCCTTTCAACCCGTGTCTAGGAGTGTTCGTTTGGATGGATCAGTTCGATCCAATCCAATCAAATGAATCCAATTTGATTTTGGTTTTCAAAATATTGATTCGAATAGTCAAAGTAACTTTAAACCCGATCTGATCCAACCAAACTACAATTTGGTCGGATCGGTTTTTATAATTCGGTTTTCAAAACCCGAAACAGTTTAAAACCACATATCACTAAAATATTAAGTTTATAGATGAAATAAAAATAAGTTATTTAGTTGAAGTTTTATAAACAACTAGTAAAAAACTATATTAAAGTTAATTTTATAGGTAACAACTTTTTAAAGAGAATGTATATTAAGATATTTGTATTGGGTGAAACTTTTTGAATTTATTTGAAAAATAATTACAAAATTAATAAATAATGAAGGATATATATTAAAACTAAATAAATAATAAATTGGTATTCGGTTCTTATTGTATAAACCAAAACCAATCCGAAATACAAAATAAATAATTTGGGTTTGTTGAAAATCAGTCCAATAAATCAAATATCTGAACCAAATAGTCAAATCTAAATTGTTCAATCGACAATTCACTTTTATTCAAATAATGAACCACTCAACTTATGTCACATGAGCTCCACATAAGTTTTTTTTGCTTTTTTTCCATCTTACCCAACCCATACACATGGGAACAACATATTTTTGAACTCATTTAATTCACTGTCACATACGGATGCAAGTGGGTCCAAACCTGAACCGGATGGACCCGGAGCCGGAAAACCCGGAACCGGTTAACGAGATTTTTTAGAACCGGAAACCGGACCGGTATATAGGAACCGGTTCCGGTTCGGTTTCGGGTAAAGTGAGTCTAGAACCGGAAAACCCGAAAACATCAAAGTGGGTAGGTTGGAACGAGATAAAGTGGGTTTAGAACCGGAAACACCAAAAAATTTTGGTAATTGCTTACTACTTAGTGGGTTGAACTTTGAAAATTTTCATATTGATATCCCGACTTTGGGGGACTGTAACTTATTGAATATGAAATCAAAATTAACAAAATTATAGTCTAAAATTATGTATAAACTCTAAAATACACTATGGAAAAAACCGCATGTCAATCCGACTTTAAACAAATGAGATATGCATGTGTTAACATTTTCACAGAATACAAAGTACAAAAACAAATAGCTAAAAAGTTGAAAATTTTCAGTTTTGATATACCGACTTCGGTGGACTGTAAATCATTGAATATTAAACCAAAAATGACCAAATTATAGTCTAAACTAATGTACAAACTGTAAACTACAATTTGGAAAAAACCACATGTCAATCCGACTTCAAAAGAATTAGATATGCATGTTTTAAAACTTTCACCGAATACAAAAAAACTGAAAAACTAAAAACTTTCAGCTTTGATATCTCGACTATGGGGGACTGTAAGTCAATGAATATAAAACTAAAAATGGCAAATTTATAGTCTAAAGTCATATACAAACTCTAACCTACATGTTGGAAAAAAAACTGCTTAATAATCGGAGTTGAAACGAATGAGATATGCATCTTTTAAACGTTTCACAAAAACCAGTTCCGACCCTTAAAGTGGTTCCGATTCCTAACATCGGTTTCGGTTTTTAGACCCGGTTTACATGGACCCGATGAACCCAAACTCGGATTACCCGGAACCTGGATAAAACCAATTTTTAAACCTGGAACCGAAACCGATTCCATATATTCCGGTTCTAACGGTTCCAGTTCTGGTTCGATTCCGATTTCGGTCCGGTTTTCCGGTTCTAAATCTCATCCCTACTGTCACATCATTATTTTTAATTTAATTAATTTAGAAAATAAATAATTAAATAAAACATAACACTTTTTGATTAAAACACACTAATACAAATAAAAAAAATACACGATAAACTAAAAAAAAAAAAGCAAATTGGTACAGATAAAAAATACACAACAAAATAAAAAACAATAATGAATAAAATAATAAAAAAAAGAACAACAAAATTAAAAATTAAAAAACGACAATTAAAATTTACTAATGATCTAGAGATGGAATGTAGGCGTGCTCAATAAAATCACAAAGATCAGATCAAATCTGGTGGTGGATTTCTACATTTCGCAATTCGTGTAATACTTCTGGGTCAACGACTCCGATGTTTGGGGGATCGGGCTGATGAACATGAGCTATCGCTGTCCCCTCATCTTGTAGTATCATATTGTGTAGTATTATACATGTGTATATTATATCCCGTGTTGGGTCAAAATATGGTTTATACTTTGCTTTTCTGGGCAATTATATTTTTATGTAATTTTGGTCATGTTTACGGTTGAGTTTACGGCCGTAAACCCATTTACGGCCCATGTTATCTGGCCCATGTTCTCCTAGTATAAATATAGGTGTTAGGGCGAGGAGTAGGGATGGATAAACCCTAGAGAATGATGAACCCTAAGTTGTTTACGGCCAGAGAGAAGAGAGTTTACGGCCAGAGAGCATTTTGTGTGAATCTTTTGTATCTGGAGCTTTAATTCTAATCAATTCATACAGAAATTCATATTATTCTTCTTCTCATTCTCTTCTATTTGATCTGACATCATCCGTTTGATTGAGATTCCGCACCATCAAACGGATCTGATTGATACACGGACAAATTAGGGACTTACAATTGATATTAGAGCAAAGTTGTATCAGTCAATTTTGTCAGATTTGGGGCATGATTTGATCTTATTTTCGAAATATTCTTGCGTTTTTGGATAGATCTCTGAAAAATAAGGGGGGGGGGGGGGGGTTGTTCTTCGTGTTTTTCATAAAAAAAGGTTTTTGATCGAGTTTTGGAGCTTCAAAGTCGAAAAATCGGTGTTTTTGATCGGAGTTTACGGCCGGCGGCTAGGAGTTCACGGCCGGAAACTGTTCACGGTCGCCGGAGGATTGCGGCCGGTGTTTGCGGTCCGAGGAGTTCACGACCTCAGTTTGCGGCCTCGCCCAGCACCTCGTCCTCGCATAGTAGTGACCTGGCCTCGCTTAAAGAATCATACGCGAATTTTGGAGGTGCCGGGTTTCGAACCCGCGACCTCCAGTCAACAAGCCTGCGCCTTACCCAACTCATCTAGCCGCATCCTTGTTTCTTTCCTTCGAAATTTAAACTATAACCTGTTATTCTCGGTTTCAACTTTCAAAATTTGACACTTTTAACCAAAAATTCAATTCTTTTTAATTTTAAATTCATTATTTATCCAAAATTAAATAATAATAATAATAATAATAATAATAATAATAATAATAATAATAATAAATAAATAAAAAATAAAATATAAATATAAATTAAATTAAAATTAATAAATAAAATTATATTTTAATTTTTGACTTTTATTTTTAACTTTTGACCTTAAATTTTGACTTTGACTTCCAAGTTTGACCATTGACTTTAAACTTTGACTTTTTCGTTTAACTTTTAAATTTTAAAATTTAACTTTTCAGTTTGACTTTTAAGTTTGACTTTTCAAGTTTGACTTTTCAAGTTTGACTTTTGAGTTTGACTTTTAAGGTTGACTTTTATAATTAAAGGGTTTGACTTTTAAGTTTGATTTTGGCTTATAGTTGTGCTTTTTAATTGATTTTAAGTTCTACGAGGGAGTTGAAACATGAAAGAGAGTCGTCAGGATATGTTAAGACAAAATTTAAACATTTTCGATTATATCCCTGGAGAAACTCTCGAAACTCAGTTGCAGCGATTTACTACACTTATTACCGAGATGAATATAGTTGAGATCTTCTTGTCCAAATCTGAGATAAACAAAAAGCTATTGAATTCACTTCCAAAATCGTGGGATATGGACGTGGCTATCATCAAGAAGACAAAAGATCTCAATCGTCTTAGTCTTGCTGATGTAATTGAAGAAATTGATGCTTTGAAGTGTGGAAATACAATGAGTTCTGCAAACATCTCGGTCAATGAAGTTTCAGGTTCTCAATCATGTGAAGTTTCATGTACACTATCTAGTGAAGATACGATTAAATTTCTTTGGGAACAAATTGATTTATTTAAAAGAGAAGTTGAGGACCTGAGATATGAAGGATATCAACTCAGGAAAGGACAGAAGCCCGTGAAGGCTGAATTAGAAGCAAAAACCAAGGACTTTAGGAAACTTCAGGAATAGTATAGCAACAAGTGTGAAAATTATGACTATGTTAAGAGACAACTTGCTGCTGTGACTGAAGAACTTGACGCTTTAAAAATTAAGTGTGGAAAAACAGACGTTAGTTTTAAAAATTATACTGCGTCAAGTCAGACAGTCGAGTCCTTGTTTGAAACCCAATTAAAATTTAAAGGTAATCAAAACAAGGGTCTAGGGTATGATAGTGTTCCTCCACCTTTCAATCATAACTACACATCCATCCCTATGACACATGAAGAAATTGATAGGGAGACACATCTTAAATATAGAAAACGAACTGGATTTGTGTCAGGAGGAGTTATTAATATTGAAGATACTAATGTTGCTACTTCTTGTGTAGGCATAGTAACAGAGGATGAGAAGAAGGAGAGTTCTTCTGAACAAACAAGAGACCCCTTGAACTCTGAATCTGTTGCTTCTAATCAACCTGCCGTTGGTAAATACAGGCCACCATTTCAAGCTAAACAGAGTGCCTGTTGCAACTGTGCGTGTGGGAAAAGCAAGAGACAAGGCAAGGATACGCCACCAGGGCACGAAGAAACAATTTCCCTGTGAAGAAAAAGACTTGTTTTCATTGTGGAACACCTGGACATATTGCCAGAAATTTTCCAAATCGCGCATATGTTCCCTACTATGCACAAGGATGGCAGAACGTGCCAAGAGGGAGATACTTCAAAAGAAACCCCTCAAGGTTACGTTCAGACAATAGCGATTGGAATGCGCAGAAGGCCAAGAATCAAACCCACAAGGCCAAGAATCCGAATCCCAAAGGCAAGAAGGGAATGCCGGCCAAGAAGCCCAATCCAAGAGATGCTCTTGTGAAGCCAAGACCGGTTAGGTCAAAGTCATCTAGGCAGACGGCTTCAAGTTCCAAATCAAGTGCCGAGGCACCCATCGAATCGAACAAGAAATGGGTTAAACCCGAATATAGATGGGTACCAAAGGTGAAAACTCCCAAATCTTCTAATGACTCTAATATTTCATCGTCTTCTGTTTGTGATAAGCAAGATATGTCATGGGAGAAAGTACCATGCAAGGATGACAAAGGTCGACCCAGTTTCAAAATGGACTGGGTTCCAAAGACCAACTGATCCCGCCCTGTGTCAGAGCAGCTATGGAGGCATATCATCAGACTTCGGTTTGTTGATAGTGGCTGTTCCTGGCATATGATTGGGGACATCTCTCAACTGTACAACATTCAGAGCTTTGTTAAGAGTATGTGTCCTTTTGCGGGAAAGGAAGAAAGGAAGAGATCACAAATGGGGTTAGTGCTTAATGATATGAAGAATTTTCGGATCTGTTCTGAGATTATGCTTGCTGTTCTCAGACCTTCTGAATGCAGATTCAATCAGTGAATTACGGTTTGCGTTTTCTTCTCTGTACTCCTAAATTTTTCTTAAGCTGATTCACTTTAAAGACTAATTTGTGTTTTAGGATAGTTTAAATTTGCGCATTTACTTTCGTTTCTCTCCTATGCACAAATTTAGGGGGAGAAATAAAAACAAAACAAAAATCAGAAAATTTCAATTTAAAAAAATCCAAAAAGATTAGAAAATCAGAAAAAATGTGGTGTAAATGAAATGTGCTTGAAGGAGATGTTTTGGGAAATGAAATTAGCAAGTGATAACGGGAAATCTGAATCGGCATAACGTACCTAAGTTGAATCGTCTATGCTTTGTGTTCGATGCGCTGGTAGGCACGAAAGATTTTAAATGGACTTGACTAGGCAGAGTTGAACTTAGGAAATTTATAGACTTGACAAATCTTGACCTCCCAGGGTTCGATCATGATGATATTGCTGCTTCCTTAGCTAGCAGTGCAAATGTGGTGTCACACGAGAACCTTGATGCCATTTTCAACAATGTCAATGACGTTGTTCCTCCAACAACTGAGACAAGGAAGTCAAGTGAAACTTTTGAAACTGAAACTCCAACATCAGGGCAAATGGTGACTGCTTCAATTCCTATGAAGATAGTTATAGGATGTTCCCATTCTGTATCTGTTTCTCCTACTACTAAACCGTTTGCGAGTGTTTTTACTCAACAGTCTGACCAGCACCTGTCAAAAAGGCAAAGAAGAGATTTGAGGCAGGGAAAAGTAATTGCAAGACTTGTCAGCGGCCTCCCAGTACCACCTGTTACTACTGCTACCACCAGATTCACAACAACAAAGATGTTTCCAACAAGTCCAAACTCAGTGTTTAATGTGGGTGATTCCTCTACACCACATGGTTTCTCAATTCCAAGATATAATCATGATGATGCATCCGAAAGGTTGGCTTTGCACATGGCTGAAGAACAACTTCTAACGCCAAATCCTCGAGGAAAGGGTGTTTCTATTGAAGAAGGTGGTTCTAGGGGTGATAATCTAACCCTTTCTGGTTTGAAAAAGGACATTTTGGTTCTAAGACAAAAGAATAGAAAACAAAAAAATTTATAGACTTGATAAATATTGACCTCACAGGGTTCGATCATGATGATATTGTTGCTTCCTTAGCTAGCAGTGCAAATGTGGTGTCACACGAGAACCTTGATGCCATTTTCATCAATGTCAATGACATTGTTCCTCCAACAACTGAGACAAGGAAGTCAAGTGAAACTTTTGAAACTGAAACTCCAACATCAGGGCAAATGGTGACTGCTTCAATTCCTATGGAGATAGTTATAGGATGTTCCTCTTCTGTATCTGTTTCTCCTACTACTAAACCGTTTGCGAGTGTTTTTACTCCACAGTCTGACCAGCACCTGTCAAAAAGGCAAAGAAGAGATTTGAGGCAGGGCAAAGTAATTGCAAGACTTGTCAGCGGCCTCCCAGTACCACCTGTTACTACTGCTACCACCAGACTCACAACAACAAAGATGTTAAACAAAAAGTAGAAAATTTCAATTTAAAAAAAAAATCCAAAAAGATTAGAAAATTAGAAAAAAAAATGTGGTGTAAATGAAATGTGCTTGAAGGAGATGTTTTGGGAAATGAAATTAGCAAGTGATAACGGGCAATCTGAATCGGCGTAACGTACCTAAGTTGAATCGTCTACGCTTTGTGTTCGATGCCGTGGTAGGCACGAAAGATTTTAAATGGACTTGACTAGGCAGAGTTGAACTTAGGAAATTTATAGACTTGACAAATCTTGACCTCACAGGGTTCGATCATGATGATATTGCTGCTTCCTTAGCTAGCAGTGCAAATGTGGTGTCACACGAGAACCTTGATGCCATTTTCAACAATGTCAATGACGTTGTTCCTCCAACAACTGAGACAAGGAAGTCAAGTGAAACTTTTGAAACTGAAACTCCTACATCAGGGCAAATGGTGACTGCTTCAATTCCTATGAAGATAGTTATAGGATGTTCCCATTATGTATCTGCTTCTCCTACTACTAAACCGTTTGCAAGTGTTTTTACTCAACAGTCTGACCAGCACCTGTCAAAAAGGCAAAGAAGAGATTTGAGGCAGGGCAAAGTAATTGCAAGACTTGTCAGCGGCCTCCCAGTACCACCTGTTACTACTTCTACCACCAGACTCACAACAACAAAGATGTTTCCAACAGGTCCAAGCTTAGTGTTTAATGTCGGTGATTCCTCTGCACCACATGGTTTCTCAATTCCAAGATATAATCGTGATGATGCATCCGAAAGGTTGGCTTTGCACATGGCTGAAGAACAACTTCTAACGCCAAATCCTCGAGGAAAGGGTGTTTCTATTGAAGAAGGTGGTTCTAGGGGTGATAATCTAACCCTTTCTGGTTTGCAAAAGGACATTTCGATTCTAATCCAAAAGAATATCGAGCTAGATATTCAAGTGACGGAACTTTGTGCTGAGAATGCTAAGCTTAGTATTAAAGTCTCCAAGTTGCAATCTGATAAGTCTAGTCTTGGGGTACAGGTGGCTGAGCTTAAAAAGGATAAAAAGTTGAAGACTAAGCAGATCTATGACTTACAAGATCACTTCAATCTGCTAACTTCAAGTTATTTTGAACTGAAAAAGAAGCTCGAGGAAGACTTTGGAGACAAGTATCAAACATATGTTGAAGAACAAAGGATCAATCTTCATGTGCAAGCTTTCCCAGTTGATTTGCCTGTCGGTCAATCATCTGGTACTGCTAGTCGTGGTGATGGTGCACCTCCTCTAGCTCCATATGTAACTGAAACAATACGTCGTGATCAAGATGAAGAAGTAAAGAAAGGGCAATTACTGTTCAAGAGGAACTCTAACCTAAATGCTTCTTGGGACGAACCATTAATCACAATGACAAATCTTGAAGTGGTTCGGTTCCGAGATACTTTTGGAGATCGATCGGGAGTTGCTTCGTGGGGGTTCCATGATCCCCTTAAGATGTGGATTGTGATATGAAAAAGTGGTAATTCTGAGTTGTACAAAAATAGTCATGATTTTAGCTCATTCACGAGGATTAGTTTGACAGAGCTGTCTCGAGCTCCCTTCATCAATCTAATGAACAATCCACAAGTAACTCAGTTCAAGCATTTCCTTGATGATCAAGTCAAAAAGGGGTTTCCTTCTATGCCGACTGCAGAATCTGTGATTTTTGAACATCCAGATGTTATTGATCAATCTACCGACAAACCATTGCAAGTAGTTATGTTGCCCACGACAAAACAGGTTAAACAGTTTCCGGTGCTTCAAGTTTATCAGGATGGGTCTCTTGGTTCGTTGGAGTGCTGGGCCTTTGATGAGATCACCTCTGGTGCAATCCTTAAGCTCAAAAATGGATGCATCAGACTTTATGATCGAAGAGACTTATTGCAATTCCGGAAGTGGGATATTCATTATCTTAGCAACTTTCAAATCAAGGTTGTTGAAGATGTATATGAAGACAGTGCGAAAGTGTATACGACAATGGTTGCAGAAATTTTGAGCAAACGCATGTGGAACGGAGCTATGGGGCAAATGGATGTTATGATCGTCAACAAAGGATGACCTTGGGCTAGTCCAAACCAAGGGGGGGATTGAAGGGCTTAGAATAATGGTTTGGTCTAGGTGTTGCAGTTAGTGATAGGGGTACATTTGTAATTAGCTTTATTTGTCAGTTTGCAGTTGTAATAGAGCTTACGGTCGTAAACACCTTACGGCCGTAAACTCCTCACGGTCTCAGGTGTCTATATATATATATATATATATATATATATATATATATATATATATATATATATATATATAGGGTTGTGTCAGACGTATTGGTTGTTGATGCCTTTAGTATTTTGCGGTTCCACCAAGTTGTATCAGACGTTTAAGGTTATAAAATGTATGCAAGCTTGGTTTGTTACATCTTTGCTTATTATTTCCTCGGCTGACTCCAGTTTCTCCATTGGATGAATCTTTACTCCCCCAGAATCCATTTGTGGCTTCTTTGCTCTGCGGTTGTATATCAGAATCCCATCCGTACTCCGTTTTCTTGCATCAACAAGAGGCTCTTCCATGGGTTTATTTACATATTGAAGACAACTCCCCTCTCCATCATTTTCAAGTTTCACCATATCATCCTCAACATCATCATCATGATCATCATCACCTGTGTTAAATTTCATCAACTGAGATGCAAATGAAGCAACTGCAGATTGTCCACCTTTACTTTTTGGAAACTTTGATGACAACACATTATTGGCTTCACGAAAGTTGATCTCCTCCATGGATTCTGATACCAATTGTAAGTCCCTAATTTTCCCGTGTATCAATCAGATCCGTTTGATGGTGCGGAATCCTAATCAAATGGATGATGCCAGATCACAATAAAAAGAGAAGGAGAAGAAGAATATGTTGAATCTTGAATGTATTGATGATATGAATTAAGTTCCTTACATAAGATTCACACACACTAACACACACTATATTTCCTCTCTTCTTCTCTCTTGGTCGTACACTCTCTTATTGTTCATCCATCTCTACTCCTCACCCTAACACCTATATTTATACTTGGAGAAGATGGGCCAGATAACATGGGCCGTAAATGGGTTTACGGCCGTAAACTCAATCGTAAACATGACCGTAACCTTCAGAAATATTTCCTTGGCTGACTCCAGTTTCTCCATTGGATGAATCTTTACTCCCTCGGAATCCATTTGTGACTTCTTCTTCAAAAGGAAAGGAGGGTGATGAAAACCTTGTTTTTGCAGCAGGGCTAGTTAATTGCTACAATGCACTCGTAGCCGGGGAGCTTCCACCTCAATTGTCATTTGCAGATCTTGATCAAATTCATCCTGAGGACGTTGAGGAGATGGATATCACGTGGCAAATTGCCATGACAGTCTTTAGGGCAAAACAATTTTCCAAAAATACAGGGAAGAATAACCGGGGAATGAGTGCTGATAAGAAAGTTAGATTTAACAAGGGAAAGCTTCGGTGTTTCAATTGCCACGAGCCAGGGCATTTAGCTCGTGATTGCCCACATCCTGATAGAAGAGTTAATAATGACAGGACAATGGTTGCAGTTGGGAACAACCGAAGTAGTGGTCAAGCAAACAATGAAAAGGCTATGGTTGCGCAATCTTTCGAGTGGGATGATCAGATACAAGCTCTTAACTTATCTGGACCAGAAAATGCTCATCTGGCACAGGTAAGGGATGATGCTCCAGCAGGGATTGTAGCAGCTGAAGACAGTGTGATGGAGCTACAGTTTGCTTTGATGGTATCCTCTTCTCATGAACCTAATTCATCCAAGGTAAGTCTCCCATCATGCTCTCAGGCTTGTATTAATTATGTCAAAACTTTACATGACAAAATTGAGACATTAGGCAATGAAGTAGAAAATCTTAGGATTCTTCGTGAACCTAATGAAAAACTGATAAGAGACGTTGAAGACCTTAGATATGAAGGGTACCAACTTCGAAAAGGACAAAAACCACTCAAAGCTCAATTGGAATCGAAAATTAAGGACTTTAGGAGACTCCAGGAAGACTACAGTAACAAATGTGAAAACTATGATTATGTAGTCAAACAAAATGTTGAGCTAGTGGCTGAAGTTGATTCTTTGAAAGGAAAATTTGAAACCACCAAACTTGATGTTAAAAAATATGACTTCTCAAGTGAGGTGGTTGCAAATATGATAGACCAAAGCATGCAGTTTAAAAGGAATCAATCAAAAGGTCTAGGGTATAATCATGTACCCCCTCCCTTCAATCATTCATATGTGCCCAAGCCTTTGTCCAAAGAAGAGATTGCCAATGAATCATTTATGGTTTATGGCAAGCCCTCCGATTTTATTTCAGGAGGATTTATTAATGTTGAAAGTACTAACATTTCTACTTCTCCTACAGATCAATCCTTTAATCAGTCAAAGCACGAAGTTGAAGGATGTGTTTCTGAAAATAAAATCGAGTCTAAACCTGAAGCTTTAGTTTTTAATAATGACAATACGTTTTCTGATATTTCTAAAGACAATGTTTTTTGTGATGGTGTTTTTATGACTTCTGATACTAGTTTGAATGTTTTAGAAAAAATCTAGTTTGAACATTGTGGTTGACAATTTTAATGTTTGTGATAAAGATGTTGAAGCACCACTAGTCTCACAACCCTCCCCATCCAACACACCCTCACTTACCTCACAACCTAATAATGTTGCTGTTCTTGTGAGAAAATCAAGGGTGTAAGTTGTGACATCCCCAAAATCACGGCCAGAAAAGACCGGTTTGTTTATGCTTTGTTTAAAAATCAGAGTTACATTTTAAATGAAAGTGTTGCGGAATTTGTCCCAAAACAAAAATATGATAAAGATTTATCAAAAGCATTTCCATAGAAATTTATTCATTAAAAGACTCGGGATGTCATGTTCGTACAGATCAAAAGCATAAACAGTACAATATAAGCCTTACTACATTATTTCATATCTACAGGCCTATATCCGTAATCCCTCGTCCAAAACATCACACCTATGCTCATGCGCCACTACCTGTAATACATAAAACTGAGTGGGTCAGGCTTGGGAGCCTGGTGAGGACATAGGGTTTTCAACCCACAATAAATAAGTTTATTAATTTCATCGATCAACAATAACCCGATTACCCGTTCCCGTTATCCTCACTTTACGTCCCTAAACACCTATCATAAGGGACCTAGCCTAAGGATCATCATCGGGACGGACACTACTGCTAAGGGGATTCCTCAGCAATAAATGTCCTAAAGGCAACCATGTGGGGGATGGAGTACACCGGTGAACATATCGTTCACAAACACCTACAGGTTGCGAGCCTGCTAGTGTTCCACTGGACTGTCTAGAAGAGTCCGTGGTCGTCATCCATACTCCGCTAGATGACAGAATCAACAACATCAACATCGAGGCCTCTCATCATTTTATCACACATCACCTATTGCATCTACCCATGTTTTACCCCAACATTTTCGTAGATATAAAATACATATACAGTTTAAATCATTGAAAACATGTATAACAACGTTCATCTAGCATAGATAGCAAGTATTCAGATAATATGCACACATAGCACGTAATTTATATAAAATACTTCATATCTATGTGTAAGTTGAAAGTAACTATGCACTCACTTGTTAAGGTGATGATTCCAAAATCGGGCAGCGCTTGCTTCTAACGATTCTATTTTCCTTCGACGAAACCTAGCATTATTATCACTAAATTTTAGTCTAATATTTACCGTGACCAACTATTAGTCTTAGTATTATTATTATTATATAAGCGTTAAACAATATTTTCCAACCACTATGTACAGACAGGGGCCAGACATAAAACACCGGAGGGCAGGACCATTTTGGCATATAGCACTTCTGAAATCCAACAACCCTATGCGGCCCTTTAAACCAGATTCCCCGTACCGCGAGTAGTTAAAAAAAATATTATAACGACACTTATATAAGTTATAATAATAGCTCAAATATTTATTATAAGTTCATAATAACAATACTAATTTTAAATATAAGCTATATTAAAATAAGGTAAGCATAACTTACTTACAAGGGGGTTTTAGCTAGGAGTCGGGCTCTGCAGGGGCAGAACTTCGTTGCTGAATCTTTCTAAGAAAGATTCGTGCAGCGCTTCAGCGCTCACCTTACTATACCAAGCTACAGAAAGAGAAGTCGAATCACGAGGGACCTAAATGCTCGGGAGATAAGGAGAGAAAGACTCTTGAATCAAGAGAATGGTGCAAGAAATATGAGAGCCCAAGGCTCTTATTTTTACTAATTGAATTTTCAAAAACTACCCTCCATAATTACTTAATGACATTTTAGTTACATAAACAACTAAACACCCCTCTATAATACTATTATAAATGGATTTAATGATATTTGTACTAAACTAATGTCGAAAGAACTCAACATTAGTCTTATAATGAACGCATCGTCGATACCTTTCTAATGATATATACATATGTATATATATGTGTACGTATACATGATTTATACTTTATTTTAATACGTAAATATGCTATTATAATTTGTAACTCGTTCATACGAACTCCGTTTTTGACGTTCTTTATATCCACGCGTAGGTGAAGACGTACTCTACAACTTTCGTTTAGACTCCGTTGGCTAATTTTGACTTTATTTTTAAAGTTATATTTTTAACAAGCCGGGACAGGATTGGTCTGTTTAAAATCTCATAACTTCTTCATACGAAGTCAGATTTGGGCGTTCTTTTTATCGATGTTCTTAGTTTAACATATTCTACGACTTTCGTTTAGATCACTAAGGCTAAATCTCGCTCTATCGTAAATTCACTATTCACGCTTCCCGGTATCGTGCCGGTTCTGTCGTGAAACTTCGACGGGTCATAACTTCTTCGTTATAACTCGGATTTCGGCGTTCCTTATATGCACGGAAACCTTGAGACATATTCTACAACTTTATGTAGAGATATCGGGATTATCTCACACTTTAATTTTGACGCTCATTTTTATTCTTTATTAGTTATACATTTATAATTAAATAATAAACACATATAATTCACATAATACTCAAATATTTCATCTTTATTACTTCAAAAAGAGTTACAAGAGTTGAACTAGACTATTACATTGACAAAAATTCTTAGCCCTGAAACCCGGGCGTTACAATTCTCTCCCCCTTAGGATGATTCCGTCCCGGAATCATGCATCAGCAAACAGATGTGGATAGCGACTCATCATGTCATCCTTTGTTTCCCAAGTGAGATTCGGCCCATTCGAATGTTTCCATCGGACTAGCACCAAGTCGACCATCTTGCGTCGTAACTTCTTAGTCTTACGGTCAACAATTGCCTCAAGCTCTTCGATCAACCTTTTATTTTCATCCATCCTTAACTCTGAGATTGGAATTATGTCAGGAACATCTCCCGTGAATTTCCTCAAATAACACACATGGAAGGTGTTATGAATACCATTGAGTTCTTCGGGCAATTCCAACTTGTAAGCTTGGTTCCCTATCTTCTGAAGAACTTTGAACGGTCCAATAAACCTTGGACTCAACTTTCCTCGTTTCCCAAATCGTATAAGTCCCTTCCACGGTGAGACCTTAAGCAAAACGGAATCCCCAACTTTGAAAGTTATCGGTCGTCTTTTCTTGTCAGCATAGCTCTTCTGACGATCCTGGGCTGCTAACATCCTTTCCCTAATCACCTTCAACTTCTCAGCAAGCTCATGGACTATCTCGGGGCCCATAAACTGCTTCTCTCCGGCTTCAAGCCAACAAGACGGCGTACGACACTTTTGCCCATACAAGGCTTGATAAGGAGCCATCTTGATGCTCGAGTGAAAACTATTGTTGTAGGAAAATTCTACCAGAGGTAAGTGCTCGTCCTAATTCCCTTGGAATTCGAGGGTACATGCTCTCAGCATATCTTCCAGCGTCTGAATCGTTCTTTCGCTCTGACCATCAGTTTGCGGATGATAAGCAGTACTCAAACACAACTTTGTACCTAACTCCTCTTGTAGACTCCTCCAAAACCTTGACGTGAAACGACTATCACGATCTGATACAATCGTAAGAGGGACACCGTGAAGTCTTACAATTTCCTTCACGTAAGCATTTGCGAGCTTATCCATAGACCACTTCTCGTTGGCTGCTATGAAGTGTGCACTCTTGGTGAAACGATCCACGACTACCCAAATCATGTCGTGACCGTTCTTCGTCCTGGGCAGTTTAGTCACAAAATCCATGGTGATGTCTTCCCATTTACCCATGGGTACAGGTAAAGGTTCCAAACTCCCATACGATTTCTGATGTTGTGCCTTAACCCTCGCACATGTTACGCACTCGACCACATACTTCGCAACATCGAGCTTCATCGTCGGCCACCAGTAGTAGGGTTTTAGGTCCCTATACATTTTAGTGCTACCGGGATGAATCGAGTACATGGTCTTGTGTGCTTCTTCCATCAGAAGATCTCTTATTCCTCCCGTCTTAGGTACCCAAATTCGATCTTGGAATACCTTCAGTCCTCGACTGTTTGTACCAAACACTAACGTTCTTCCCAAACGTTCTTACTTTCGGTCATTTTTCTCTAAAGCTTCTTCTTGAGCTTTCCTGATACTTTCCACAATCGTCGAGACGACTTCAATTCTTAACGCTCTTGGCCTTTTCCTTTCCAGATTGACTTTCCAACTGAGAGCATCAGCAACAATATTTGCTTTACCTGGGTGGTAAAGTATCTTACAGTCGTAGTCCTTGAGAAGTTCTAGCCAGCTTCGTTGCCTCATGTTCAACTCCTTCTGATTAAAGAGATACTGAAGACTCTTATGATCAGTGAAGAGCTTGCACTTCGTGCCGTAGAGGTAATGCCTCCATATCTTTAAGGCAAAAACTACCGCTGCCAACTCCAGATCATGAGTGGGGTAGTTCTTTTCGTGCTCTTTCAATTGTCGAGATGCGTATGCTATCACCTTTTCTCTTTGGGTCAGAACACAACCCAACCCGACTCCAGAAGCGTCACTATAAACCGCGAAATCTTCGACTCCATTGGGTAGAGAAAGTATCGGTGCTTCACATAACTTCTTCTTTAGCTTCTCGAATGCCTCATCGTGTTTCTCACTCCACTTTATGAGTCAAAGCTGTTAATGGAGCAGCTATCAAAGAAAAGCCTTGGATAAATCGTCGATAATATCCGGCTAATCCTAGAAAGCTTCGAATCTCCGTGGGACTCTTTGGACGTTCCCACTTCATTACAGCCTCGATCTTTGCGAGGTCAACCATTATTCCCTCCTGGTTAACAACATGACCCAAGAATTGGACTTCCCGTATCCAAAAGTCGCATTTGGAGAACTTTGCAAAAAGCTTCTCCTTCTTCAACACTTCTAATACTTCCCGTAGATGCTTGCCATGCTCCTCTTGGCTTTTCGAGTAGATGAGAATGTCGTCGATGAACACTATCACGGATTTATCGAGGAATGGTTTACAAACCCTATTCATCAAATCCATGAATGCTGCGGGAGCATTGGTTAGCCCGAATGACATAACCAAGAACTCGTAGTGTCCATATCTCGTTCTGAATGCAGTCTTCTCAATATCCTGCTTTCTCACCTTTAGCTGATGATATCCTGACCTAAGATCGATCTTTGAGAAGTAGCTCGAACCTTGCAGCTGATCGAATAGGTCATCAATCCTCGGCAATGGATACTTGTTCTTCACCGTTGCCTTATTCAACTCTCGGTAGTAGATACACATTCTCATACTTCCGTCCTTCTTCTTCACGAATAACACCGGAGCTCCCCAGGGTGATGAACTAGGTCGAATAAAACCGTTGTCCAACAGCTCCTGAAGTTGTGTCATGAGCTCCTTCATCTCCGTCAGTGCTAATCGGTAAGGTGCCTTTGCTATCGGTGTTGTTCCTGGTAACAAGTCTATACGAAACTCCACTTGCCTATCAGGTGGTAATCCGGGAAGATCTTCAGGAAAGACTTCCGGATAATCACACACAACCGGTATATTCTGCACCTCTTTCTTCTCCTTCTTGGCATCGATTACGAATGCCAAGTATGATGCACATCCTTTGGACAAACATTTCCTGGCTTTCATCAAGGAGATGATTCCAGAATTCACTCTGCGTTTGTCCCCATACACCATAAATGATTCTTTTCCGGGTGGGTTTACCTTTACTATCTTCTTTCGGCATTGAATCTCAGCATCGTTGGCGCTAAGCCAATCCATACCCAAAACGATGTCAAAACCGTTTAATTCTATGGGTAATAGCTCTTCGTGGAATTCATTTCTGTTTAGGTCAATGACGATGTTCCTAATACGATTACTAACAGGTACGAATTTGCCACTGGCAACTTCTACAATCAGGGCATTATCTAGTTTTTCTACAGGCAATGCTAATTTCCCACCAAATTTATGCGACACAAAGGAGTAGTTGGCTCCGGAATCAAATAGTATATTTGCAGGCAAACCATTTACAAGAAAGGTACCTGAAGCGATGTCTGCTGCCTCCTTCGCAGCCTCGAGCGTCATCTAGAAGGCTCTCACCTTCGGATTTGGTGGTATGTTGGGTCTTCCTGCCTCCTTCTTCTTCGGGAAATCCTTTGAAATGTGCCCCTCCTCGTTGCACTCATAACAGACCTTCTTAGTGAGCGTGCATTCGTTGGCATAGTGCCCAGGCTTTTCGCATTTGAAACAAGTGACCCCTCCGTCACACTTCCCACAGTGCTTCTTCTTACACTTGTCACACCACTTCGCTTCTGATCCTCCTCCTCTCGAACTAGATTTCGAGAATTTACTCTTCTTTCCGGACCTCGAGGATCCGTGAAATTTCCTTTTCTCTCCCACCTCTGCTCTCTCCAGATCCTTCTCTCGTATTTGGGTCTCCACATTCTTAGCAGCCCAGATGGCAGCTTTCAGAGTGGTAGTTTGCTTGACCATTAGACCGAAGTCCGCTGGTAATCCGAGGGCAAATTTGTTAACCTTGGAGAGTTCAGTTGGAATGAGGTGAGGAACAAGCTTCATTTTCTCAATAAAGCTTGCAGCGTATTCAGTAACGCTCATTCTTCCCTTCTTCAGATTCTGGAATTCGTTGTTGATCTCTAGAAGATCCTACTCAGAGGAGTATTGCATCTTCAACTGTACCAGAAAATCCTCCCACAACATCTTGCTTGCTTCACCTTTGGGCATTGAATAAGCTAGTAGCTTCCACCAGCTTAGTACTCCAGATTTCAACAGAGGAACCGCGAGAGCGGTCTTTTGCCTATTGCTACACTCACAACTCTCAAACATCGTCTCCATTTCAGAGATCCAGTTCATGACTTCCACCGGTGTCGGGCTTCCAGATAGACTCGGTGGCTTGGATGCCATGAAATCCTTGTATTTGCATCCACGTCCGTCATTTCCTCCATCCTGGTGGTTTTGCCTAACTATCGGTGGGTTGGCTTGACCAACAGTCCCACTGTAGTTTCCCTCCTCAGTCTGCCCTTCGTTCAACTCGGGCTGTTCGATCTGAATAGTCTCTTCCTCTCGATTTTGCTGGAGCAAACGTCTGGTTTCCTCTATTTGACGATCCAACATCGCCTGGATCATCGCTTGCACTCCGGCCATCGTGACTGGCTCAGGTGCAACTTCTTCAACAACATGTATTTGCTAAACCACTGGGGGTTGGTTCCTATCTCCATTTTCATTCACCTTTCCGCTACGGGTCCTTGCCATCTTGATCTATACACCGAATAAGGTGAATTTAGATCTTTATTTAGGATAGACGTTTAAATCATCATTATCACTCCGAAACGTTTACATGCTAGTTTTAATATCGTAGTCGTACGTTTAGAATCCTAAACACATAAGGTTTCCAGATCCGGTCGGCAACAGACCATAGATCTGAACAAATAACAACATATCATGCACAAAGCATTTAGCGCATAAAAGCATTTTAGGCACAATTCCTAAAATAAGCTAGTGCTCACACCTCACAATCATCGCTTAACATTCTAAGTTTAAGTCTAGAAATCCTACAAATTCCTAGTTCGCTTAAACTAATGCTCTGATACCAACTGTGACATCCCCAAAATCACGTCCAGAAAAGACCGGTTTGTTTATGCTTTGTTTAAAAATCAGAGTTACATTTTAAATGAAAGTGTTGCGGAATTTGTCCCAAAACAAAAATATGATAAAGATTTATCAAAAGCATTTCCATAGAAATGTATTTCATTAAAAGACTCGGGATGTCATGTTCGTACAGATCAAAAGCATAAACAGTACAATGTAAGCCTTACTACATTATTTCATATCTACATGCCTATATCCGTAATCCCTCGTCCAAAACATCAAACCTATGCTCATGCGCCACTACCTGTAATACATAAAACTGAGTGGGTCAGGCTTGGGAGCCTGGTGAGGACATAGGGTTTTCAACCCACAATAAATAAGTTTATTAATTTCATCGATCAACAATAACCCGATTACCCGTTCCCGTTATCCTCACTTTACGTCCCTAAACACCTATCATAAGGGACCTAGCCTAAGGATCATCATCGGGACGGACACTACTGCTAAGGGGATTCCTCAGCAATAAATGTCCTAAAGGCAACCATGTGGGGGATGGAGTACACCGGTGAACATATCGTTCACAAACACCTACAGGTTGCGAGCCTGCTAGTGTTCCACTGGACTGTCTAGAAGAGTCCGTGGTCGTCATCCATACTCCGCTAGATGACAGAATCAACAACATCAACATCGAGGCCTCTCATCATTTTATCACACATCACCTATTGCATCTACCCATGTTTTACCCCAACATTTTCGTAGATATAAAATACATATACAGTTTAAATCATTGAAAACATGTATAACAACGTTCATCTAGCATAGATAGCAAGTATTCAGATAATATGCACACATAGCACGTAATTTATATAAAATACTTCATATCTATGTGTAAGTTGAAAGTAACTATGCACTCACTTGTTAAGGTGATGATTCCAAAATCGGGCAGCGCTTGCTTCTAACGATTCTATTTTCCTTCGACGAAACCTAGCATTATTATCACTAAATTTTAGTCTAATATTTACCGTGACCAACTATTAGTCTTAGTATTATTATTATTATATAAGCGTTAAACAATATTTTCCAACCACTATGTACAGACAGGGGCCAGACATAAAACACCGGAGGGCAGGACCATTTTGGCATATAGCACTTCTGAAATCCAACAACCCTATGCGGCCCTTTAAACCAGATTCCCCGTACCGCGAGTAGTTAAAAAAAATATTATAACGACACTTATATAAGTTATAATAATAGCTCAAATATTTATTATAAGTTCATAATAACAATACTAATTTTAAAT
The DNA here is from genome assembly GCF_002870075.4 of Lactuca sativa. Taxonomy (NCBI): domain Eukaryota; kingdom Viridiplantae; phylum Streptophyta; class Magnoliopsida; order Asterales; family Asteraceae; genus Lactuca; species Lactuca sativa. The sequence continues at coordinate 297,416,005 of NC_056627.2, forward strand.
ATAAGCTATATTAAAATAAGGTAAGCATAACTTACTTACAAGGGGGTTTTAGCTAGGAGTCGGGCTCTGCAGGGGCAGAACTTCGTTGCTGAATCTTTCTAAGAAAGATTCGTGCAGCGCTTCAGCGCTCACCTTACTATACCAAGCTACAGAAAGAGAAGTCGAATCACGAGGGACCTAAATGCTCGGGAGATAAGGAGAGAAAGACTCTTGAATCAAGAGAATGGTGCAAGAAATATGAGAGCCCAAGGCTCTTATTTTTACTAATTGAATTTTCAAAAACTACCCTCCATAATTACTTAATGACATTTTAGTTACATAAACAACTAAACACCCCTCTATAATACTATTATAAATGGATTTAATGATATTTGTACTAAACTAATGTCGAAAGAACTCAACATTAGTCTTATAATGAACGCATCGTCGATACCTTTCTAATGATATATACATATGTATATATATGTGTACGTATACATGATTTATACTTTATTTTAATACGTAAATATGCTATTATAATTTGTAACTCGTTCATACGAACTCCGTTTTTGACGTTCTTTATATCCACGCGTAGGTGAAGACGTACTCTACAACTTTCGTTTAGACTCCGTTGGCTAATTTTGACTTTATTTTTAAAGTTATATTTTTAACAAGCCGGGACAGGATTGGTCTGTTTAAAATCTCATAACTTCTTCATACGAAGTCAGATTTGGGCGTTCTTTTTATCGATGTTCTTAGTTTAACATATTCTACGACTTTCGTTTAGATCACTAAGGCTAAATCTCGCTCTATCGTAAATTCACTATTCACGCTTCCCGGTATCGTGCCGGTTCTGTCGTGAAACTTCGACGGGTCATAACTTCTTCGTTATAACTCGGATTTCGGCGTTCCTTATATGCACGGAAACCTTGAGACATATTCTACAACTTTATGTAGAGATATCGGGATTATCTCACACTTTAATTTTGACGCTCATTTTTATTCTTTATTAGTTATACATTTATAATTAAATAATAAACACATATAATTCACATAATACTCAAATATTTCATCTTTATTACTTCAAAAAGAGTTACAAGAGTTGAACTAGACTATTACATTGACAAAAATTCTTAGCCCTGAAACCCGGGCGTTACAATTCTCTCCCCCTTAGGATGATTCCGTCCCGGAATCATGCATCAGCAAACAGATGTGGATAGCGACTCATCATGTCATCCTTTGTTTCCCAAGTGAGATTCGGCCCATTCGAATGTTTCCATCGGACTAGCACCAAGTCGACCATCTTGCGTCGTAACTTCTTAGTCTTACGGTCAACAATTGCCTCAAGCTCTTCGATCAACCTTTTATTTTCATCCATCCTTAACTCTGAGATTGGAATTATGTCAGGAACATCTCCCGTGAATTTCCTCAAATAACACACATGGAAGGTGTTATGAATACCATTGAGTTCTTCGGGCAATTCCAACTTGTAAGCTTGGTTCCCTATCTTCTGAAGAACTTTGAACGGTCCAATAAACCTTGGACTCAACTTTCCTCGTTTCCCAAATCGTATAAGTCCCTTCCACGGTGAGACCTTAAGCAAAACGGAATCCCCAACTTTGAAAGTTATCGGTCGTCTTTTCTTGTCAGCATAGCTCTTCTGACGATCCTGGGCTGCTAACATCCTTTCCCTAATCACCTTCAACTTCTCAGCAAGCTCATGGACTATCTCGGGGCCCATAAACTGCTTCTCTCCGGCTTCAAGCCAACAAGACGGCGTACGACACTTTTGCCCATACAAGGCTTGATAAGGAGCCATCTTGATGCTCGAGTGAAAACTATTGTTGTAGGAAAATTCTACCAGAGGTAAGTGCTCGTCCTAATTCCCTTGGAATTCGAGGGTACATGCTCTCAGCATATCTTCCAGCGTCTGAATCGTTCTTTCGCTCTGACCATCAGTTTGCGGATGATAAGCAGTACTCAAACACAACTTTGTACCTAACTCCTCTTGTAGACTCCTCCAAAACCTTGACGTGAAACGACTATCACGATCTGATACAATCGTAAGAGGGACACCGTGAAGTCTTACAATTTCCTTCACGTAAGCATTTGCGAGCTTATCCATAGACCACTTCTCGTTGGCTGCTATGAAGTGTGCACTCTTGGTGAAACGATCCACGACTACCCAAATCATGTCGTGACCGTTCTTCGTCCTGGGCAGTTTAGTCACAAAATCCATGGTGATGTCTTCCCATTTACCCATGGGTACAGGTAAAGGTTCCAAACTCCCATACGATTTCTGATGTTGTGCCTTAACCCTCGCACATGTTACGCACTCGACCACATACTTCGCAACATCGAGCTTCATCGTCGGCCACCAGTAGTAGGGTTTTAGGTCCCTATACATTTTAGTGCTACCGGGATGAATCGAGTACATGGTCTTGTGTGCTTCTTCCATCAGAAGATCTCTTATTCCTCCCGTCTTAGGTACCCAAATTCGATCTTGGAATACCTTCAGTCCTCGACTGTTTGTACCAAACACTAACGTTCTTCCCAAACGTTCTTACTTTCGGTCATTTTTCTCTAAAGCTTCTTCTTGAGCTTTCCTGATACTTTCCACAATCGTCGAGACGACTTCAATTCTTAACGCTCTTGGCCTTTTCCTTTCCAGATTGACTTTCCAACTGAGAGCATCAGCAACAATATTTGCTTTACCTGGGTGGTAAAGTATCTTACAGTCGTAGTCCTTGAGAAGTTCTAGCCAGCTTCGTTGCCTCATGTTCAACTCCTTCTGATTAAAGAGATACTGAAGACTCTTATGATCAGTGAAGAGCTTGCACTTCGTGCCGTAGAGGTAATGCCTCCATATCTTTAAGGCAAAAACTACCGCTGCCAACTCCAGATCATGAGTGGGGTAGTTCTTTTCGTGCTCTTTCAATTGTCGAGATGCGTATGCTATCACCTTTTCTCTTTGGGTCAGAACACAACCCAACCCGACTCCAGAAGCGTCACTATAAACCGCGAAATCTTCGACTCCATTGGGTAGAGAAAGTATCGGTGCTTCACATAACTTCTTCTTTAGCTTCTCGAATGCCTCATCGTGTTTCTCACTCCACTTTATGAGTCAAAGCTGTTAATGGAGCAGCTATCAAAGAAAAGCCTTGGATAAATCGTCGATAATATCCGGCTAATCCTAGAAAGCTTCGAATCTCCGTGGGACTCTTTGGACGTTCCCACTTCATTACAGCCTCGATCTTTGCGAGGTCAACCATTATTCCCTCCTGGTTAACAACATGACCCAAGAATTGGACTTCCCGTATCCAAAAGTCGCATTTGGAGAACTTTGCAAAAAGCTTCTCCTTCTTCAACACTTCTAATACTTCCCGTAGATGCTTGCCATGCTCCTCTTGGCTTTTCGAGTAGATGAGAATGTCGTCGATGAACACTATCACGGATTTATCGAGGAATGGTTTACAAACCCTATTCATCAAATCCATGAATGCTGCGGGAGCATTGGTTAGCCCGAATGACATAACCAAGAACTCGTAGTGTCCATATCTCGTTCTGAATGCAGTCTTCTCAATATCCTGCTTTCTCACCTTTAGCTGATGATATCCTGACCTAAGATCGATCTTTGAGAAGTAGCTCGAACCTTGCAGCTGATCGAATAGGTCATCAATCCTCGGCAATGGATACTTGTTCTTCACCGTTGCCTTATTCAACTCTCGGTAGTAGATACACATTCTCATACTTCCGTCCTTCTTCTTCACGAATAACACCGGAGCTCCCCAGGGTGATGAACTAGGTCGAATAAAACCGTTGTCCAACAGCTCCTGAAGTTGTGTCATGAGCTCCTTCATCTCCGTCAGTGCTAATCGGTAAGGTGCCTTTGCTATCGGTGTTGTTCCTGGTAACAAGTCTATACGAAACTCCACTTGCCTATCAGGTGGTAATCCGGGAAGATCTTCAGGAAAGACTTCCGGATAATCACACACAACCGGTATATTCTGCACCTCTTTCTTCTCCTTCTTGGCATCGATTACGAATGCCAAGTATGATGCACATCCTTTGGACAAACATTTCCTGGCTTTCATCAAGGAGATGATTCCAGAATTCACTCTGCGTTTGTCCCCATACACCATAAATGATTCTTTTCCGGGTGGGTTTACCTTTACTATCTTCTTTCGGCATTGAATCTCAGCATCGTTGGCGCTAAGCCAATCCATACCCAAAACGATGTCAAAACCGTTTAATTCTATGGGTAATAGCTCTTCGTGGAATTCATTTCTGTTTAGGTCAATGACGATGTTCCTAATACGATTACTAACAGGTACGAATTTGCCACTGGCAACTTCTACAATCAGGGCATTATCTAGTTTTTCTACAGGCAATGCTAATTTCCCACCAAATTTATGCGACACAAAGGAGTAGTTGGCTCCGGAATCAAATAGTATATTTGCAGGCAAACCATTTACAAGAAAGGTACCTGAAGCGATGTCTGCTGCCTCCTTCGCAGCCTCGAGCGTCATCTAGAAGGCTCTCACCTTCGGATTTGGTGGTATGTTGGGTCTTCCTGCCTCCTTCTTCTTCGGGAAATCCTTTGAAATGTGCCCCTCCTCGTTGCACTCATAACAGACCTTCTTAGTGAGCGTGCATTCGTTGGCATAGTGCCCAGGCTTTTCGCATTTGAAACAAGTGACCCCTCCGTCACACTTCCCACAGTGCTTCTTCTTACACTTGTCACACCACTTCGCTTCTGATCCTCCTCCTCTCGAACTAGATTTCGAGAATTTACTCTTCTTTCCGGACCTCGAGGATCCGTGAAATTTCCTTTTCTCTCCCACCTCTGCTCTCTCCAGATCCTTCTCTCGTATTTGGGTCTCCACATTCTTAGCAGCCCAGATGGCAGCTTTCAGAGTGGTAGTTTGCTTGACCATTAGACCGAAGTCCGCTGGTAATCCGAGGGCAAATTTGTTAACCTTGGAGAGTTCAGTTGGAATGAGGTGAGGAACAAGCTTCATTTTCTCAATAAAGCTTGCAGCGTATTCAGTAACGCTCATTCTTCCCTTCTTCAGATTCTGGAATTCGTTGTTGATCTCTAGAAGATCCTACTCAGAGGAGTATTGCATCTTCAACTGTACCAGAAAATCCTCCCACAACATCTTGCTTGCTTCACCTTTGGGCATTGAATAAGCTAGTAGCTTCCACCAGCTTAGTACTCCAGATTTCAACAGAGGAACCGCGAGAGCGGTCTTTTGCCTATTGCTACACTCACAACTCTCAAACATCGTCTCCATTTCAGAGATCCAGTTCATGACTTCCACCGGTGTCGGGCTTCCAGATAGACTCGGTGGCTTGGATGCCATGAAATCCTTGTATTTGCATCCACGTCCGTCATTTCCTCCATCCTGGTGGTTTTGCCTAACTATCGGTGGGTTGGCTTGACCAACAGTCCCACTGTAGTTTCCCTCCTCAGTCTGCCCTTCGTTCAACTCGGGCTGTTCGATCTGAATAGTCTCTTCCTCTCGATTTTGCTGGAGCAAACGTCTGGTTTCCTCTATTTGACGATCCAACATCGCCTGGATCATCGCTTGCACTCCGGCCATCGTGACTGGCTCAGGTGCAACTTCTTCAACAACATGTATTTGCTAAACCACTGGGGGTTGGTTCCTATCTCCATTTTCATTCACCTTTCCGCTACGGGTCCTTGCCATCTTGATCTATACACCGAATAAGGTGAATTTAGATCTTTATTTAGGATAGACGTTTAAATCATCATTATCACTCCGAAACGTTTACATGCTAGTTTTAATATCGTAGTCGTACGTTTAGAATCCTAAACACATAAGGTTTCCAGATCCGGTCGGCAACAGACCATAGATCTGAACAAATAACAACATATCATGCACAAAGCATTTAGCGCATAAAAGCATTTTAGGCACAATTCCTAAAATAAGCTAGTGCTCACACCTCACAATCATCGCTTAACATTCTAAGTTTAAGTCTAGAAATCCTACAAATTCCTAGTTCGCTTAAACTAATGCTCTGATACCAACTGTGACATCCCCAAAATCACGTCCAGAAAAGACCGGTTTGTTTATGCTTTGTTTAAAAATCAGAGTTACATTTTAAATGAAAGTGTTGCGGAATTTGTCCCAAAACAAAAATATGATAAAGATTTATCAAAAGCATTTCCATAGAAATGTATTTCATTAAAAGACTCGGGATGTCATGTTCGTACAGATCAAAAGCATAAACAGTACAATGTAAGCCTTACTACATTATTTCATATCTACATGCCTATATCCGTAATCCCTCGTCCAAAACATCAAACCTATGCTCATGCGCCACTACCTGTAATACATAAAACTGAGTGGGTCAGGCTTGGGAGCCTGGTGAGGACATAGGGTTTTCAACCCACAATAAATAAGTTTATTAATTTCATCGATCAACAATAACCCGATTACCCGTTCCCGTTATCCTCACTTTACGTCCCTAAACACCTATCATAAGGGACCTAGCCTAAGGATCATCATCGGGACGGACACTACTGCTAAGGGGATTCCTCAGCAATAAATGTCCTAAAGGCAACCATGTGGGGGATGGAGTACACCGGTGAACATATCGTTCACAAACACCTACAGGTTGCGAGCCTGCTAGTGTTCCACTGGACTGTCTAGAAGAGTCCGTGGTCGTCATCCATACTCCGCTAGATGACAGAATCAACAACATCAACATCGAGGCCTCTCATCATTTTATCACACATCACCTATTGCATCTACCCATGTTTTACCCCAACATTTTCGTAGATATAAAATACATATACAGTTTAAATCATTGAAAACATGTATAACAACGTTCATCTAGCATAGATAGCAAGTATTCAGATAATATGCACACATAGCACGTAATTTATATAAAATACTTCATATCTATGTGTAAGTTGAAAGTAACTATGCACTCACTTGTTAAGGTGATGATTCCAAAATCGGGCAGCGCTTGCTTCTAACGATTCTATTTTCCTTCGACGAAACCTAGCATTATTATCACTAAATTTTAGTCTAATATTTACCGTGACCAACTATTAGTCTTAGTATTATTATTATTATATAAGCGTTAAACAATATTTTCCAACCACTATGTACAGACAGGGGCCAGACATAAAACACCGGAGGGCAGGACCATTTTGGCATATAGCACTTCTGAAATCCAACAACCCTATGCGGCCCTTTAAACCAGATTCCCCGTACCGCGAGTAGTTAAAAAAAATATTATAACGACACTTATATAAGTTATAATAATAGCTCAAATATTTATTATAAGTTCATAATAACAATACTAATTTTAAATATAAGCTATATTAAAATAAGGTAAGCATAACTTACTTACAAGGGGGTTTTAGCTAGGAGTCGGGCTCTGCAGGGGCAGAACTTCGTTGCTGAATCTTTCTAAGAAAGATTCGTGTAGCGCTTTAGCGCTCACCTTACTATACCAAGCTACAGAAAGAGAAGTCGAATCACGAGGGACCTAAATGCTCGGGAGATAAGGAGAGAAAGACTCTTGAATCAAGAGAATGGTGCAAGAAATATGAGAGCCCAAGGCTCTTATTTTTACTAATTGAATTTTCAAAAACTACCATCCATAATTACTTAATGACATTTTAGTTACATAAACAACTAAACACCCCTCTATAATACTATTATAAATGGATTTAATGATATTTGTACTAAACTAATGTCGAAAGAACTCAACATTAGTCTTATAATGACCGCATCGTCGATACCTTTCTAATGATATATACATATGTATATATATATGTGTACGTATACATGATTTATACTTTATTTTAATACGTAAATATGCTATTATAATTTGTAACTCGTTCATACGAACTCCGTTTTTGACGTTCTTTATATCCACGCGTAGGTGAAGACGTACTCTACAACTTTAGTTTAGACTCCGTCGGCTAATTTTGACTTTATTTTTAAAGTTATATTTTTAACAAGCCGGGACACGATTGGTCTGTTTAAAATCTCATAACTTCTTCATACAAAGTCAGATTTGGGCGTTCTTTTTATCGATGTTCTTAGTTTAACATATTCTACGACTTTCGTTTAGATCACTAAGGCTAAATCTCGCTCTATCGTAAATTCACTATTCACGCTTCCCGGTATCGTGCCGGTTCTGTCGTGAAACTTCGACGGGTCATAACTTCTTCGTTATAACTCGGATTTCGGCGTTCCTTATATGCACGGAAACCTTGAGACATATTCTACAACTTTATGTAGAGATATCGGGATTATCTCACACTTTAATTTTGACGCTCATTTTTATTCTTTATTAATTATACATTTATAATTAAATAATAAACACATATAATTCACATAATACTCAAATATTTCATCTTTATTACTTCAAAAAGAGTTACAAGAGTTGACCTAGACTATTACATTGACAAAAATGCTTGGCCCTGAAACCCGGGCGTTACATAGGTAGGGAAAATAAATCTGATCAATGTAGTGCAAGCTATAACAATAATAAGCAGATTTGTTTTAATTGCGGTACTAGTGGTCATATTGCTAGAAATTGTCAAAATCGTATGTTTGTGAGTTATAATCTTCCAAGAGGAGAGAATAAGTTCAGAGGAAGGTCTTTAAATAGTAACTCCTCTAGAAGTTGTTCTCGAAATGATGATTGGGCAGATGAACAGAATAGAAAACGGGCTGTTTTTCAAAGACATAAAAGGGTTTTTAATCACCATGTCCAAAGTAGTCTGCCAAAAACGAGCACAGCCAAGCCAAGGTCAAGCTCCTCACAAAGCCACAGTGAGTCTTCAACCAACTCTGGTAGAAGTCACACAGGCTTTAAGCAGACTGATAAACACTCCATGACTAAATCAGCTGGGACATTTAGAAAACCTAATTATAAATGGCTGCCCAAACCTGCTATTAATACATCATTTGTGTCCTCAGAAAAATCTAAATGTGACAAATCTGAAAAGGCATCGGGATCACCCAGGAAGGTCATGACCTGGGTGCCCAAATCTAATTAAACCCACACATTTTGCAGGGACAGTTGCGGGGAAATGTCGTCAGACCCTGGTTCGTCGACAGCGGCTGTTCCCGGCATATGACAGGAGATATCACCCAACTACACAACATTCAATCATTTAATGGGGGATATATCTCTTTTGCGGGTGGAGATGGTGGTAAGATCACTCAAAGAGGAACCGTCTCAAATGGAGTTTTAAGTTTCGAAAATGTGAATTTTGCTCCCGAGTTGAAATATAGTTTGTTAAGCGTTTCTCAGATCTATGGCAAGGGCTATTCTACGCATTTCATTGACAAGGAATGCATGATTCTAAATCCAGGCTTTGTCATCCCAGAAGAATGGATTCTCGTAAAATCAAAAAGGGATGGGAAAGCCTATATCATTGATATGAATAGAAATCTTCCAGAACAAGTTACGTGTCTTTTCTCCAAGATCTCCGAGCAAACTGCCATGCTGTGGCACCGAAGATTTAGGTCATGCTAACGCCAAAAATCTAAATCGTCTTGCGAAGAATGAGATAGTCCGTGGGCCGCCCGTCAAGGACTTCATTACGTTTGAGAAATGTGTGTCGTGTGCTCAAGGAAAGCATCATAGAAAGTCGCACTTGCCAAAACAGGTCAATTCAATTAGCCTGGTTCTTCAATTACTTCATATGGATTTGTTTGGTCCAGTAAATGTTCTCAGCATAAACAAAAGCTCTTACTGTCTGGTTGTGATTGATGATTTCTCTCGATTTACGTGGGTCTTCTTTCTGTCCAACAAAGCTGGCGTTTTTATGAATTGATCAAGAAGTTCATAGTATTAATTGAGAACCAGACTAACAATCGGGTGAAGGCGCTTCGTACCGATAACGGAACAGAGTTTAAGAATTCTGTTCTCGATCATTTCTGTGCGGAAAAGGGTATTTTGCGTCAATTTAGTTCGGCTCATACACCTCAACAAAATGGTGTTGCTGAAAGACGGAACAGAACGCTAAAAGACCCTGCAAGAACAATGTTGTGTGATTCAAAGCTGCTAGTTTTCTTCTAGGCTGAGGCGATAAACACAGCCTGTTATGTTCATAATCGAGTACTAATCGACAAAGCTCAAATGAAAACTCCGTATGAAATCTACTATGGACACAAGCCATCAGTCAGTCATTTCCGTGTATTTGGCTGTCCTTGCACCCTCCTTCACTTAGATGCCAACCCGAGGTTTAATGCCAAGGCCGATGACTGCTATTTTGTAGGGTATGCTGCTCGCACCGCCTATAGAGTCTACAATAAGAAAACCAAACAGATTGTGGAATCCTATAACGTGCGTTGGTTGGAAGAAAATGAGACAGACGCTAGAGTGGGTCCGGATTGGTTGTTTGATTACACGTCGCTTTTCAAATCCTTAAATGTGTCTTCAAGTGATCTATCTAGACCTGATTCGTATTGGAAGAGTATTTTTGAAGAGGAAGACGAAGAAGTTGTGTACAAGCCTCTATCCACATCCTCTACTTCATCGAAGGGGAAGTCTAAAATTTCACTTGAGGGGGAGTCCTCTGGCTCACAGAAGGGAGGATCCCATGCTATGTCCGAGGGGGAGTCCTCCGCTGCACCAGAGGGGGAGTCTTCTGCAACATCTTCGGGAGAGTCCTCTACCACACCTCAAAAGGGGTCGAGTTTACTTTATGATAGTCCTCAATCTTCAGTCCAATCTGATTCTCCTGATGCTGATACTACACCTCATATGTCAATGGAGAAAGAGTTCATTCCTAATGATGCTTCCGCTATCTCTACAACTTTTATGGAATTACTCTTTCCTGATCTTATCGCAGATGAGTTTGTTACAGAACCATTTGGCACTGCTCAACCAGAAAATGAAGGAGGTATCAATATTCACACTCTTCCTGTCTCTCTATATGACATTAGCCAAGAAATACCTTCAAGGGTTCAACGTGATCATCCGATCGAAAATGTCATTGGTCAGCTAGGTGATGGTGTTAAAACCAGAAGTCAGAGTGGAGACGTGAATACATGTCTGTACTCCTGCTTTATTTCTCAAATCGAGCCCAAGAATGTAGAAATGGCTCTAAATGAACCTAGCTGGGTGGATGCAATGCATGAGGAATTGCACCAATTTGAAAAACTCGGTGTTTGGAAGTTAGTTGAATTACCGAAGGGCAAGAAGTCTCTTGATACCCGATGGGTTTATCGCAACAAGCAAGATAATTTAGGGGTCATTGTACGAAATAAAGCTCGATTGGTAGTTCGTGGGTTTCGACAAGTCGAGGGTCTTGATTACACTGAATTTTATGCTCCAGTAGCTCGCCTGAAGGCTATCCGTATCTTCCTAGCATATGCCTCTTACACGAACTTTATCGTTTATCAAATGGACGTCAAGACCGCCTTTTTGTATGGCAAGGTGAAGGAAGAAATCTACGTTGATCAACCCCCTGGGTTTGTTGACTCGAAGTATCCTAATCATGTCTACAAATTGGATAAGGCATTGTATGGGTTACATCAAGCTCCTAGAGCGTGGTATGCGACACTAACAAAGCATTTGCTCGAACATGGTTACTCTCGCGGCATTATCGATCAAACTTTGTTCATAAAGCACGTCGACAAGGACCAGATTCTCGTACAAATATATGTCGATGATATTATCTTTGGATCAACCAGTCAGCAACTTTGCAAGGAGTTCGAGGGTGTAATGAAGAAACGATTCGAAATAAGTTCATTGGGAGAAATGACCATGTTTTTGGGACTTCAGGTTAAACAAAATTCAACCGGAATCCTGCTACATCAAGCCAAGTATGTGGAGGATATTCTTGAGAAGTTTGAGTTTCGCGGTGCTAAGCTTGCCGCAACACTAATGGCTGAAAGACCTCTTCTGACTCTAGATCCAGAAGGCGAATCCGTAGATCAAACTCTCTATCGATCGATGATCGGATCGTTGATGTATCTTACTGCAAGCCGACTGGATATCATGTTTGTAGTGTGTCAATGCGCACGCTATCAGGCTAATCCTAAAACTTTCACATCTTATTGCTGTCCAAAGCATTTTTCGGTATATCAAAGGAAGCCCTAAATTGGGTCTTTGGTATCCAAAGAATTCTGAATATGATCTTTATGCTTTTACTGACAGTAATTATGGAGGCTGTGAGCTTGACAAGAAATCAACCTCAGGAGGATGTCAATACCTAGGTGACAAGCTAGTTTCATGGCAATGCAAGAAGCAACGTACTGTCTCGACTTCCACAACAGAGGCGGAATATGTTGCTGCATCAGCTTGCTGCTCTCAAGTTATCTGGATCCAACATCAGCTGTTGGACTACGGTTTGAATTATTTTGAAACCTCCATCTATTGTGATAATGAAGCGGCAATTCAAATTGCTAAAAACCCAGTCCAACACTCTAAAACCAAGCACATAGACATTAAAATTCACTTTATCAGAGATTGTTTTGAACGATCATTAATTCGGCTAGAACAAGTCCACAATGATAATAATATGGCAGACTTGTTCACAAAGCCATTTAACAAAGCTCGTTTCGATGTGTTTGTCGGATTTCTAAAAATGATACGTTTTGAGGATTAAGTTTTTTTTTTTTAATTATTATTTATTTATTTTATTTTTTCTTTTCTCAAATTTGTTTTCAATTTTTTAATTTCGTTAAGAATCTTTTTTATTTTATTTTCTTTTGGTTTCCTGTTTTTTTTAGGCTAGATAAAATTTTTGTTTCGTTCTTTTAGGTTAGATTAAATTTGCGCATCGTTTTTCATTTTACTTTTATTCTCATCCATGCACAAATTTAGGGGGAGAAATACAAAAATCCAAAAACAAAAAAAAAAAAAATCCAAAATCAACAAAAATCAGAAACGGTCAATTTCGCTTGTGGGTATTATGATGGGAAATGAAATTAACAAGTGATAACGGGCAATCTGAATCGGCGTAACGTACCTAAGTTGAATCGTCTACGCTCTGTGCTCGATGTGCTGGTAGGCACGAAAGATTTTAAATGGACTTGACTAGGAAAAGTTGAACCTAACGAATTTTAAGGACTTGACAAACCTTGACCTAGTTAGATCCGTTTAACCTGATGTCACGACGCTCGGATAGGTTGAGCAGGGAGATATATATGGGAATCTACTCGTCACATTAATTGAACCCGCACTTGGAACCGTGGTTTAACTTTTCCTCGATGTGCGGATTCTGTCCTTAATTCCGGTTGGATGGGGCGACTGGTAAATTCCGATAAATTAGGTCTGTAGAATATCATTTTCTTTCTTTCCGTCTATTAGTCATATGTTGTCTCCTTTGCGTGACTTCTAATCCGACCTGGTACACAACATATGCAACTCTATTTCTCTGCAGGTTATATATGTGAAATACTTCTTATCTGTTAGCCATATGTTGTCTCCTTTGCGTGACTTCTAATCCGACCTGGTACACAGCATATGCAACCTTCTACTTCTCAACCCCTCTGAAGTAATAAGTAATAGAATTCTGAATCTATCATCTCTCTGAATGGTTGTTTTCTCACCCGGTGTAAGGAGTACTCTGAAAGTTCTTGATGGCTGGGGCATATCAGGAAGCGGGAAACACGTTCCAGTACACTTAAAATTGAACACATACATATTGTCTATAGATCTCGCTGCTCAATTTAGGTGGACAACAATATCCCTGGTTGTCGTCAGCCGAATGGTCCTTAAGATATAGTATCTAGGAACTTAGGATCAAATATAGTATTTATGAACTTAAGTTCACCTTGTCTTGTATCAAATAGTATGTGCTAAATAAGTCACAATTTTTCGTGTTTAAGTGGACAACAATATCGGCGATCGACCAGACAAAGACGTGAAGATAAAAGGTACTGACAAGTGGATAAAGGTTGTCTAAAAACTTTGATCCCAAATCACTCTTAAAGTTAGATATCATTTTTACTTCTGTTAAATTTGCCATAGTTTCTTGTAATTTAAATATTAAGGGAGAATTAAAAAAGTTAAAAATAATGAAAATAAAAAAAAATCAAAGAAAAATCAGAAAAATTAAAAGTCCAAAAATAGTGTTATTTCTTGTTCAGAAAAATCAAAAATCAAAAAAAAATTCTTTTTTTTTCTGTATTAATTTGTGTGCTAAGTTTTCTTTTAGTTTTGTTTTGTCTTGAAAAGTGATTTCAGGTATAGATAAGACTCATGGAGTTTGTGTTGAAGATTTCTGAGCCAAAGCCTCATCCGTGAGCATCGAAGAATTCGCATTCGAAGGAGCAAGAAATGAAGATTATTCTTTCAACATTCAATCCTTCAACCCGAGAAGCAAGGTGAAACTGAAATTGAAGATTATGTGACAGATTGCATTGAAGCCTCCTCAATCATTATGCTGCTATCTTTGTACCTGTTGAAGTGATCCAGAAGATTTTTTCTCTCTGATGTTCTCTCTGAAGATTCTCAAGCTGAAAGCGCTATCTTTCAAGAATCAGTACGTCAAGCCTCCTCACCCAATGTGCGTTCAGAGTCAAATCTTGAAGAAAAGTTAAGTGCTCAAGATGAAGTCATTCATTGAAGATTCATCAAGTTCATCTTGAAGTTGTGAAGAATTTGAAGATTAAAGCTGAAGCCAAAGCTCCCATTGAAGATTAACAAGAAAAGCCAGCTACTTTTTAGGGGGAGCTTGTTGGGTCAATTAAGAAAAGAAAGCTATAAACCAAGGGGGAGATTGTTGGGTCAAAATATGGTTTATACTTTGCTTTTCTGGGCAATTATATTTTTATGTAATTTTGGTCATGTTTACGGTTGAGTTTACGGCCGTAAACCCATGGCCCATGTTATTCGGCCCATGTTCTCCTAGTATAAATATAGGTGTTAGGGTGAGGAGTAGGGATGGATAAACCCTAGAGATTGATGAACCCTAAGGAGTTTATGGCTAGAGAGAAGAGAGTTTACGGCCAGAGAGCATTTTGTGTGAATCTTTTGTATCTGGAGCTTTAATTCTAATCAATTCATACAAAGATTCATATTATTCTTCTTCTCCTTCTCTTCTATTTGATCTGACATCATCCGTTTGATTGGGATTCCGCACCATCAAATGGATCTGACTGATACACAGGAAAATTAGGGACTTACAAAGTTCACAGGAGAAGCTCCCAACATAATTCCAATCTCAGAGTTAAGGATGAATGAGAATAAGAGGCTAATCGAAGAGCCCGAGGAAATTGTTGACCGTAAGACTAAGAAGTTACGACGCAAGATGGTCGATTTAGTGCTAGTCCGTTGGAAATATTCAAAATGGGCCGTATCTCACCTGGAAAACAGAGAGTGACATGATGAGTCACTATCTGCATCTGTTTGCTGATGCATAATTCCGGGACGGAATCATCCTAAGGGAGAGAGAATTGTAACGCCCGTGTTTCTGGGCTAAGAATTAGTATAGTGATGTAATAGTCAGGTCAACCGTTATAACCTATTTTGAAGTAATAAAGATGAATTGTTTAAGTAATACGTGAATTATGTGAATTTATGTCACGACAAAACCGGCACGACGTTGTGTGATGTAAATAGTGAATTTATGATAGAGGATTTTTTGGGCTTAGTAATATAAACCAAAGTTGTAGTATACGTTAAACCGAGAGCGTGCATAAAAAGAACGCCCAAATCTGACTTCGTATGAGGAAGTTATGAATTTTCTAAGATTTCACTTAGCAGTGCACGACCCGAAACTTGAATTTTAGATCGAGCGGTTTTTTGCCTACACGACCTAAATTAGAATTGAAGATCTCCTTAATATGAACTCAACGGTAAAAAGACAAACGAATACGGAGTCCGTATGTAGAAGTTGTGAATTTTACGCGGACATTTAACAGTATAATCTCGTCGTAATGTTAAATTTAAGATCGGTTGAGAATTAGTCGATAGAATCAAAACGAAATTTGTAGATCTTATTTTTACCTACACGTGGATATAAAGAACGTCAAAAACGGAGCTCGTATGTGATAGTTACGGATTTTAGAAGAAGGAAGTGTGTTGTGCGAAAATGGGTGACGTGGCACAATCTTGGCCGTTGCTTTCCCCCTATGTCTTGCCACCAGATGGTGACATGTGACACCAAGTTCAACCATATTCCACCATATAAATAGAACCTCTTACACCCTCATTTTCTTCACACATTTCTCATTCTTTCTTCTCTCTACTCTCTCTCAAAACCTCCCAACCCCCTCCCCCCTATGCCCTAGGGAACTCCCCTAGCGCTAAAAGAAAGCCAAGGAGTGCTCGATGGCTCTGAGAAGAAGAGATTTTTGGCTCGGGAACGCTGCTCCAAGCGAAGCCCGGTTTTCAAGAAAAGCCGTTGTAAGTGAGCTACGCCTACGCTATTTTTAACATAGCTTTTAATTAATTAAAGTAACGTTATTAGGACCTTATAATAATTATTTGGGCTATTATTATGAGTTATATAAGTATCTTTATAATATCTTTTTAACTACTCGTATCTATGCTGGATGAACGATTATTTGTGCATATTATCTTTATATTTGGTATCTATGATGGATGAACGTTATTAGGACCTTATAATAATTATTTGTGCATATTATCTTTATACTTGGTATCTATGCTGGATGAACGATTTTTATACATGTTTTTAAATGATTTAAACTGTATATGTATTTTATATCTATAAAAATGTTGGGGGTAAAACATGGGTAGATGTAATAGACGATGTGTGATAAAATAATGAGAGGTCTCGATGTTGTTGTTGTTGTTGATTCTGTCATCTAGCGAAGTATGGATGACGACTACAGACTCTTATATACAGTCCAGTGGAACACTAGCAGACTCGCAACCTGTAGGTGTTTGTGAACGATGTGTTCACCGGTGTACTCCATCTTCCTCATGGTTGCCTTAAGGACATTTATTACTGAGGAATCCCCTTAGCAGTAGTGTCCATCCCGATGATGATCCTTAGGCTAGGTCCCTTATGATAGGTGTTTAGGTACGTAAAATGAGGATAACGGGAACAGGTAATCAGGTTATTGATGGTTGATGAAATTTAATAACTTATTTATTGTGGGTTGAAAACCCTATGTGCTCACTAGGCTCCCAAGCCTGTCCCACTCAGTTTCATGTATTGCAGGTAGTGGCGTTCGAGCATAGATGTGATGTTTTAGATGAGGGATTACGGATATAGGCCTCTAGATATGAATTTATGTAGTAAGGATTATATTGTACTGTTTATGCTTTTGATCTGGATCCAACATGACATCCCGAGGTTTTTAATGAAATATATTTCTACAGAAATGCTTTGATAAATCTTTATCATATTTTATTTTGAGAACAAATTCCGCAACACTTTTATTTAAAATGTTGCTCTGATTTTTAAACAAAGCATAAAAAAATCGGTCTTTTCTGGCTGTGGGACTGGGGATGCCACATTTACTTTTGGGGTTAATTGGGCAATTCAACATTCAAAAGAAAGTGATGATACGACCTTTTCTATCGATGTGATTGATAAACTATTTGAAAAGGAGTTATGAGGATGGAAGGAAAAGGAAACCGAGGGATTTATGGTGCTTGAAGAAGGTAATTTTGGCGCCGAACTAGATCTGAAAGAATTAGAGAAGCTATTGGAAGAAACTGAATATAATGAAGTAATAAAAGAGGAAGAAGAGGCAACACGACGTGGTGAAAACAACACGTCGTGGTCGAACTTTTTTTCGTGATCTGACAATAAAAGTTACGACACCACGACGTGGCAAGAAGCCCACGACATGGTGACTGACGAAAAGCAAAAAAATAGAGCTTAAAGCCTTACCTGAGCACCTCGAGTATGCATTCTTGGAAGATGGGCAACAAAAACCAGAAATTATAGCATCCGATCTAGCTAAACATGAAAAAGAAAGCCTCGTGGGCAAATATGATATTTTGAGGTTTAATAGGGGTATATATGAAATTCTCTCATTTTTAATGTAATTTTCCTTATAATTTTTGAATCGAATCCGATTATTTTAATTAATTATTTATTTACATTATTAGTTTAAATTTAAAAGATAAATAAGTACTTCAATTTTAATAATTAATATTTTATTTTTTTTCTTAGAAATTTAAAATTTCTAAATTGTTAGATCTTAATGCTTGTTTGTTTTTTTTTTTTTAAAGACTTATATAATATATGTGTCACAACTAATATACAAATATATTTTGTTTTTACTTTACTAATAAAATTTTCAAATTGTTATTATTATATTTTATTAATTTTAGTTATTTTTTTAAATAGTAATTTGTATTATATTAAATTAAAATATTAATGATAAAAAAAACTTATTGTTTTAGTTATATATGTATAGGCTATAGCAAAACCAAAGGACCGAGTATGGAAAAAGTAATAAACCAAATAAAAAAAATCAAAATTTATTTTATTATTTTACAACACCGTCTTTTGATGTATACTTATTTTGAAAAAATAACCTTTAATTAGAAAAAAGAGAGAAAAAAAAAAAAACAACAACGTACCACCGCTGACGAAGTGACGAGTATGGATAATGTTAACGGCTCTTTTATCAATTTTAGGCTGGTCCAAAAGTACCTCCTGGCCGTTGCGGAATCTTAAAAAATTATAAGGTTAACGCCAATAAAACTTTTTAAGTTTTTTTTATGAAATATTTGGTTTTATTGTTTTTGTACATTTGGGGTTCTTTAAAACCGGAAGTTTTGTCAAACATTTTGTATTTTTACCCTTTGAACAAGTTTAGTCGGTTTCATGTACAGGTCGCACTCCATATAAGCACGGATTGGGCTAATTCGACTGATGTGGCGCCACATAGGCGTTGAGGTGGAACAATTGTTCTCTTTAATTTATAAATTGCACACTGAAGAAGAAAAACGAGATGTAAGATTCGAAGACCCGACCTCTTTGCACACTGACAATGAACCCGCCCTACCTCTAAGATACTACAGATTTGTTGTATTACCTCCTAAATTGATGTATATAACCCAAACTATTGGAATAAATAATAATAATAATAGTAATAATATATTTAGAAAGGGAAGTGATTTGTACACAACAGTTTTTTGCTATACACAACAATTCATGCATTATATAGTTGTACAACACAACATTTTAAAACACCAATTGTTATGTATGGTAAAAAATTGTTGTGTGTGTATGTGTGTGTGTGTGTATATATATATATATATATATATATATATATATATATATATATATATATATATATATATATATATATATATATATAAGGTTGCAGAAAACGCTCGATGATAGCTCGGTGGTGGACTGGAGTCAAAAGATTAATCGACTAGATGTGGATTAAATGAGGACCATTAATTATTAAAAAAATAATAAACATAACATTAATCCTAATAATATTGCATTAAATATAAGATTAATAAATATAACATTATATCTATTAAAAAATTAATAAATATAACATTATAACATGTAACTATGATCACAAAAAACTCATTTGATCATCAATACGTCACATTTAAATAATCAGCTAATGCATTTGGATCCAAGTGTATGCATAAAATGGGTAGAAAAAAGTGTTATGTGCAATGGGTTCCAATAGCATCGGGAAAAGGATGTGTCCTTTTTCCTAAAGCAACATTGGATAAACAACAAGGATTTCTGTCTTTTTTCCTAAAGATTATGAGGTTTGGGCTCTTCACTTTGAAGATTATGTGTTGGGTATCGAAACACATGAATTTGGTATTTGGCATGCAATGACAGTTGAAACATACAAGTATTCGGATACCAAAAAAGAAGTCAAAGCTTAGGCTGACTATGATGCAATCATTGTTGAACATTCTGACATCCCAAATGCTGAAAATGACAAGCTGCTGTGTAACTTAAAGGCAATGAGAATCGTTCGATTTGATCTTCCTCCTGACACATTCCGTCTTGTTAGTTCATATGATACCGCAAAAGGGATATAGGATAGACTGAAGGAATTATATTCAGGAGATGACAACTTGGAACATTCTCTGCAAACAACACTTTTATCAGAGTTTAGATCCTTTGTGCAAAAACCAAATGAGAATCTCAAACAAACTATCAATCGCTTCAACCACTTGTTGAGCAGGATGCTTAATTACAAGCTTCAATGACAAGTTATTGAAGAAAAAGTTACTTTCATGAACGGTCTTAGATATGAATTGAAATCGATAGTTTCTACTGGTAAGGCTCACGAACAATTCAATAACTATTCTCTAGCAAAACTGGTGGGAATTCTGAAATCTCATGAAGATGAAGTCACAAAGGAAGCGAAGCTAGTCTCTAATGTTGGTTCGTTGTCGTTGGTTTCTAAAGGTGATAAGCAAAAGAAGTCAGTTGCTGATGATTCTGAATATGACTTTTTGGATGGTGATCTCTCAAAGGAAGATAAAATGTTAATGGTGTCGAACCTAAAGAAGTCCTTCAAGAAGAATTTCTCTCGTTTCTGAAGCAAGTACAAGCACAACAACTCAAACTATGAGAAGCCAGAGAGGAGAACTATAAAAATTCTCAGAATGATGATGAGAAGGAAGAGAAGAAGTTGCTAGGTGATTCTAGATATGACTACAACTATTGTCATGGCAAGAATCATTTTGCAAAATAGTGAATGTTGCGTAAACAGAATGGGAAGAAGGAGAAGGATAAAGATGAAGCCTACTACACTCATAAAATAGAAGAACTTTTAAAGAAAAAATCATCAACTGTGAAACCTATGTTGATGGTACAATAGGAAAGTGATGATGGAAAAGTTGAAGTGTGGCCCACTGACTCGGAGGATGATGAAGTAAGGAAACCTACTCATAGTGGTTGTTTCATGGTGAACTCCGAGAATCAACGTTATGTAGGAAAGTGTTTGATGGTTCAAAGTAGCAATTCGGAAAGGAAATGATACGCAACTGATGGTGGAAAAGCTTCATACAACTGTTTTGCTACAAAGACAATCAAGGAGCAGGTGAGCGAATGCAAGAAGGTTGTCGACAAGGTACACTCTATTCTTAAATCTGTTAATATCCCAACATCACGTTATGATTCTGAATTGAATGATTTGCATTATACAATTTCTAATTTTAGTGATAGCTTGAAAAGGACTCATATTTGTAATTCTAATATGAATGATAATCTTAACAGGATAACATTTAAGAATGAGGAGAGAAGAATAAGAATAAAAGCCTTAGAGGTTGAGATTAATAGATCTAGAGATGATATTATTTTGCTTAAGAGAGATAATAGAGTACTTTTGAAACAACAAAACATTTTTTTTGTTTAATTGCTAAACGTTTGTATTTTAATATAACCAAACTTCATTTAGATTGCGAAATAGGCAAAGGTTTGCATAAGATGATTTTGGCTTTTCTTGAACTAAAAAAAGATGAAATTGATGTTGAATATTATAAATGTGAATCAATTGTATCTTCTTATGAAGTATTTGATTCTTAAAGGGTTGGACTTGAGAAAATTGAAGAATATTTTAAGTCTAAAGAACATAAAAACATGTTGAAAGATATCTTAATCGAAGAAGATAAACAAGAAATCAAAATGAGTGTTATGCAGAAATATGGCTTATTATGCAAGAAATTGATTTCGGAAAATACTCTTAATTTTGAGAATATTTCTGAATTTGATGAAAGCGAAATGAGTGAAATATATGTAAAAGACGAAATTGATTGTTCTAATTTTGTGAAAAATCTTGATGAACCAAAGAAAATTTTAATTTATGAAAACTCAATTGAATTTCTCAAAATTATTGAAAATAAGGGTTCAGAAATTTTGAAAGATGAAGTAACAGTTTTTCCAAGAATTTAGAAAAGACCAAATCAAGTTTTTGTAAAGAAAAGACTGGACAAAAATGACACTTCTTAATTAACGTCCATGGTTGCTCGTGCCAATGCAAAAGGATGTGATGAATTTTTCTCGCCAAAGCCAATTGACAATGCTGATGAAACGAAAGGTCTCTCAGAAATGACCTCCAGGAAATCAAAAGAAAAATACGTTTCAGAACCGTTGAATCATGTGAACTTTGGTCATGATGAGGCCAGACCAAGTGGTACAAAAGATGTTTCAAGTGAAACTTCATTGGAAAAGCATGAAATACCAATTAGAAAAGAAAAATCTCAAGCAAACAATCATAAATCTGCTGAGGAATTGATTGCAAAGAAAAGACAAATAAATGCCAGATACAAAAAGAATTTGATTAAAAGAAAACAATTTTGGAACAAAATTGGAATGAATTCAAATCAAAGTTCTGGAAGTCATCTAGATCCTCTAATCAGAATAAAGTTTCATCTCAAATTCCGAAACCAAAATCTCGTTATTCACCAAAGTTACAAATTTCAATACTGATTACTAAATCAAAAGATTTTGATGTTGAAAATAAAGTTGTTTCAGAACCAGAAATTACTCTCGCAGAATATGAATCATAGTTGAAAAAGGAAGAAAAATAGTTTTTGAAAAAGATGGCTTCAAAATACAAAGAACGTATTCAAAGTAAATCTTTTTTTTAAATAAATCTTTGTGATAAGAAAACTGGAGTCTTTAAAATGGAAAAATGGATGAACAATACTTTGATAAGAAAATCATTTTGGGTTGACAAAACAAAGATTCTTCCGGTTCAAACGAAATTTTCACAAGGACCCAAGTTGGTTTGGGTTCCTAACCTTTTTAATTTCTGCAGGCTATGCATGACGAGCAGTATGATTTGGAATGGTACATTGATAGCGGTTGTTCTCATCACATGACTAGAAGGAAAGCTAAATTTAGAGAGTTTCAGACTTTGAAATATGGAGGAAAAGTGAAATATGGAAACAATGCCACTGGAGAAATAAAATAATATGGTATGATAACGAATGGATAATTCACAATTCGAAAGGTAGCTTACATTGAAGGTTTGCAACACAATCTAATTAGCATTTTTCAATTGCTTGTAGGTACAGGTCTCAAAGTATCTTTTGATGGAGAAGGTTCTGAAATCATAGAAAAAAAATCTAAAGCTATTCTTCTGAATTCAAGCAGGAAAGGAGAAATGTATCCTCTCAATCTAAATCTGATTCAAGGAAAACCATCTATTTGTCTTCTTGCGAAAGCGTCTTCGGATGATTGCTGGTTGTGGCACAAAAGGTTTTCTCATATGAACTTCAAATATATCAACAAGCTTGTGCTTTGTGATCTTGTTCGTGGACTTCCACCTGTGAAATTTGAAAATGAACACTTGTGTGTTGCTTGTGAGCTTGGAAAACAAAGTACAAAGAGTCATTTTTCTATAATGAATACCAAGATCATAGAGCCACTGGAATTATTGCATATTGATCTTTATGGTCCTTCAGCTATCGAGAGCATTGGTGGTAACAAATACATTTTGGTTATTGTTGATGATTTTTCTTGATTTACTTGGGTATTCTTTCTTAAACATAAATCTGATGCAACTTAGAAGCTTATAGAATTCATCAGACAAGTTGAGCTACATTTGCGATAGCCAGTTCAGAAAATTTGATGTGATAATGGTTCGGAATTCAAAAATCATGGATTTGAAGAATTCTTGACAAGAAAAGGAATTTGTTTCAAATTGTCTTTGCCTTACACTCTACATCAGAATGGTGTATTTGAAAGACGAAATCATTATCTTTGTGAAGCTGCAAGGACAATGTTATTGTTTGTGAATCTTCCTCTGTATTTATGGGCTAACACTGTTTCAACTACTTTTTTCTACTCTGAATCGATCTTATATTAACAAACGTTTTCAAATCACTCCTTATGAAATTCTGAACAATCGAAAGCCTAACGTAAATTTTTTTCATGTATTTGGATCCAGGTGCTTTTTATTCATTTCCAATAAAAATAAAAAAAATGATGAGAAAGCTGATGAAGGAATCTTTTTGGGATATTCATTGACATGAAAGGCATATCGTGTTCTGAACAAGAAATCAATGAAGATTGAAGAAAGCTATTAGGTCACGTTTGATGACAATTACATGAAGAAATATCAAAAGGGTGATTATCAAACTCAAGAAATATTCCCATAAAAAATTCTAAGACTATTCCTCTTATGAATCTATATGAGGATTTTTTAAATTTGTTTGATAACCTAAAAAGGCTATTTCCTCATAATCAACCGCCAAGGATAATCATGAGGATGAATTAATAAATATTGTTGATGAAGCTATTGAATAAATAGAGGCTCCTCACGAACAACCTATTCTGAATGCAACTAAAAAACCAACTCATTCAGAACCTCTTGATGCTCCAATCCAGGAGGAGAGTTCAACTCCAAATATCAATTCAAATGTTCCACTCCAAGGGGAGAACTCAAATCCGAATGGTGGGTCACATGCAAATTTCCAGGGGAGAATAAAGAAAATAATGACTCAGGTGCTCAATTGGAATTTGAAGAAATCATTGTTGAAATTGATCCAACCTATGATTAAAACTATCCACCAATGACAAAATAGACCAAAGATCATCCTCGGTCTCAAGTTATCGGAGATTCTTCTTCAGGAGTTCTCACTCATGCTCAACAAAAAGCGAAGTAAACTTCATTATTTTCAAAATTGGAATTTTGCATGTTTAATTCTTTTGTTTCAAATATTAAACCTAAACCCGTTAAAATTGCTCTTGATCATGCAGATTGAGTTCAAGCAATGCAAGAACTTAATGAATTTGGTTGAAAGAAAGTGTGGAGATTGGTTCCCACTCCAGAAAATGCATATGTGGTTGGCATGGAATGGATATTTAGAAATAAGATGGAGAAAGAAGGAAATGTAACTCGCAATAAAGCACATCTGGTCGTCAAAGGATATTGTCAAGAAGAAGGCATCAATTACGAAGAGACGTTCGCTCCTATGGCTAGAATTGAATCAGTTTGCATATTTCTAGCCTATGCTGCTCACAAAAACTTTGACGTATATCAAATGGATGTGAAGTGTACGTTTCTGAATGGAGATCTTGAAGAAACAATCTATGTTGAACAACCTCTAGGTTTTGTGAATGAAAAATTTCTGAATCATTGTTATATTCTGGACAAAGCAGTTTATGGTCTTAAACAAGCTCCATGGGTATGGTATGAAACTCTAACTCATTTTCTAAAATAGTCTAAATTTAAACAAGGTTCTGTTGATCCTACCTTCTTTCAGAAGAAGGAAGGTGACCATTTAATGATAGTTCGGATTTATTTTGATGTCATTATTTTCGATCAATTAATCCCATCTTAACAGCTGAATTCCGGAAATTAATGGAAGCAAAATTTGAAATGAGATCTATAGGTAAAATGAACTTTTTCCTTGGTTTAAATATAAGACAGAGTTTGGAGGGAATATTCATCAATCAAGAAGCATTCACAAAGACATTATTGGAAAAATTTTAAATGGTGGGTGATTCAAAAGTCAAAGTCCCTATGTCGTTCGGAACGAAACTCTCTCTTTCTCATGATAAACTAGCAGCGGATATTACCTTGTTTCGTAAGATGATCAGATATTTATTGTATCTGACATATAGTCGTCCTGACATAATTTTTATTGTTTGTTACTGTGCCAGGTTTCAAGCGAATCCTCGAGAACTTCACATGTTGGCGTTTAAGAACATATTTCGGTATCTGAAGTGAACTACTTCTTTTGGTTTATGGTATCCATCCAATTCAGGAATCTTTGTGCAAGCGTACTCCGATGCTGACTTAGGGGGTTGTGCCTTGATCATAAAAGCACATCAGGTGGATGTCAGTTTCTGGATGTAAAGCTTGTCACTTGACAATCTAAGAAACAAACCTGTGTATCCTTATCCACAGTTGAAGCAGAATACATTGCATCATCATGTACATCCCAAGTGGTTTGGATTCAGAATCAACTAAGAAACTCAGAATCAATATGAAAAGAATTCCATTATATTGTGATTTCGCAACTTCCATACGAATCTGCCACAATCCGATGCAACATTCCAAGACAAAGCATATAACATTGAGATACCATTTTATAACGGACCATGTCGAAGATGGTAATGTGGAAGTTCACTTTGTTCAATCCTCAGATCAGTTAGCAGATATCTTTACGAAGGCCTTACCAGAAGTATCATTCAATCAAATTCTACAAGGCTTGGGGATGATTGAAGCTTAATCGGTTCTGAAATCCACATCATAATTGTAAGAGTTACTGTAGCATTCCGAATGGTTTCGATCTTCGGAAGCTATCAGAATTTATCGTTCACTTTCGAACTATTGGAGTTACTGTAGCATTCCGAATGGTTCCAATCTAAGCTCCATACTTCATCTACATACTGAGAATGTCCTTTTAAGGGTAAAGTTTCCAACTTTACCCGTTAATACCCTTACTTAATGGGTCTAGATTAAACCCTAAATCTTTAGGACCAAGGTCTTAGTCCACAAGTCATCAATACTCCAAGCTAAAGCATACAAACAGAGATCTAGACCCTAAACACTACATGAACACGTAAAGCTTCCACCTTTCCCTCCATGCATGACCTTTTGGAGCTTAAAAGGCCAAAATGACATCCTATAGATTGCATGGGGCTTCAATGGCCAAAGTTTGCACCTTTATGCAATGAAAGCCCTCCATGATCCTAGATCTGATGGTTTACTCACTTGGGACGTCCATATCCTAAAGATCAAGCTTCTTGGACCAAAAACCCAATAAAATGATAATAAAGAGATCTAGGAAGTTACTAAGCAATTTTGAGACTTGCTTACCATAAAATGCTGAAAATGAAATGGGGTCTCAGGATCTACTAGCTTCTTCTCGAATCCCTAAGCTTCTCCCTCCTTCACAAGCTTCAACACATACAAAGTTTCACTCAAAATGGCTCACAAGTTCACAAATGCATTAGGGTTTCTGAATCTAGGGTTTGGGATTTGGAAGCTGGAAATGAGGCCATCATGTGGGGATTAAGATGCGTAAATAGGGTTAAAAACCCGAAAATTAGGGTTTCATTCTGGCAGCCCTAATCGTCGAGTTGAGGGCTCACAACTCGTCGAGTAGGTTACTTAAAACTCGCGTCACTTCTGGTCTCTACTCGACGAGTTTAGGGCTCCCAACTCGTCAAGTTGCTCTACAAAAATGAATAATTTAATTTAAATGCATAAGGAATCTTTGAGACATCCCCGAAATACAGTCCAAAATTTTCATTTTTAATTTATACAAAAAAACCATAGTAACCCAATGCATCTCATAAAAACATAAGTGATAGTATCTCAAAACATTATATCAAAACACTATATCAAAATCACATGTCCAAATATCAAAGTAAATCATCCTAGGCTAAACGTTGTGGTAAGTGCAATGCAATCATCCCGAGCTCTTCCCCTTACTAGCAGAAATACTTGAAACCAAAACTGAAAACTGTAAGCACAAAGCTTAGTGGGTCTCCCCAAGCTACCACATACCATACACATAATCATATAATCTCATATAACATACATTGGGCCTCGCCCTGCTACATCGGGCCCCGCCTGGCATCGTCCTTGCCCGACATCAGACTGCATCTGGCATCGGTCCCTGCCCGGCATCGAGCAAAGCTCAGCATACGTATGAGCATATATACTATTACACATAAACATAAGCATAATCACATAATCATAGACATATAACATTCCTCAGGCCCCGCCTGACATTAGACCGAGATCTGGAAAGCATACAAACATTCCTCTGGAGCCTCCCCAATATCGGACCGTAGTCTAGAAACATACAGATACATACACTTGCAAAAATCAAAAAGACATCAAGCATACAAATATTCAACGGGTACCGCCCGGGCATCAGATTGAAACCCGGAAAACATATAAACCTACTTCGGGCCCTGTCCGGCATCGGAACTTTGTCCGGAACATACTAACATACATAAACAAGCCGACATTGATGCCTTCGACCCGTTCGTATAGGAAAAAACTGATGGGATTTGTACAAACAATCCTATGTGTGCATGCAACCCTAGAATTGGATCTATGTTTTCACTATTAGATACACAACATAATGAACACATAAAGAAATCCTAATTCTAGCATATAAGTAATCATATTAACATAAGAATAGGTTTATAATATTACCTTGATTGTTATGTAGCAATAACAATCCCAAATCTCCTTGTATTGACTTTGGAAGGCTTAGAGTCACAAGTGTCACTCCTCTAATGGTTCACAAACACCAAGAGCAAATGGAGAAGCAAGAGAGAGAGGGAAGAGGTATAAAATTCGTTTCTAGGAACCCTAGACAAGGTATCGACGAATTCTTATGGCCTTAGGGTTATTTATATAGGTGTAGAGATTAGGTTTCAGTCCTTATCCTTATCTAGTTGCTTGCCCACCAAGCAACCATAAGATAAGCCTTGAAAACCCTTATCTTTTATCCTTTGGACGATTTCAAGGATCCTTATCTCCTTGAATTCGTTCAACCCATATTTATTATAACCATTACCATATTTTGTAACTATCACATAATTACAATTCAGCCCCTCTAGTTTAGTTAATTACATTTGATCACAAAATTAATTCTTAATTAATTATTGACCAATATTAATTAAACAAATATGATTTCTCCTTTAATATATTATTCTTATAACATATTAATAAATCATAATAACCTCTCTCTTTATTTATTTCTCCAATCAAGTTGCTTTGGTGAAGGCAACCCAAAAGGACCATGCACCATCGGGTCAAGTACATACCAAAATAGTTATGGACTTAGACACTAATCCAACAGTCTCCCACTTGGATAAGTCTAATAACTATTATGCGTATGACTTCAGATCTTGATCTGCAATCGTAGCTTTCCAAAGCCGCTGTCAACTCTGATCCTATTAGATACGCGTGTCCTTAGATGAGGGATCATATATTTCTCCATTCTAGATATCATATGAGATATGATTTCAAATCATTCTCTTTGTACTATATCTCGATTTCCGATTTATGACGACTGACTAATTGAACAAATCAAATTAGCCCTAGCCCGACCGAGCATTTACGTTTGTCATCACAAAATCATCGAGGGGCCCAAAGATATCGCTTTTATCCTTCTT
This sequence comes from Lactuca sativa, assembly GCF_002870075.4. NCBI lineage: Eukaryota > Viridiplantae > Streptophyta > Magnoliopsida > Asterales > Asteraceae > Lactuca > Lactuca sativa. The sequence goes on from NC_056627.2 coordinate 297,445,010, forward strand.
TGGATAAAAGGAACGGATAAAATTTGATACAATGCTCGCTTGCACTCACTCACCAAATCACACACAATAATATGTTTTATAACACCAAATTACTAGTGTGTTTACATATTATCAATGTGCAACCGATTCGCAAGATACAACTCACACATCTCGGTTTCAAGAATATAAGATGTTATCGTCTCACCAATCACTCGTGATACAATTCATGGAGTGATCCAAGTGAGCGTGGGTTTAATCCAATGCTCAAATTCATATTCATAAGCACTCATGAACGTTGCAGCAAACATTTGCTTATGTCTAATGCTCTTTAGACAATCCACACACCAATTCACGACAGTCTTCATTCATATCTACTTCCAACATATGAATGACTGTGGCTCGTTCGAATAATTCGATTATTCTTAATAAACTCAATTATTCTGGAAGTCAAAACATGCAAATGTGAAACACAAGAATAATACTAATCCCATATGGCCTCAAACCTTTGAGTATAAATAAAACACCTTTTATTTATCACCATATTGATTACTCATTATTTGTCGTTTCGGGTAATCAACTTCTTACTTGAATTACAACACTTGTCCCATGCTCCTAGCATGCACACAATGTTTACCTATGGTTCTTACTTTGTGAAATAGATCACATTGAACACATTTCCAATCATTCTCAATTCACAACTCCAAATCCTTTTCATAAGTGAAAGAATATCAAATTCTTGCTACTTATAGAATATGCTAGATTCTAACATTCTATGCAACTTATACTTTCATAATGTCACTGCACAAAAGTCACAAAGACTATTGCCAATTATATTACAAAGTCTTTTATCGGAAATTGTTACAAGACAATTCCTTAGATATGATGTCTCTCACTCAAAGTACATTCCTTTGAATATCCTTTTGCATAAAAGTTTCTAATCTAGTCATAAATTATCAATATTCAATTCCCAATATGGATACATTTCCATATTTTCCATATGACAACTTATTCTTAATAGAATCTTATCTATTCCTAATAATGTCGATATGGTCCATCTAATATGAAAACATTTCCATATCTTCCAATACTATACTTCCAACTACTCACAAGTAACCAATCCTCGTCGAACTTGGATTGTCCTTTGATAGTTGTTTAATTATTTTAGTCTAAACCAATTCTAGTCCTTTTTCCCTCTAAATGCGCTAGACATTTGGAAAATTTTAGAATGGTCAAACATTAAAGCATTTGCAATCGATCCTATACTCGAAGCGTATGGGACACGACACATTATGTTTTATTTGCTATGTACTCAAATTTCGAATTGTGAAGAGGAATTTCGTAATCATAATTGAAAATTTAATAACACACTATTTACCTTTGACTAAATTTATTAACATTTCTCAACCTAATCCTTTAGATTTGAAATGAAGCATAATATTCTCTCCCTTAATTATAGCAAAACAACATTACAACCCTTACGACTTTGCAAGGTATAACTCTTGTTTTCTATATTTAATATTGCCAACTTGCAATAGGTGCCTTAATAATCATATAATCATAACTTTTATGATCCCACTATCATGATGATTATTATAAATGTAACACTTATGCTCCCACTAGCTTCGACATGTATTCAGAAACAACTTAACTTTCAGAAAAACAATGCTTATTGAATTTCTTAAGTTCATGTTTCTCATACTTAGTGCTTTGATAATATTTTATCAAGGCTTCTTGAACTTATACACCTTTGCCTTCGATAGTTCATATGTGTGTCTAAACACTTAAGACTAATTTCCAAACCTCAGAATTCAAATTATGGAAAGGGATACCGTAACCATAATCGAATTCGAGAATGCAATTTTACAATCACTATCTTCTTAAATCTTTCTTAGTGAAAGCATTTCCTCACAATCATTTTCATGAAGGAGGAAATCTTATGACACTTAGATTTAAACGGTGTATTTGTTCCTATCCATGTGAATTTGTTAAAAACAAAGTTTACGACAAATTCAAACTCATATGGATCGAACTTTCTTAATCTCGATTTCTTGCCTTATGGTAGCACAACTGCCCACCATGTCTTCCAAGTCGTTAAGCAGCTCACCTTTTCTTATCAATGTACTTTCCATTGATCAAGGTCCTTGCCTTTTATGCATTCAAATGAGAACTCATAGGATTCACATGCATAATTAACTCGATTGGATTGGCACAGAAACAAAATAATGTCAACACGATAGGTTGTAAACCTCAACTCGTGTGTTAGTGATGATCGATAAGGTTTATTTGATTTGTTCTTGAAACCTTTCAAGACCATTAAGACTCCCACCGACTCCTTGACATATAAGATTCTCTTGTCAACAACCATTTCTTGACAAACAAATATTCAGGAGTTAGTGTAGCTTTTATCAAACACTTCATAAATTGGTCCTAGTTGGTCTTTGTCTTATCCAAGACATCACAACTTTCCACATTTGATGAATGTTATAAACCTTCTTAATACTTATCACTCAATTTCACAATCTTAACTCTAAGACTTGTTTTTGGAACGAAGTATGATTGACTTCTTGATTTAACCATTTCTTCAATTCTTGATTCCTCTTCTTAGACATACAATTGTACTACGACTCACTTAGAGGATCAATTGAGATATGGTTCTTAATCATTAAGACCCATCATAAAGCATAAAAGGTACTCTCCGTTCTTCTTAGAATGGAGAAACTTTTATCTTTCTGCCTACTTGATTCTTCTTATTCGTTCTACTATTGATTTAAACCTTTTTTCAATCAATCTAGAATTACACTTAATCTTGTAAGTATAATCACATTTACTATTATGGTGGACTTGATCAACACGCAACTTTGTGTGCTCGATCTCCTAGTCCTTCACTTGACACTTTGTCAATGAATTAGTCTAATTTCCAAATGTGAAATTTCTCATTCATCGTGCAACCAAGTTGCATGATTCCAAGTTTCTGTCCAATTGAAACTTGGGCGATGAGAAACTCTCCCTATTTGGTAAATTCTCGACTTTCCATAAATAACATAATAAGAACCAAATCCATTATTGCTAATAATAGAAACATCCAAGCATCAATTTTTCATATACACCATTGCAAGGATAAATAAATAATATAAAATCAAAATTTATTTTATTGCGGAAAAAATTTTGTCCTTACAATGCAATTCATTGAAAAACTATGGTAATACATCTTTCTTAGCAATCTAATTCTAACTCTAAGTAGTAGCTCAAGAATCTAATCTTTGAGAAATGCGATGGAAATCCATTCCTTCACGGTTAGATTTTGCTCACTTCTTCCCTTAAGCTTCCTTTCTTTTTTTCGATCCTACAAAACATCAATTGTAATCTTATCACATTATGTATTAAGAATCTAGAATAGAAGCTTAATAGAGTTAGTCAATGGATTTTACCTAAAGCAAAGCCATACGTTTTGACTCTCCCATCTCTTAGATCTCTTAGGTAAATAGGGCAGCTTCGTCTCCAATGCCCTTTCTCTTGGCAATAACAGCAAATTGACTCTTTTGGAACATGCCATGGAACTACTTCAGACATTGCCTTTCTCTTATGATCAAACTTTTCGATCATAGCATGTCTTTCGTTGCCATTATCTATATCCATAGAAGTCTTGAAGGCAGATTCACCAATCAACTTTGCTTTTCTATTGTGCCAAACCATTGCTGATTCAGCAGCAATAAGCATATATGTGAGATCTATAAGGGTCACGCCGTGGTTCATCATATAGTACTCTCTTACGAACTCACTATACGAGTTAGGAAGTGACTGAAGAACCCAATCAACAGTCATTTCCTCACAGACAATGGATCCCAACATTCTTAACCTATCAATGTGTGACTTCATCCCTATGACGTGTGCACACACCGACTTTCCTTCTTTATGTTTACTTGCCAAAAGGGCTTGAGTGATCTTGAACTTTTCAAGTCTTCGAACTTGTGGGTTAGGGAGAATAATCGGAGGAGGAGGAGGAGGAGGAAGTGAAGTATGATCTCTTGTTCCTCGATCGAATCGTGGAATATCATCTTCATGTGGAAAGCTTGTTCCACGGGATTTGGGAAGACCATAGTTGTCGAACTTTGACATCTACAAAACGGGAGAAAACGAATTCAATTTAGTTGATTGATTAAGTCCTTAGTAAATCACCCAAATGAGTTACTAAGGCTAGGACCCAATACAATATTCTACAACTCGGGAGAGGGATGCCGTAACCCTAATTGCAGAATATTTGAAGGTAAGTGAATGACGATTCACTAATTTCCACCACGAAAAATGAAAAAGAATTTAAGTTTTAAATCTATGAAAACTCCTAGATCCTTTGAGATTCATTGAACTTTCAATGGCATGTTTAAATCTCGATATGCCCCTCTTGTTTGTGACTGGGATGCCGAGGATCACAAAGCGGGTGTGAATAACCATGCAAACTTACATGGTGCCCTCACATGTTACAATCATCTATTCGATGTGCCGGTAAACCACACACGCTCCACCGAACTATGACAAACATTGAGTCACCCTTTGTTACCTTCACTTAGAACCATTTAGTGTGCCGGTAAACCACACACGCTCCAGTAACGTCTTCGCAAGGGTACAAAGTGTAATTTCATGGAATTGCATCAATTCACTTTTGCCTAAGTAACTAAGATTGGGAATTTTATGAAAACATTTAGTTACTTTAATAATTCATTATACTTATAATGGAAGGTTTCGTCTTATCCTACCCATTCGGCTAACGACCCTCCACTAGTCAAGAGTGCGGTGGGTAAGAGTGGATACCCATTCAATCGCCATTTTATAGGCAATTTCCTTAAACACCCCTTATAGACCAACTTCGTGAATGAGGCCTACTAACGGTAAGACTGACTTTTACTCATTCATATATATAATGTTAGACTTTTAATGTTATATATAATATAGGGTGTGTTTTACACTTTAAAATAGTAGGTGGTCAAATATAACAATTATATTTTCAATTGTAAACCAAAACTTTTATGGATTTATTAAACTTCTTTTAATTATACACCTTAATTAATTAATAAAACCATAAGGGTGTAATTTGAACCTTTTCAAAACAATACTAGGGTTTTAGAATTTAACATTCTAATTAAACTTTTAATCAACTTTTAAATTCCAAAACTTGAGGGTAAGTTTTGAAACTTTTCAAAACAATTTAGTTTTAATCTCTCTTAAAATTTTCGAATTTATGCCATATAAATTAATATTTTAAATATTAAAACTCTTGATTTAATAATTATCTTGAATTAGACTATTAATTTAATTATTAAATCATAAGGGATTATCTAAATCATGAGGATAATTACCATTTATACATTTAAGATATCCTAATCCCTTAATTATCTCTCTAGATTTCGAAATTATGGTTAGGATAATGCAAAATCTATAATTACCATATATAACAACTAGAGGATAATTACAAGATATGGGATAATCTAAATCCCTAAAATTTAGGATCTTATCTTGGGGAGGAGGCTAATTTTGAAAATCATGGGGTTTTTCAAACCCTAGATTTTGAAATCTTGAGGCTTAAGTAAAGGATTTGAAACCCTTTCAAATTTTCGCAAATTAGGGTATAGAAACCCTAATCTCGAAATTTCTAGCCTCCTAGGGTTTATTGGCTATAAACCCTAATATTTCAAGTTCATACAATTGTATAATACTAATTGAAAACAAGTGAACCAAAGGCTCTGATACTATTGATGGGATTTGTACAAACAATCCTATGTGTGCATGCAACCCTAGAATTGGATCTATGTTTTCACTATTAGATACACAACATTATGAACACATAAAGAAACCCTAATTCTAGCATATAAGTAATCATATTAACATAAGAATAGGTTTATAATATTACCTTGATTGTTCTGTAGCAATAACAACCCAAATCTCCTTGTATTGACTTTGGAAGGCTTAGAGTCACAAGTGTCACTCCTCTAATGGTTCACAAACACCAAGAGCAAATGGAGAAGCAAGAGAGAGAGGGAAGAGGTATAAAATTCGTTTCTAGGAACCCTAGACAAGGCATCGACGAATTCTTATGGCCTTAGGGTTATTTATATAGGTGTAGAGATTAGGTTTCAGTCCTTATCCTTATCTAGTTGTGTGACATCCCCATTTTCACGGCCAAAAAAGACCGATGTTGTTTATGCTTTATAAAAATCAGAGTACTTCATTTTATAAAAATGTTGCGGAATTTGTTCCCAGAAAAACATGGTAAATACGTTATTAAAACATTTTCGAAGAAACGTATTTATTTCATTTTAAAACGTTTGGGATGTCATCGTTAATACAGAAACATAAGCATAAACAGAACTTACAATTATTTACACTAGTGATCTACATCTCTTTAAATCTCTCAGTGTAATGTCACTTCATATCAACACCTGTGATATAAATAAACTGAGTGGGTCAGGTTGGGAAACCTGGTGAGTACATAGGGTTTTCAACCCACAATAATATAATTATTATGTTTAAACAATCAAACAATCAACCCAATTACCCATCCCCATTATCTTCTTTATTCTTAAGGATCTACCCTAAGAATCAGCTATTTCTCATTCATTCATTCCTAAGGATCATCCTAAGGAAACAACATGAAGTCCATTGTTGCCAATGACACATTGGTCAAGCGCAGCTGCTAATATTGTCACTTAGGCTCAGCTGCCAGAATTAGGACATTTTCTATGAGGCGCTTCTGCCGGTATTGACCTTTAAACACTACTATCATGGTCATAAGGCTCCCTATTAGGCGCAGCTGCCGATACTATCCTTAGAGCGCAGCTGCTAGGACGTTTACCGTAGATCTAAATCATCTACGGGTTGTGGCGCAGCTGCCAGTGCTCATCTATAGGGTACTAGGTCCACTGCTGCCAATGTATACCTATAGGGCACTAGGTCCGTACTACTAATGTTCCTCTATTTCAGCTTTAATCCATCATCATTCATCTACCCATGTTTTATCCAACATATTTTGTAGATATAAAATACTTTATACAGTTTACATCATTTAAAACATGTATAAAAATCTTTCACCAGCATAGACAACAAGTATTCAGACAATATGCACACATAACACGTAATTTATATTAAAATACTTCATATCTATGTGTAAGATGAAAGAGACCATGCACTCACCTGATTAGGTGGTGATTCCGAACTCAGACAGCACTTCGTTATCTCAAAACAATTTTCCTCGACAAAACCTAGTATCAATACCACTAGGGTTTAGTTTTTAACGTTAACCACGACTAATTAATAGTCTAGCTATTATTACTATTATATAAGCATTAAATAACACTCAATATAACTCATAATAATAGCCCAAATAATTATTTTAAGGTCCTAATAATGTTACTATAATTAAATAAAATCTATATTAAATATAGTATAGGCGTAGCTCACTTACAACGAGTTTTTATTAAAAACCGGGCTTCGCTGGAGCAGCGCTTCCAAGCCGAAAACTTTTCTTCTCGGAGCCGTCGGGCGCTCCGGGGCTTTCTTCTCGTGCTAGGGAGGTTCCGTAGACTTGGGAGGGGTTTAGGGAGGCTAGAGAGAAGTTAGAGAGAGAAAGAGAGGCTTATGGTGTGAAGAAAATATGAGGAGTTCACCCTTGTATTTATAGGAGTTTTATAGTAAAGTAGTCTCTAAGCTTCGTCCGTAACTTTTGCATACGAGCTCCGTTTTTGTCTGTCTTTTTACCGTTGAGTTCCTATTAATGAGATCTTCAACTTTCATTTAGACCTCGTTGGCTAATTCTCATTCTATCTCGGATTTACAAAACTGTATCGAATTCGCCGCGCTCGAAAAGTAGGGACTAAGCTTCGTCCATAACTTTCGCATACGAGTTCCGTTTTTGTCTGTCTTTTTACCGTTGAGTTCCTATTAATGAGATCTTCAACTCTCATTTAGACCTCGTTGGCTAATTCTCATTCTATCTCGTATTTACGAAACTGTATCGAATTCGCCGCGCTCGAAAAGTAGAGACTAAGCTTCGTCCATAACTTTCGCATACGAGTTCCGTTTTTGTCTGTCTTTTTACCGTTGAGTTCCTATTAATGAGATCTTCAACTCTCATTTAGACCTCGTTGGCTAATTCTCATTCTATCTCGTATTTACGAAACTGTATCGAATTCGCCGCGCTCGAAAAGTAGAGACTAAGCTTCGTCCATAACTTTCGCATACGAGCTCTATTATCGACGTTCTTTATATCCACGCGTTGGTATTTATGAGTACTACAACTTTCATTCAGATCCCGTCGGCTAAAAATCGACCGATCTAAAATTCAGATTTCGGGCTGTGCACTGCTATGCTAAATCTTAGAAAAATCATAACTTCCTCATATGAAGTCAGATTTGGCCTTTCTTTTTATTGATGTTCTTAGTTTAACATATTCTACGACTTTCGTTTAGATCGCTAAGGCTAAATCTCGCTCTATCATAAATTCACTATTTACGTTTCCCGGTATCGTGCCGGTTCCGTCGCGAAACTTCAACGGGTCATAACTTCTTCGTTATAACTCGGTTTTCGGCGTTCTTTATATGTACGAAAACCTTGTAACATACTCTACAACTTGGTTAAGATTATTTAAATAATCTTTTGTCGAAAAGTCGTTTTCGACCCCTATTGCCTCTAATTTGACTAGCCCAGATTTGCGGGCGTTACAAGTTGTTTGCCCACCAAGCAACCATAAGATAAGCCTTGAAAATCCTTATCTTTTATCCTTTGGACGATTTCAAGGATCCTTATCTCCTTGAATTCGTTCAACCCATATTTATTATAACCATTACCATATTTTGTAACTATCACATAATTACAATTCAGCCCCTCTAGTTTAATTAATTACATTTGATCACAAAATTAATTCTTAATTAATTATTGACCAATATTAATTAAACAAATATGATTTCTCCTTTAATATATTATTCTTATAACATATTAATAAATCATAATAACCTCTCTTTTTATTTATTTCTCCAATCAAGTTGTTTTGGTAAAGGCAACCCAAAAGGACCATGCACCATCGGGTCAAGTACATACCAAAATAGTTATGGACTTAGACACTAATCCAACAAAAACTCACCTTAAATGTCAAGTGAAGTAACTGAACGTCTCTGCTCCTGCAACCGGCTCTACTCACGGCTTATACAGAAATAACCTGATATGGGCATATCTAGTTATAAAATCCATGCATTATCTTAATAGTTTATGTTGATTTTATCTCATTTAATGAACAAAAGGTACTTAATTAGCTTAATATTTCAATTTCAGCAATAAAAGACATGCTTGGATGAAAAAGGAAGAGGATTGAGTGATTGGAAGCTTAGAGATCAAGGATTGAAGAGAGAAGCTGAATAAAAGAAGAAAGTCGACGAGTTTTTACTAGAAACTCGACGAGTTTATTAGAATATTCTAGATTCTAAGATGCCTTGCCGTACACGCTGTATACGCGGATTATCGGAAAAACTCGACGAGTTATTCTTAAAAACTCGTCGAGTTGACGCTATTTTCAGAATTTATATATAGAAACTCTTTTCATTCGAACCCTAACTTTTTGTGGAGGCTAGCTGCGATTATTGAAGACCAGAAGGGTTCTTGGAGCTGCTATTTCCGAGATTGCTACATAAGAGACAATTTAGAAGAGAATCAAAGGCAAATAATCATTCTTCTTTTCTTAATCTTTGTTTTGAACCATGTTTGAATCATTAGATTTTGATTTTAGATTATTACTTGTAGTAGATATGAGCTAAAAGCTTTTTACTTATGTTTGGATGAGATAATCTTATGAACATGGTTTGATTGAGTGGTTGGATTAATATAAATTTGGTTCTTCATCTTGTTAAGCTTGTTAAAGATCCTCATGTATTGATGATAAATGTTTTTTGTTATTAAGTAAGTTATTGAGTTGCATGAACATCTTCTTGATTACTTGATTCATATAGTTTTGTGAATACAAGATTGTATGCCTAGGAATAGTGAACATGAAACTTGGGTTAACTAGAAAATATGTAAATCAATGTGTGAGCATGTGTGATGAACAACCACATATGAGTTGATTGAATTGAACAAATTCGATTAGCTATTATTACAAGTATTACTTGATATAAACTGAACACTAGGAAACTTGTTAGTTTAATCAACTGGCCGCTGTTTGAATTAACTTGTCTACTAAAGGATTGGTAATAGTGAACATGAACCCAATCACATTAGGAATCGGTAACCATTGACATATTGATCCACTGCACTTGCCACGAAATCAACCATAAGAATAAGTGAATCAAATCTGAATAGAAGTCTCTTTTATCATTGAATCTAGTTGTCTTTTCTTGTTCTTCTTAGTTGTTAATTGTCTTTGTTTAAGTGTTAATTGATTGTTTAAGTTTCTTGTCTTGCAAAACTAGAGAAACCCCTACTTTTATTAATTGTTTTAATTAGATAATATTAGCATTTATTTTAATTGTTTACCGTTCCCTGTGTTCGATACCCTACGTACCTGAACTAAACTGCTAATCCATAGGTACATTGCCTTTCGTGTGTTTGTCTTTGTATTTAAGTTAGTAGGATTAAAACTAGTTCGTTTCACACACATCATAACCCCTTAGATACCATTCCTTTCTTAAGACCCATTCATGGGTCAACCTTGGTCAAAGTCAATGTCAAAGTCAAAGTCAACGCTCGGTCAAAGCCAAAGTCAACACTCCGAGTTGACTCAACTCGTCGAGTCATCCCCCTGACTCGCCGAGTTTCCTTGCTACTCGTAGTCGTGATAAAGCGAGTCAACTCCTCGAGTCCTTCCTCAGACTCGTCGAGTTCTAAACTTTACAGAATCAGGACAAATCAACTCAACTCGTCGAGTTCCTCTATGGACTTGACGAGTTCATCAATATGATTGAGCCATCTTAATAGATTAAGCTCCTATCCTTCAGATCTAAGCTCCATACTTCATCTACATACTGAGAATGTCCTTTTAAGGGTAAAGTTTCCAACTTTACCCGTTAATACCCTTAATTAATGGGTCTAGCTCAAACCCTAACTCTTTAGGACCTAGGTCTTAGTCTACAAGTCATCAATACTCCAAGCTAAAGCATACAAACAGAGATCTAGACCCTAAACACTACATGAACACGTAAAGCTTCCACTTTTCCCGCCATGCATGGCCTTTTGGAGCTTAAAAGGCCAAAATGACATCCTATAGCTTACATGGGGATTTAATGGCCATAAAGTTTGCACCTTTATGCCATGAAAGCCCTCCATGATCCCATATCTGATGGTTTACTCACTTGGGACGTCCATATCCTAAAGATCAAGCTTCTTGGACCAAAAACCCAATAAAATGATAATGAAGAGATCTAGGAAGTTACTAAGCAAGTTTGAGACTTGCTTACCATAAAATGCTGAAAATGAAATGGGGTCTCAGGATGTACTAGCTTCTTCTCGAATCCCTAAGCTTCTCCTTCCTTCACAAGCTTCAGCACATACAAAGTTTCACTAAAAAATGGCTCACAAGTTCACAAATGCATTAGGGTTTATGAATTTAGGGTTTGGGATTTGGAGGCTTGAAATGAGGCCATTATGTGGGGATTAAGATGCTTAAATAGGGTTAAAAACCCCGAAATTAGGGTTTCATTCTGGCAGCCTTAAAACTCGCATCACTTCTGGTCTCTACTCGACGAGTTTAGGGCTCCCAACTCGTCAAGTTGTCTACAAAAATGAATAGCTTATAATTTAAATGCATACCAGGAACCAGGCATTACAATTCTCCCCCACTTATCTTAGAGTTCGTCCTCGAAGTCTGGGGCATCAGGAAATAACTCTGGGTAATGCTCCCTCATCTCCTCCTCAGGCTCCCAGGTCCACTCCGAGCCCTTGCAGTGCTACCACTGCACCTTCACCAACTCCACCCTCTTGTTCCTTAGCTCCTTCATCTTCTTGTAGAGAATAGCTACTGGTCTCTCGATGTAGTTCAGGTTGTCGTCAACCTGTATATCCTCTAAAGGCATAACCGCTGAGTCATCCACTAAGCACTTCCACAGCTGACAAACATGGAAAGTGTTGTGGATTTGACTGAGCTCTGCTGGAAGATCCAAATGGTAAGCAACCTCGCTCACCTGAGCCAAAACCCTAAACGGACAGATGTATCTGGGGCCCAACTTTTCCCACTTCCTGAACCGGATAACACCTTTCCAACGTGACACCTTCAGGAGAACAATGTCACCCACCTAAAACTCCAAGTCTGAACGGAACTTGTCGGCATAGTTTTTCTGTCGACTTTGAGCAGTCTGGAGCCTGCCCCGAACTTGCTGGATCCTCTCAGTGGTCTTGAGTACTACCTCAATACTCTCCATGACCCTCTGTCCGACCTCGCCCAACAGATTGGGGTCCTACACTTCCTCCCGTAAAGCATCATGAAGGGAGGTTGGTCTATGCTAGCGTGGTAGCTGTTGTTACACAAAAATTCGCTAACGGAAGATACGTATCCGAACTGCCTACAAAATCCAATACACATTCATGTACCATGTTCTCTAGAGTCTAAACCATCCTCTCACTCTGGCCATCCGTATGAGGGTGGAAAGCGGTACTGAAGTGAAGTTGAGTACACATCTCGTCGTGAAACAGCTTCCAAAATCTGGAAGTGAAAAGAACATCGCTGTCTGACACCACCGAGACCAGTACTCCATGATGTGCCACTACATCACGAACGTAGATCTCAACTAGATTCTCAGCTGATATTATCTCCTGGATCGGGATGAAATGAGCGCTCTTGGTCAACCGATCCATGATGACGCCATATCGAATCTACTCCATGTGTAGTTCTGGGAAGCTTCGTGATGAAATCCATAGTGATATCTTCCCATTTCCACATGGGAATGTCTAACGGCTGCATCTTGCCGTGAGGCCTCTGGTGTTCGGACTTGACCTTCCTGCAGGTCAAGCACCGCTCCACGTACCATGCTATGTCTTGCTTCATGCAAGGCCACCAATAATCAGGGTGAAGATCCCGATACATCTTTGTCTCCCCGGGATGGATGGAGAACCTCGACTTGTGGGCCTCATCCATCAGAACCTATCGTACTCCGCCCCAGTATGGAACCCAGAAATGGTGCATAACTTTGCTCTAACTCATAGCATATGCTATGATGTTAGCTTTGTGTAGGTGAAAATACCCTCTTAGTCATTATATCTATTCACATCTAGCAATCTCCATCGTCTCGTACTCCGGTCTTGGTAGTCCATAAGGTATCTAAGACTCTCACAATCATCATATATTGTACATTCTAACTCCTTCAGTTAGTGCCTTCAAATCCTTTAGAGTAAATGATTTTCAATTATGAGTTATGGATCATAATACTAACCCGTGTGGTCTCATCTACCTTTAGGCATAAAAACCTCTCCTTTTGTTAATTCAACATACAACCTAGTTCATTATCAGTCGATCATAGTAACCAGGCATGTCATCGATCCTTTCAAGCAATGTCAAAGTTGAAACATCTCTTAATTTCCTTCTCAGTACTGTTGAAGTTGTTTGTCATTCATCATCACACCTGATGTTTCCTTCCAACTGCTTAGAGAACTCAATCAGGTTTTTGGGTTATGCCCAAAATCCCTAAGAATAATTAGACAATAATATGCAAAAGGGATCCTCACCATAGTCTTACCCAAAATTTAAACCTTTCTTTTCAAGAAGAATACACTCCATTCTTAAGACCACTTTAGAAATATTTTTACCTCGGGAAGAACCTAGGTAAATTTTCTAATAGTATTCGACTTGGCAGTGGGAACTTTCTGTAATTTGTGGATGATTTTAGGAAATTCCGCATGATAATTGTATCTACTTCTCCTAGGTCCCCATTATGCCTTTAGAAATCACGCTATAATTTATAGCATATGACTTCTTCTTCCTTAGCATCTTCAATACTTCAAACATATAACATTCATACTCTTCCCATGACACGGAGTAGACCTTCATGTCACTCACATTTTTCATCATATTCATGATTGTTGTTGGTGCATTCATAAGTCTGAATGGTATAACAACGAGCTAATAGTGTCCAAATTGATTTTGAACACTGTCTTGTGTACACCTCCTTCTCTATCCTTCATCTGCTTAATGGTAACTTGCTCAAACATAAAGTTTGGAAAACTGGTTTGCTCCTCATAACTTATCAACTAGGTCGCCAATTCTCTAAGTTTATCTTCATTCTTTGTGATCCAACAGGAGCCTAGGCAGCCTTATGTCATCTACCGATACTCGAATATCCAACATCAAACTCCTCAGCTGTAACTCTCGCGTTTCCAGGCTAGGCATTATCATTGATGTAATAGTCTAGGTTATCCCTTGTAACTCTTTTTGGAGTATTAATGATGAAATATTTGAGTATTATGTGAATTATGTGTATTTGTGTGCTTATTACTTAATTATAAAGATATAATTAATAAATGATAAAACTAAGAGTCAAAATTGAAGTGTGAGATAAGCCCGATATCTTTGCATAAAGATGTAGTGGTCGAACCAAGGATTTCGAAGATATAAAGAATGCCGAAATCCGAGTTATAACGAAGAAGTTATGACCTGTCAAAGTTTCGCGACAGAACCGACAACGCTGAATGACGTAAAAAGTGAAATTTACGTTAGAGAGATATTTAGCCTTAGGGATCTAAACGAAAGTCGTAGAGTTTGTGAAACCGAGAGCGTGCATAAAAAGAACGCCCAAATCTGACTTCGTATGAGGAAGTTATGATTTTTCGAAGTTTCGACTTAGCGGTATGCAGCCCGAATACTCGATTTGAGACCGAGCGACTTTTAGCCGAAACAATCTAAATGAGAATCGAATATCTCATTAATAATCGAATATCTCATTAATAGGAGTAAAACGATAAAAAGATAGGCGAAAACGGACGTCGCATGAAGAAGTTATGATTTTATAACGAAGTTTTCCTGTCCTGGCCTACTAAAAATAAATAATAAAAATAAAGTCAAAATTAGCCAACGAGTCTAAACGAAAGTTGTAGATCGTAGTCTCACCTACGCGTGGATATAAAGAACGTCGAAAACAGAGTTCGTATGAGGAACATATGAATTTTTGAAGTTTATTAAATATTTTCGATATTTAATTTAAATATATATTAACCGATATTATCCTTGGGGGAGTCAGCGACCTTATCGTCGTTACGCCCCGCGTAATTTCAGATTACGCCCCGCGTAATTTCAGATTACGCCCAGCCCCTATAAAAGGAGGTCGAGGGCAACCGAGTTGTTTGCTCATTTCTTCCCTTTTTCTCGCGTTTTTTGCATCGTTTTTCGTGCAAGAATTATCCCGAAGCCTCGGTATCATTCCCGAGCCCCGAAGCAAGTCCCGAGGTCCCGAAGATCCCGAGAAGTAAGATTCCTGAGCCGAAGCTCTACCCGCGAGGAGTCCGGTTTTTGTGAAGATCTTCCAGATCTGCCGAAGAATACTACTTCTATAAGCCGTAGTGCTGTCCGATCATCTTCTGATCAAGTGAGTGTGTAGTTACTTTCTTCTAACGCATAATTATGAAGTATTTTATATAAAATACGTGCTATGTGTATATTTTGTTGTTATATGTGTGAATGTATATTCACTTTCTTCTATCTTATAGATCTGATTATTTCTCTATGAAATACGTGTTATGTGTGTGTGCCTCATCTGTTATATGGAAAATGTATCGATTGAGCATGCTATACAGGTTTTAAAACTATGTATAAAAATGTATATTTTATTTAATAATACGTTGGGTAGAACATGGGTAGATAGTTGGTGTGTAATAAACAGATGAGAGGCCTCGATGTTGTTTTGATCCAGTCATCTAGCGGAATTTAGATGACTACCACAGACTTTTCTAGATAGTCCAGTGGAACGCTAGCAGGCTCATAACCTGTAGGTGTTAACGAACTTGGGTGTTCATTCGCTGTATTCCATCCCCTCATGGTTGCCTTATTTGACTTATATTGCTGAGGAACCCCCGAAGCATGTGTTGTCGCCCCGATGAAATATTCTTAGACTATGTCCCTTATGTTAGTTGTCTTAGGGACGTAAAGTGAGAATAACGGGAATGGGTAATTGGGTTATTGTTGGTTGGTGGAAGTTAAATATGATTATTTATTGTGGGTTGAAAACCTTATATGCTCACCAGGCTCCCAAGCCAGACCCACTCAGTTTATTTGTATTACAGGAAGTGGCGCAAGGGCATAAGATGGATGAACCATCAAGTTGTTTTGTTTACATGTTTGTATATGTATATATTTGTTGAATAACTTGTAATGTTATCGTTTATGCTTTATGGTCTGTATCGGAACATGACATCCCGAGTTTTGATTATATAATGAAAATACATTTCTTTTATGAAATGCTTTGGTAAACATTGTTTTATCATACTTTGTTTTTGGGAACAAATTCCGCAACTCTTTCAAATCAAAAGGATTTACTCTGAAATTATTTTAAAAGCATAAATGAAAATCGGTCTTTTCTGGCCGAGATTTTGGGGATGTCACATCAGCTATCATCAATCCTGACCATGAATTCATACCAATCCCTACACCTTGCTGTGAAAATAACTCTCGGATATTGGCCCTTGACATATCCGTGTAGTAAAGCATCTTCATATCTTCAGTAATCACAAAACTCACGCACAAGAGTGTTTTTTTCATCAGTATGGAGACTTCTTCATCAATCCCCACTAATATCTCTCGCTCCATCTCATAACAAGATTGTAGCTACAAATATATTTGCCTTAGGAGGATAGAAACTAGTCATCAACTTCTTACTCATGAATCTTTCTTCTCATGAAAAAGTAGTGGATCGTACGCTAAAAGGTCTCAATAACTCCACCTAATAGACGATCCCCGACTCAGGCTTCTATCATTCAACATTGAAGCAACTGTTTTTCTCATCAGCTAATTCTTCCATCTCAACTTTGAGCTATGTAAACTGCCCCATAAACATCGCTTGGATAGCTTCATGAACCTTATTCGCAACTAGTCCCTAAGATTGGGTATCTTAGGACCCCCAGGTCCGCTTGATGGTCTTCCTCGGGTATTCATTATTCTTTTAAGACATAATTCATGGGTATTATAGCATTAATACTTTGATCTTCTATATGTTTACCTTTGATACTTACATCATTTATACTTTTACTTTTATTCTTGGATCATTCATACATTTGCTTTTATTACTTGAATCATTCATACATTTACCTTTTTTTTGGATCATCTATACATTTACTTTTACATCAACTCATCATCCCTTCAGACTTTTTCGTGACTTTTCTCGACTCAATTATTGGTCATGTGCTTCAGATAGTATGGGCCCTTACTACCTTTAATACTGACAGATACTTGTTCTGAGAGTTCACACAAACTTCCCTATCTACATGATGGTCCAATACTTAACAACTTATTTATTGCTTTATTATTCTTGCTCATCATAAGTATACATTCCTACTTTATCAATTTATATTGTCACAAGTTTTCTTTTATAGGAAACATATATCATGGATGCATGAAGATGCATACCTCTAACCAATGTAAGTCTTTGAGAAGTTGATTCTACCCTAAAACCACAACCAAACAAGGAACAGGAAGTAAGGCCAAATCAATCCTCTAAATCTACATGATCTTAGATGTATACAATCATAGCTTTCAAGTTTTAGACTACCTATAAAGGTCAATTGAGTACTACTAAAACACATACTTCATATAAGGCACACATAGAACATATAAGCACATTAACATATAAACATAAACATTATAGGCACATTTGCATCACAAATACATAAACATTATACAAAGAAATTCTAGCATATATACATTACATATATCAAAACACTTCCTAGCATATAACATTACATATATCTTAACAATTTTACAAAAGACTTTTCTGAGTCAGTGGCTCACTACTTGTTGAGCTCAGGATGACTGCACGCTTCACATTCTGTTTTCTTTTTCGAACATTAACTTTTAAAATATTTTACTTTTTAAATTCTTATTTTGAAAATTTTTGAGCCTTGGTTTGAGTTTAAACACACAAGTGCATGTCCAAATCCTTCAAACCATGCTTTGATACCAACTTGTAACGACCCATTTTTTTATATTTAAAATATAATATTAAATACTCATAAAATAAAACCAGTCATTACCCTTTGAAAACTACAATTAAGGTTATCAAAAATGTAACAGCCCAAAATCTCAAGTATTGTTAAGTTGCATTTTGGGGGTGTTTTAAAGGGGAGACTCGACGAGTTGGAGCCAGACTCGCCGAGTAGGGTTGCAGGTTTGGTCGCGGGTTCACGATTGGACTCGACGAGTCCAGATATGGACTCGGCGAGTCGACGCTGTTCAGCGGAAACCCTAGCCGTTCAGTATTGGGTCGTATATAAGGGTTATTATGCCGTCATTTCACGACTTTGGATCGATTGGGAAGAACCCTAGGCGACTGGGGCGGCTAGAGCAAGTTTGAAGGCCATTGGTGACCTTGAAGGAATTGTTGTGCAAGGAGGAGAAGGGTTTTGGCTAAAGGAACTGCAGGGAGTTCGAGTTCTGAAGTTTGGGGACATGGAAGGTGCATCATTCAGGTAATAATTCGGATTACATTCTCCTGTGATTGATGTGTATATAGATTTAGGGTTTATGGAACCCATTTGGAGCCTAGATGGATTGTTGTGTTGTTATTCAACGTTTATAACCCTGTATTAGTACCCTTAGAGGTCCAGAAGGTCCTATGTTTGTATATTCGGGAAAATATGTATCTCAGGAAGCAGTTTGATCGACTGCATGGCGTGGACTCGCCGAGTCGGATGATCAGACTCGGCGAGTAGCTTGAAGATTTACTGGGACTCGCCGAGTTGTTCTTCAGACTCGGCGAGTGGAGTCGGGGTGGCCCCGCGATTCTTCCAGGAGTGACTCGTCGAGTCAAAGAGGATACTCGACGAGTAGAAGGGGAATCTTAGAGGATTGAAGGACGACCAGACTCGCCGAGTCGCCAGGGAACTCGCCGAGTCCAGTCGAGCTGACAATGGGCTGTTGACCAGAGTTGACTGGTGTGATTTCTTAGGGTCAGTTAACGTGGAAGATAGAAGTATTAATAAAGGATATATGATGTTACAGGGAGCTTGTAGCTCGGAGGATCAAGTGCAAGGGACTTTAGGAGTTGCTATCTTCCAGTGTCCGCGAGGTGAGTCTTCTCACTATACTTCACCCGGAAGGGTTTGATTGTGTGACCGGAAGGTCAAGTATGTTATGTGTTATGTTTATATGCTATGAATGGAAAGTTAGCTGCTACGTGTGATATACATGCTTATATACGGGCCGGAAGGCAAGGTATTATGTGACAGAAAGGTCAGGTTGATATATGATATATGTGCTTTATGTGTTAGAGTATTTGTATTATGTGTTATATATGTGTATGGGCCGGAAGGCAATTATCTTATGGGCCGGAAGGCAAATATTTTATGGGCCGGAAGGCGAGTATCTCATGGGCCGGAAGGCATTGTACAGTTGACCGGAAGGTCAGGGCCTGGAAAGGCGTATGTGCGTAAGGTATATTGGGGAACTCACTAAGCTTCGTGCTTACGTTGTTTATGTTATGTTGTCTCAGGTTCTTACAGTAACGCGGGATGGCAACGGTTCGATTGTACACACCGAAGAAAGAGTTGTGTTCTGGAGGATCCTGGTCTTCTATTATAACGAAAATGAAACTATGTTTTGTAATTCGAATGTGAATAAGATTTTAAACAAGTGTTTTAATATTAAATTGATTATTTAAATGAAAATTTTGTTTTTGGAAATCACGGTGTTACAAAAAACTTCTAAACATACTTATGAAATATTATTTGAATGGAAACATTAGCAGAATCAAAAACATCACAACTTTAAATACATAACATTTTTTTATATACGTCTTCAATAGAATGTCGCCTGCAGTCACACTGGTCTCCTTTCTTTATTAAAACTTGATGATCTTGAAAAATGTTAAATAACAACGGGTAAGCATAATGCTTAGTGAACATACACATTACCATTATCTAGATCACTTACTTACACATAACACCTATCACATAAAACATAACATAACATAAACATTCCTAGCACATATTGTTGGTACCAACCATAAAATTATTCCCCCTTCTAGGAACTACCCCGTTACCCCCTAAATAGGGAATAAGAGATAAGAGTGCAGTTTGCCTCACTAAAGGTCCAACCACATTCTGCCTAACCCTGTTCACTTTTCCTGGAGTAGGGTATCTGTATACAAAACATGAAACAAGTAATGCCTACATAATAGGAGAGTTAGTGTAACTCACCCCTCTTGGTAACTTGAAATACTCTAGTTGCAATATCCAAGTGAACTTCCTTCTTATTGAACACCTAGACAACAATTATAACATTTATTTAACTTGTATTTCATAATTATACTTTAAAATACTTTCCTTTGCATTATTTTAACTTTTCTTTGATTTTAGTGTTCTATTCTAGGCCTGATTTTTTAACTATAAATCCATAGTTAGGTTATGATAAAATTGTATTCATATATTTCCCTCTTTTAGATTTTCAGTAATATAAGGACCTCATCCTAACGATTTTTGGTTGATATTATATCAATTTTACAAGTTAGCCAACTTGAGCTATTACTTTCTGGACTCACATGCAAAGGTGGTAACTTTTACTCTATGAGGGTCAAGATTTAAATCTTAGGAAAAATTCATTGTATACAAAACATTATTCCCTAACCATAAGATCTAACCTTTCATGAATTGGAGTTTTGTAGGATTAAATACACACATCACAAGCTGATGTAACATTTCAGTAGATTTCTGGACCACTCTTCACTCTTTGAATAAAGTGTACAATCTACTATGAATTAAATCAATAAATTTATATGGAGAAAACTAGACATCCATATATAACTATAGGATTTGGAATTTTTGCATTCAGAGTTTTGGGGAATTTATTATGATTTTTAGAAGACAGAACATGAAATTTGTGACATCACGGACCATTATGAGAAGATTGACCATTTTACCCTTCAAGGATTCGTAATTTGGAAAAGTGATTCAAAGTTTGAAGAAACTAGATACATGAAGATTTATAGAAAAGTAGGTACCATGATTTTTAGGTGTTTGGATTGCCGTGAACGGATTTTAGAAGTTGAAGGGCAGAATTGGAAAAACAAGCCATTTTAGCTTTTAAGTCACTTTTGGTGTTTTATTAAGGACTTAATATTTTAGCTTTAAGTTTAGAAAATTTAGTAGATTAAAAGGTCATATAAAAAGCTATTAATATATGTTAATTAAATTGACTTAGTAACTTAATGGTTTGTCTAAATAGAGGCTTGAAACTAGGACCTTTTACATAAAATCATAACTTTGTCTAGGGTATGGCTCAACCCATTAAGACATAAAGAGGCAACACATATGATTACATTTTTAGAGGAATACAAAGGAGAAACTTTCTTAACTAGGATGTTTGGAATTATAGATTCCACGTGAAAACTTTATGTCAAGCCAATCCTCTTTTCTTTTACTTTTCTTTTTCCAGCCCAACATCTCTATGGATAGGTCGTCTCTTTGAGGATTTTCTCTACAATTTTTCCTCTAAAAACTCCAGAAAAGTTGTTTTACTTTTATGTTATGAAATAGGCTAGGGAGCATTTGAAGAAAGCAGATCTAAATCCATCATTTATCTCGTTTTGTGATATGCATATTTTGCTCTCGAAGTTCAAGCTTTACCTCTCTTTCTCACTCACGTAACCCTCTATCTTTCTGATTTTCTTGGATGGAAACCGATTTAACCGTAGCTAAAATGAAGCTTGACCTTCCCTCCCAATGATCCATTCCCGGTCTTACTCTCTCCCTCGATCTCTTGTGGCCAAAGAAAAGGAAATCATGCAAACACACGAACACAATGGACTTGGGGCGATTAAGGTTGGGTTTTGTGGCTTATATTCATGGATTAAGTGAAGCCCAATCAAGGAAAATCGGCCCCCCTCTTCATAAGGCCGATCCTATCTTAAAAACCCCATAATTTTCACTTTCTACCCTCAACCTTTCCATAATGACATATTCTACCCCAAAAACAATTTTTTAGACAATCGATAGTTTTGGTTTTGCCTTAATACTTTTCATTTTTGTTTATTAAATGATATTACTCACAATGATTTTATATTTTTCTTGAATTGTCCCTTTCTTTAATTAATAAGTTTACATTATTATTATTACCATCATTTTATTTTCTTTATTTATTATTTAACCACCTCCAATTTATCAAAAGTCTTCTATTTGAGTATTCAGTGATATGGTTCTTTAGAGTATACATCCCTTATCATATAATTAATCTTATAAATTAACAAAATCATTTTTGAAAATACAAATAAGAAATAGGGCCTTACATGAATAAATTAAGCGAAAGCCCATGCTCCTCCTTTATCACCAACTTTCAGCCAAGGTGATGAGAAGGAGATGATTAAGTTTAACTTTTATAAACTCAAAGTTTATAAAATATAAAGTTTGTATTTGGGAAAATTACAAAAGGATTCAACTAATCCAAAAGTTTGTACATGACTTATAAACCATACGACATGATATATTATGTTACTTGCTAATGAAAATTATTATTTCCTAGAAATAAATAATTTCCATTTTAATTATAAGAGTTTTATTGAATATTTATTAAAATCAATTTCTAATAAATAATCAGTTGTATCAAGTTGTTGTTAGTGTGACACTTTAGTATCATATGTTATTTAGCAATATCACTTTAATATGACTCTTTAGAATACTAGACCTTTCAGACTGTACTTAAACACAACTTTGTACCAATTTCTTCTTGTAGACTCCTCCAAAACCTTGATGTGAAACGACTGTCATGATCTGATACAACCGTTAAAGGAATTCCTTCACGTAAGCATTTTCAAGCTTATCCATAAACCATTTCTCATTGGCTGCTATGAAGTGTGCACTCTTTATGAAACGATCCACGACTACCCAAATCATGTCATGACCGTTCTTCGTTCTGGTGGTGATGTCTTCCCATTTACCCATGGGTACAGGTAAAGGTTCTAAACTCCCATATGGTTTCTAATGTTGTGCCTTAACTCTCGCACATGTTACACACTCGGCCACACACTTTGCAACATCGAGCTTCATCGTCGGCCACCATTAGTAAGGTTTCAGATCCCTATATATCTTAGTGCTACTAGGATGAATCGAGTACATGGTCTTGTAAGCTTCTTCCATCTGAAGATCCCTTATTCCTCCACCCAAATTCTATCTAGGAACACCTTCAATCCTTGACTATTTTTACTGAATACCAACGTCTTGCCTAAACGTTCTTCCTTTCAGTCATTTTTCTCCAAAGCTTCTTCCTAAGCTTTCTTGATGTTTTCCATAATTGTTGAGACAACTTCTATTCTTAACGCTCTTGGCCTTTTTCTTTCAAAGTTTACTTTTCCACTTAGATCATTAACTACAACATTCGCTTTACCAGGGTGGTAAAGTATCTCACAGTTGAAATCTTTGAGTAACTATAGACAACATCGTTGTCTCATATTCAACTCTTTCTGATTAAAGAGATACTAGAGACTCTTATGATCAGTGAAAAGTTTTCAGTTCATGCCGTAAATATAATGTCTCCATATATTTAATGTGAATACTACCACTGCCAACTCCAGATCATGAGTGGGGTAGTTCTTTTCGTGCTCTTTCAGTTGTTAAGATGCATATGCTATCACCTATCTCTTTGGGTTAGAATACAACCTAACCCAACTCTAGATGCATCGCTATAGACTGTGAAGTCTTCAACTCCGTTAGGTAAAGAACGAATTGGTGCTTAATACAACTTCTTCTTTAATTTGTCGAATGTCTTTTCATGTTTCTCACTCAATGTGTATGTAGCTCCTTCATAAGTCAAAGCTGTCATTGGAGTAGCTATCGAAGAAAAACCTTAGATAAACCTTCAGTAATATCCAGCTAATCCCAGAAAGCTACGGATCTTTGTGGGACTTTTCGGTCATTCCCACGTCAACATAGCTTCAATCTTTGCTGGGTCAGCCATTATCCCTTCCTGGTTAACCACATGATCCAAGAATTGGACTTCTCAAATCCAAAAATCACATTTGGAGAACTTTGCATCCAACTTCTCTTTCTTCAAAACTTCTAACACTTCTCATAGGTGCTTTCCATGCTCCTGTTGGCTCTTTAAGTAAATCCAAATGTCATCTATGAACACTATCACAGATTTATCGAGGAATGGTTTACAAACCCTGTTCATCAATTCCATGAATGTTGTTGGAGCATTGGTTAGTCCAAACGACATAACAAAGAACTCATAGTGTCCGTATCTTGTTCTGAATGCGGTTTTCTCAATATATTCCTCTATCACCTTCAGCTGATGATATCCCGACCTAATATCTATCTTTAAGAAATAGTTTGAACCTTGCAGCTGATCGAACAGGTTGTCAATCCTCGACAAGGGATATTTGTTCTTTACTTTTGCCTTGTTCCGCTCTCTGTAATCTATGCACATCCTCAAGCTTCCATCCATCTTCTTTACAAAGAACACCGGAGCTCCCATGGTGATGAAGTAGGTCTAATGAAACCGTTGTCCAACAACTCCCGAAGTTGCATCATAAGCTCTTTCATCTCCATCAGTGCTAATCGATATGGAGCTTTCACTGTTGGTGTCGATCCTGGTAACAAGTCTATTCAAAATCCACTTGTCTATCAGGGGGTAATCCAGGAAGATCTTCGGGAAAGACTTCCGGATAGTCACACACCACTGGTATTCTCTGTATCTCCTTCTTTGCGTCAATCACGAATGCCAAGTATGATGTGCATCCTTTAGACAAACATTTTATGGCTTTCATCATGGAAATGATTCCATAATTCACTCTAAGTTTTTCTCCCTACACCATAAATGACTCTCTTCCAAGTGGGTTTACTCTCACCATCTTCTTCCTGCATAGTATCTCGACATCGTTTGCGCTATGCCAATCCATTCCCAGTACAATGTCAAAACCATTCAACTCAATGGGTAACAGCTCCTCGTGGAATTCGTTTCCATTCAATTTGATGACGATGTTTTTAGTACAATTACTAACAGGTATGAATTTGCCACTGGCAATTTCTATAACTAGATCATTATCAAGTTTATCTACAAGCAATGCTAGTCTTCCACCAAATTTGTGCGATACAAAGGAGTAGTTTGTTCCTGAATCAAACAATATACTGGAAGGCAATCCATTTACGAGAAAGGTACCTGAAGTGACATTTGATATGTCCTTTGCGGCTTCCAGGGTCATCTAGAAAGTTCTCACCTTCGGTCTCGATGGAATGGTAGGCTTTGCTATTTGCTTCTTCTTTGGGCGGTCGTTCGAAATGTACCCTTCTTTGTTGCATTCATAGCACACCCTCTTGTTGGATGCGCACTCATTGGCGTAATGCCCAGTCTTTCCACACTTGTAGCAAGTCACCTCCTCGGTAAATTTCCTGAAGTGTTTCTTTTTACACTTCTCACACCACTTGGCTTCGCCTCCTCCTCCTCCAAATTTCTTCGAACCTTTGAGAATTTGATCTTCTTGTTAGACCTTAAAGATCCGTCTAACATCCTCTTTTCACCAACTTCAACCTTATTGGTGGCTCTTCCCTTAATCATTTCCTCAACAGACATGACATCCCGTATAGTTGTCCTCAAGAGTAGATTCCTAGCGCATTGGCACAACGTACTCCCATGGAAGTCCATTTGCATTTCGTCACGCTTTCAAGGACGATGCGCACAACAAACTCCATTTTGTCTGTGAAGGCATTGGTGTATTCATCAATGGACATACTGCCCTTCTTCAATGTCAGGAATTGGTTCTCTAGCACTAGCAGGTTTTAGGCTGAGCAAAACTTACTCCCTCAATGTACTCAAGGTTGAACCAACCTTGCATTCCATCCCAATGCTCATTGTCTATCTCAGGCTTACTCCTAAAGGTACTAATCATTTCATCCACCCGAGGTCTTGTGTAGCTCGCGTCTTTAATCTAAAACTTGATTTCTTTGACCTGCTTTGCAATAACTTTATTTTTTGCTTCTTCAAGTTGCTCTATTTTGATTTTTTTATTGCCTTCTTTGACTTGTCAACCAAGTCTTCAATACTTCAGACGACATGTGAACGGGTGGATGCAATGAAATCCCCCTTCAAGAAGTCTACCTAACAGTGATTCTAAAGATGGTTGCCCGGTTGTTTCAAACAGGAGTTGGGGTTTAAGTATCGGGTTTTAAAGAGAGAAATACTCTAAAAAGTTGTTTTACCATCCTTTACTCCATAACTCAACACAAAAATCATTTACCCTCTATTTTTGAGTTACCAAGCTCGTGACAAGGAGGACGCATTCAAGTCTATCAATGCAATACATTTGAAGTGAGGAGTTATTTTATTTTATTTATGTATTTGTTATTTTTTTTATGTGTTTGACTTCAAGGCGATCAACTACTCGCACCCCTTATGATTGATGGATCAACTTTTCCATTTTTTTTATTAAGTATTTTTTATAGCAATGCAGAAAATTAGATGCAAAAACTTTAAAATTAAGATAGAAAGAAAATGTAACATTCAAGCTTCGGTGTGTTTCTTTTTTAACCCTTAGTGCATAATGGGTTGAGTTAGTAATTTGAGGAGTACGCTGGGCATACTCAGCTAGTATGTCGCACGTACTGGCCCTGGAAGGAGTACGCTAAGCGTATGAGCTGAGTACACCCCGCGTACTCAACAGATTGACCTTCGGTTTGACTTCATTGGTTTAGGCCATATTTTGGGATTTTAGGATTTGGGCCTTGTTGGGCCATTGGACTTCTGAATTTGTTCCATGGATAGACTATGGACTTTTTTGGGTTTAGGTCCATGATAATTTTTGGGCCCAATTTGGAAGTTGGGTCTTAGTGGGCCTTGTAATGCCATTTAGGAAATTAGGCCATTTAAGCAAATAGGTTGGGCCTTGGTTTTGGGTCAAGCAAGAAAAAGGGCAAAATGGTATTTTACCCTGAAGATTGGTCAAGTAGCTTAGATTCTTGATTATGGGTTGATGTCCAATTATTAATTGGATATTATTTGATAATGTTAGCACGAGGATTTACCGGACCAGCAGACTGAGATTTTTATCTAAGAGATTCTGTAGTTTGAGGTGAGTTTCCTCACATAAATGAAACCCACACACTGAATCCCCAAATTTGAAATAAGTTAGGGTTTCGAAGAAAGATAAGAAGATGAAGAAGGGTAGATAGATATGAAACGAAAACTGTAACTCACTATATGTGGAAGCGGTTAAAAGTGGCAGTGGTTGAAGGTTCTGCGTTTGGTTCTTATATTGACAATTGGTGGTAGTTCCACGTTTGGCTCTCAAATCGACGACTAGCGGTGGCTCTGTGTTTAGTTCTCATCCGTCATCGTCATCACCGGAAAAACATGGGTTGTGCATAGTGTCTATAACCGGTGGCAGTCACCATCGCTAAAAAAACATGGTTTGCGTGTAGTGTGGGTTGTATCCAGAACCATCGGTGGGCTTTGTCGCCATTTAAGAATAACAACTTTTTCCAGAAACCCTAATCCGTAAGTATGTATCCTTATTAGATGCAAGTTATGAAGGATATATGTATATATATATATATATATATATATATATATATATATATATATATATATATATATATATTGGTAGTGTTTATTCATCACCTTTCAGATCTGACGTTCATCAGAGTTCGTTTTGTATTCGTTGTTGATGGTGCTATGAAAAAACACACCTTCGACTTTTCATGTGGTTGTTGTGGAACTAAACCCATATGTGGAACAATGTAAAAAAATTAGAGGATGTTTGAGAACATTAGGTACCAAAGGCGTGTCCGACAAAACTAGGTGATAGCAGGTAGCGGGTAGCTGGTACCGTTTTGTCAAAGATTATGTGCGATAACTTTTAAATTTGAAGCGTTCTGTTTAAACTAAATGGTAAAAGCTTGTAGTGTCATTTGGTGTCAGTTTTACTAACTCCAGTCTAGACTAGACAGGATGCAATTATACGTCATTAAAAAAACCTAAATTCAACCCTATAAAATCAGTTCGACATATCTAATATTAAAATATATCAATTGAAAAAGAAGTTTTAATCACTAATGTAACGCTCTAAAAATTCCAACCAATTTTAACTTTTCAAAAACAACCCAATTTCATAAAGTTATTACAAAAAGGTTTTCAATACATTTATTATCAGAGTATTTCCCAGAACCACATCATAAACACATAAAACATAAGGAGCGGTACGATCACGCCTTTGCCTTGCCACGGTCTCTTGAAGTACCTAAAACATTTAAACCACAACTGTAAGCCCGAAAGCTTAGTGAGATACCCCCAAAACACCAACCACATATACCATACACATAACATGCCATATCGCAACAGAACGCAGAACAACCATGCACTTCGGGTCTACTGTGTGACTGGTCCGCCGCACCGGCCTACAGTCCACCTGGTCCACCCTCCGAATGTAGCCATATACATCGAGTCTACAGTGTGATTGGTCTGCCCGCACCGGGCCTTCAATCCACCTGGTCCACTCTCTGAGTCTACAGTATGACTGGTCTGCCGTATCGGGCCTTCAGTCGGCCTAGTACACTCTCCGAGCCTCGGCACGTCTGGTCCGCCCTCTTGGGGCCTACAGTCTATCCGGACCGCTCGCTGGGCCTTTGGGATAACCGTTCCGCCCTGGTTATGTTGTGTTGGATTAGTGTCTAAGCCTGAAACCATAACTGGTAAGTACTTGACCCGATTGTGCATGGTCCTTTTGGGTTGCCTTCACCAAAGCAACTTGACTGGAGAAATAATAGAGAGAGAGGTTATTATGATTTATTAATATGTTATAAGAACAATATATTAAAGGAGAAATTATATTTGTTTAATTAATATTGGTTAATAATTAATTAGGAATTAATTTTGTGATCAAGTGTAATTAATTAAACTAGAGGGGCTGAATTGTAAGTATGTGATAGTTACAAAGTAGGGTAAGGATTATCCTAGAATATGGGTGGACGAAATCTAAAGGATATGTATCCTTGAAATCGTCCAAAGATATGGGTTGTCAAGGCTTATCTTATTGTTACTTGGTGGGCAAGCAACTAGATAAGGATAAGGACTGAAACCCTAATCTCACACTTATATAAAGACTCCTAAGGCTTATGAATTCGTCCATTCTTTCAAAATGGTTCTTAGGGCCGAATTCCACCTCTCTTTCTTCTCTCTCTATATCTTCTCCATTTGCTCTTGGTGTTTGTGAGCCATTAGAGATACTACACTTGTGGTACTTGCTTTCAAGACTTAGGGTTTGAAGATTTAAGTTGTTATTACAATATAACAACAAGAGGTATGTATTCTAACCTTCTTGGTTAATTTCGAAAATAGCAATCATCTCTAGGGTTATATTATGTGTTCATAATGTTGTGTATCTAATAGTGAAGACATAGATCCAATGCTAGGGTTGCATGTACACATAGGATTGTTTGTGTAAAACCCATCAGTGGTATCAGTGCCATTGGTTAATTTGTTTTCAATTAGTTTATTCAATTGTATGAACTTGACATATTAGGGTTTATTGCCAATAAACCCTAGGAGGCTAGGATTTTCGAGATTAGGGTCTGCAAACCCTAATTTGCAAAAGTTTGAATAAATCTTCAAATCCTTTCCTTAAACCCTTAAATTTTGAAATCTAGGGTTTGTATTAATCCCTTGATTTTCGAAATTGGCCTCCTCCCCAAGGTAAGATCCTAAATTTTAGGGATTTGGATTATCCCATATCTTGTAATTATCCTCTAATTGTTATATATGGTAATTAAAGATTTTGGATTATCTTAACCTTATTTTCGAAATCTATAGGGATATTTAAGGGATTACGATATCTTAAATGTATAAATGGTAATTATCCTCATGATTTAGATAATCCCTTATGATTTAATAATTAAATTAATAGTCTAATTCAAGATAATTATTAAATCAAGAGTTTTAATATTTAAAATTTTAATTTATATGTCATAAATTCGAAAATTTTAAGAGAGATTAAAAGTCAATTGTTTTTGAAAAGTTTCAAAACCTGCCCTCAAGTTTTGGAATTTAAATTGTTGATTAAAAGTTTAATTTTGAAAGTCTAAATTCTAAAACCCTAATTTTGAAAAGTTCAAATTAAACCCTTATGGTTTTATTAAATTAATTAATTGTATAGTTAAAAGAGAGTTAATAAATCCATAATGATATTGTTTAATTAAAAGTGTAATTTAAACCACCTAGTATTTTAAAAGTGTAAAATACACCCTTATAATATGTATAACATTAAAAGTTTGATATTATATATGACTAAATGCTAGTCTTACCGTTAGTAGGCCTCATTCACGAAGCCGATCTATAAGGGGGGTATAAGGTTATGGCCTATAAAATGGCCGTTTCATGGGTATCCACTCTTACCCACCGCTTCCTTGATTGGTGGAGGGTCGTTAGCCGAACGGGTAGGATAGGGCAATCCTCTTTTCATTAATAAGTATAATGAATCTATGCAAAGTAACTAAACACTTTTACAAATTCCCAATTCTAGTTACTTTAGGCAAAAGTGAAATTGATGCAATCCCATGAAATTACACTTTGCACCCTTGCTAAGAAGTTGGTGGAGCGTGTGTGGTTAACCAGCACACTAATTGGTTCTAAGCAAAGGTGGTAAAGGGTGACTCAATGTTTGTCATAGTTCGATGGAGCGTGTGTGGTTTACCGGCGCATCAAATAGGTGACTGTAACAATGAGGGCACCATGTAGATTTGCATGGTTAATCACACCCACTTTGTGATCCTCGGCATCCCAATCACAAACGAGAGGGGAATATCGAGATTTAAACATTCCATTGAAAATTTCAATGAATCTCAAAGAAAATCTAGGAATTCTTAATACATTTAAAACCTAAGCCTTTATGTTTTTCATGGTGAAGAATTAGTGAATCGTCATTCACTTACCTTTAAATTATTTGCATGTTGGATTACAGCATCCCTCTTCTAATGTGTAGATAATGTTGTTGGATCCTAGCCTTAATGTCTCATTTGGGTGTTTCATTAAGGATTCAATCAACTAACTTGAAATTTCTCCCATTTTTTTTTTGTAGATGTATGATTCTAACCGTGGTCTTCCCGGAACCCAAGGAAAAGGTATTCCTATTGAAAGTGATAGCTTGTTCCAAAGTGAAGGATCAATGTGGACTAGCTTGATCTCACTTCCTCCTCCTCCTCCCGTTGTTCTCCCCGACCCACAAGATCGAAGATTTGAAATGTTCAAGATCACCGAGACCCTATTGGCAATGCACCATGAAGATGGTAAACCCGTGTGTGCTCACGTCCTAGGGATGAAATCACACATTGATAGGTTGATTATGTTGGGTGCGTCTTTTCCCAATAAGGTGTCTGTGGACTGGGTTCTTCAGTCACTCCCTGAATCATATGATAAGTTCATAAGAGAGTATTATATGATGGAAATTGACACGACCCTCATCGACTTAACTTACATGCTTATTGCTGCTGAATCAGAAATGATTTGGCGAAGTAATGGAGCATATTTGTCTAGTCAATCAACCAACCATACTTCCATGGACGCTCTAGGAGAGGCCACATGTTTCTGCTGCCAAGGGAAAGGGAAATGGATACGAAGTTGCCCAAGGGAACTGAAAAGTCTGAGAGATAGAAGAGTCAAGAAGTGTGGCTCTACTTCAGGTACAAAATGTTGGATTAATGTCTAAGTCCATAACTATATTTGGTATGTACTTGACCCGACCCGGCATGGTCCATTTGGGTTGCACTTCACCGACACAATTTATACGGATAATCTTTTGAGAATAGTATATTTATGATTAATATTAATATATTATAAGTTCTAATATATTAATATGGAATCATATTTTTTAATTAGTATTGATCAAGAATTAATTTATAATTAATTAAGTGATCAAAATGAACTAATTAAATATGGACTCTTATATATATGGAATGGGCCAAGTTCATTTAGGTTGGGCTAAGCTTTCATGGATAGTCCATGGAGTGTTTAACCCATGGATCATATGAAATGAAAGGTCATGGGTTTAACCCTAGTTTCCATACTATATAAAGATGTCCTTGGTTGGTGAAATGAGACTAGTGTGGTTACACAAAGAGGGCTAGCCGATTTCACTAGAGAGAACCAAGTATTCATATTCTCTAAAGTCTTCCAAGGTGTTTTGGTGATTTGTGATTCCACTTGAGGCTTCCACACTACTGGGGCTAAGCTCTTAAAGCTTGAAGACATCAAGCTACATCAAAAGGTATGTTATCTAACTAGTACTTTGTAGTATAAGAACTTCATAATATGCTAGTTAGGATTAAACCCTTGGAAAGTTCTTATTTGCATGTATAATAGAGAAAACATAGATCCAAGGTTTATAGGGTTGCATGTACACCATAAGAGTGTTAGAATGCTCAAAAACCCATCACAAAATCCATTATCTAACCCCATTAAATTCCTATTCTTTATACATGATGTGATAAGATTATATTTGCATGTTTTGCAGGATCAAAAGGAAGGTTGATGGGACATCAAGATGAGTCTGATCATGAAGAAATGGATTACGATCGCATGGATTCGAAGATCAGATTTTGAGCTTAGGAAGTTATGATAGATTTGTCAGGAGTATTTTTCATTTGAATTTTGCGTTGTAAGGACATGTTTTTCCGTTGCTTTGATAAATAAAATAAATTTTGGATTTTATCTTATTTTTTATCCTTGCAATGGCATATATGAAAAATTGATGTTTGTGTACTTCTACTATTAGCAAAATGGATTTGATTCTTAATTAGATTACTTGTGGAAGCGTCAAAAGTTTACCAAATAGGGAGAGTTTCTCATCGCCCAAGTTTCAAGTGGATAGGAACTTGGAATCGTGCAACAAGTATTGCATGATGAATGAAAACTATCACATTTGGGAAATTTAGACTAGTCGTTGACAAATTGTCAAGTGAAGGACTATGAGATCAAGTACACAAAGTTGTGTGTTGATCAAGTCCACCACAAGAGTGACAAGATATTCATCATGATTTACTAAAGTTTAGTAAATATGGTTATAATTTTAAGATTAAGTATAATTTTGAATTGATTAAAAGAGTTTCAATCAATAGCAGAACGAATAAGAAGAATCAAGTAGGTAGAAAGATAAAAGTTTCTCTGAAGAAGGGAGAGTACCTTTTATTGTGTTTTATGAAAGGACTTAATGATTAAGAACCATATCTCAATTGATCCTCTAAGTGATTCTTAGTACAATTTGTATGTCTAAGAAGAGGAAATGAGAATTGTGAAAATGGTTAAATCAAGAAGTCAATCATACTTCATTCGAATGTCAAGTCTTAGAGTTATACTCCAAGATTGTGAATTAGGTGATAAGTCTTAAGAAGGTTTATAACATTCGTCAAATATGAAGTTTGGAAAAAGGGTTTTTCTTGTTCTTACACATTTGAAAATGGTAAATTGTGATGTCTTGGATAAGACAAAGACCAACTAGGACCAATTATGTGAAGAGTTTTCTCTTGATAAAAGCTGCACTAACTCTTGAATATTTGTTTGTCAAGAAATGTTTCTTAACAAGGGAATCTTATATGTCAAGGAGTCAGTGGGATTCTTAATGGTCTTGAAAGGTTTCAAGAACAAATCAAGAATAGACCTTATAATTTATCACTAGCACACGACTTGAGGTTTACAACCCATCGTGTTGACACTGTTTTGTTTCTGTGCCATTTTGAATTGAGTTTATTATGCATGTGAGTTCTACGAGTTCTCAATGGATTGTATAGGGGCAAGGCACCTTGTTAAATGGAAAGTACATTGAAATGAATGGGTGAGCTGCTAAATAACTTGGAAGAAATGGTGGGACCCTTGATGGCAAGAAATTAAGAAGATCAAGTTCTATCCATAAGAGTTTGGATTTGTCACTAACATTATTTTGTAATTATGGTTATGACAAATTCACATGGATAAGAACGAATACACCACAAAATCTAAGTGTCATAAGGTTTCTTTCATTCATAAGAATGATTCTGAGGAAACGCTTTCACTAAGAGAGATTTTGAAGATGGCATTATGTGATTTGGATTTCTCAAATTCAACTTTGATTACGGCATACCTCTTCATAGTTCGAATTGTGGGAAATGGAAAATAGGTTTGAACATCTTAGACTTATTGATATGAGTCTTAGAATCGTTTAGACATATACATATGAGCTATCCAAGGAAGGGTGTATGAGTTTAAGAAGCTTAGATAGAGTCTTATCAAAGCATCTAATATTAGAAATATGAACTTAAGAAATTGTTTTCTAGAAGTTCAGCTGATTTCTGAATACAAGTCAAAGCTAGTGGGAGCATAAGTGTTATGCTAGTAAAGAAATAATCATCATGTAAGTGGGAGCATGATTATTATGGTAAG
Organism: Lactuca sativa; assembly: GCF_002870075.4. NCBI lineage: Eukaryota > Viridiplantae > Streptophyta > Magnoliopsida > Asterales > Asteraceae > Lactuca > Lactuca sativa. The sequence goes on from NC_056627.2 coordinate 297,479,538, forward strand.
TATTGAAAGTTAGCAATATTAATTATAGAAAACAAGTGTTGATTTTTGCAATGTCGTAAAGGTTGAAAAGTTGTTTTGCTATAATTAAGGGAGAGAATATTGTACTTCGTTTCATAATCTAAAGCTTAGATTGAGAAATTTTAATAAATATTAGTCAAAAGGTACATAGTGAGTTCTTAAATTTCGATTATGATTATGGTGTTCCTCTTCATAGATCAAATTAAAAGAACGTGACACATAAAATATTATGGCAGAAGATTGATAGAGTATCGTATCTTTATGTAAGACATTATGCATCGTGTCCCATACGCTTCAGGTATAGGATCGATTACAAATGCTATAATATTTGACCATTCTAAATTTTTCCAAATGTATAGTGCATTAAGAGGGAAAAGGGACAAGAATCGGTTTTGACTAAGATAATTAAACAACTATCAAAGGGCGATCCAAAGCTCGCTGAGGATTGGTCGCTTGTGAGTAGTTGGAAGTATGGCATTGAATGGACCATATCGACATCATTATGAATAGATAAGATTCTATTAAGAATGAGTTGTCATATGGTAAATATGGAAATGTTTTCATAATTGGGAGTTGGAAATTAAGAATTTATTTCTAGATTAGAAAATTTTATGCAAACGGATGTTCAAAGAATATACTTTGAGTGAGAGACATCACATCTATAGAATTGTTCTGTAACTATTTTGATAGAGTACCTTGTGATTTCGATGGCCGAGTCTTTGTGATTTTGTGCCGTGACTTCACAAGAGGATCATTGCATAAAATATTAAAATTTGACGTATTCTATAAGTGGCAAGAATTTGATATTCTTGTGCTTATGATAAGAATTGGGATTTGTGAAATGAGGATGATTGAAAATGTATTCATTTGATCTATTTCACAAAGTATAGACCATAGAAAGCCAAAGTGTGCATGCTTGGAGCATGGGACGATTGTGGTTATAATTCGAGTTATAAAGTTGATTATCTAAAACGTTAAACAATGGATAATGAGTAATCAATATGGTGATTAAATAAAGGTGTTTTATTTATACTCAAGGGTTTGGGACCATATAGGATTAGTATTACCTTTGTGTTTAACTTTTGCATATTTTGACTTCCAGAATAATTGAGTTTATTAAGAATAATCGAATTATTCAAACGGACCACAGTCAGTTATACGTTGGAAGTGAGTATGAATGAAGATTGTCATAAATTGGTTGTAGATTGTCTAAAGCGTATTAGACATAGCAAAGGTTTGCTGCAACGTAAATGAGTGCTTATGAATATGATTTTGAGCATTGGATTAACCCCACGCTCACTTGGATCGCTTCATGGATTTTATCACGAGCGATTGGTGAGACGATAATATCTTGTATTCTTGAAACCGAGATGTGTGAGTTGTATCTTTCGAATCGGTTGCACATTGATAATATGTAAACGCACCAGTAACTTGGTGTTATAAAACTTATTGTTGTGTGTGATTTGGTGAGTGAGTGCAAGCAAACATAGAGTCGAAGTTTATCCGTTCCTTTTACCCAAAGTGGGATAAAAGCGATATCTGTGGGCCCCTCGATGATTTAGTTATGACCAACGTAAATGCTCGGCCGGGCTAGGGCTAATTTGATTTGTTCAATTAGTCGGTCGTCGTAAATCGGAAATCGAGAAACAACACATAGACTGAGAGAATGATTTCAATCCATGTCTCGTGTCTATACGATATCTAGAATGGAGGAATATACGATCCCTTATCTGAAAGACAGGTTACTGATAAGATCAGAGTTTGACAGCATCTTTGAGAGCTATGATTGCTAATCGAGGTGTACTTACATTTGTAGTTACTAGACGTACCCAAGTGGGATACTGTTGGATTAGTGTCTAAGCCTGTAACTATAATTGGTAAGTACTTGACCCGATTGTGCATGGTCCTTTTGGGTAGCCTTCACCAAAGCAACTTGACTGGAGAAATAATAGAGAGAGAGGTTATTATGATTTATTAATATGTTATAAGAACAATATATTAAAGTAGAAATTATATTTGTTTAATTAATATTGGTCAATAATTAATTAGGAATTAATTTTGTGATCAAGTGTAATTAATTAAACTAGAGGGGCTGAATTGCAATTATGTGATAGTTACAAAGTAGGGTAAGGATTATCCTAGAATATGGGTGGACGAAATCTAAAGGATATGTATCCTTGAAATCGTCCAAAGATATGGGTTGTCAAGGCTTATCTTATTGTTACTTGGTAGGCAAGCAACTAGATAAGGATAAGGACTGAAACCCTAATCTCACACCTATATAAAGACTCCTAAGGCTTATGAATTCGTCCATGCTTTCAAAAGGGTTCTTAGGGCCGAATTCCACCTCTCTCTTCTCTCTCTATATCTTCTCCATTTGCTCTTGGTGTTTGTGAGCCATTAGAGGTACTAGACTTGTGGTACTTGCTTTCAAGACTTAGGGTTTGAAGATTTAAGTTGTTATTACAATATAACAACAAGAGGTATGTATTCTAACCTTCTTGGTTAATTTCGAAAATAGCAATCATCTTTAGGGTTATATTATGTGTTCATAATGTTGTGTATCTAATAGTGAAGACATAGATCCAATGCTAGGGTTGCATGTACACATATGATTGTTTGTATAAAACCCATCATGTTGGCCTACAGCACGAAGCAGGACCTGCCTCAACCCAACCCCAGTCAAACAAGTATGTACACATAAACATATAATCATATAACAATTCACAACAAATCAACCAGTCTAGCAGATCACATACGTAGCACATCCCAACCAGGATTTCGACCTAACCGATCACTAACATAGCATCATCCTATAAATCAGGATACCGACCCTAACCAGGTCTCTAACATATACCATCCTAACTACCAGGATGCAAACATAAAAAAGCAATAGCATAACAAACAACTACCCGGATTTCCATCCGATAAAGGGCCGACCTTGGAGCCGTAGAACCTGTTGATATAGTGAGGATAACTCACCTCGCAACTGCCGAAACTCTGAACTGAAGAAGCAGATGCTCGAACCACCGCCTCACCAAGAATCCGAACTATCCAAAGTAGCAAAATAACCATTAGCCCAAGCACAATATCCTTCCAAGGGTAAATTGACCATTTTACCCTTAACCCAAACTGGTCCACGACTAAGGCCCACAATCAAAATATGAAAGGCCCAACACTAGGTATGCTCTCGAGCCCACTAATGGCCCATTAATGGCCCAATTTGGTACATTCGGCCCATTCTCCTTATTGGGCCTTACCCTAAGCCTAACACCCATACTTGGACCATTTTCCCTGACTCCTGATGGCCCACTAAGGCCCAAAGACTCAAAGTCCAAAGCGCAACCCACATCGAAGCCCAAATACTCAAGGCCCAACTGGCAGCGTTACGCAGGGCGTAACTCAACGTATGCTTAGCGTACCAGCTCCATGATGAGTACGCTAGGCATACCTGCACGTACGCTCAGCGTAGTGCTCTGTTAAGTCATTTCCTCATTAAGTGCTTACTACTCCATTCCAAGGGCTACAAACTCAGTTCCAGGTCTTATTTCACGACTTAAACCATAAAGTCACTGACTTGGTGACTTAATATGGCTCAAACCAACTCAAACTTCCAAAATGATCTTCTTGATCCCACAAGAGAACTAGATCTCATGCATGGGCTTAATAGAACCCACAAAGGTTGGAACTTTACTGCTTATGGGACTCATGTGACTCTTTGGGAGGCAACCCTGGTCTTAGAAACGAGCTTAACTCACCAAGACCCAATATTGGGACCAAAAGGTCCATAAAATTGTACTAGAGGAGATCTAAGAGATTAGACATCAAGATCAGAACTTTATACCTCAAAAGGGTCTCAGAAGATGATGTCTTTCCAGATCTACAAGCTCCAGCCACTCAACTCCTTCTTTGACAACTTCCTCTTTCTTCTTCTAGGCTCTCCTTTGCCAAAACAAGCTTTCCAAGGTCAAACACACACAAAAATGGAGGTGGGACGGCTATCTAGGGTTTCTGAAGATAAGAGAGTTTTTATGGAGGCTAGGGTTGGAACCATAATGTTCCTTTTATAGTGGATATCCCAAAAATTAGGCTTTAATCACTCTGGGCGTATGCTGGGCGTAACTCTAGTACGTTGGGCGTACGCGTCCTGGTACCCGCGATCACTCACCCTACTACGCTGGGCGTAACCCAACTTATGCTGGGCGTACCCACGCGTGCCCCCAAACACATGCATGGTCTTTTTCATCACTTTTCTCCATTATGGGCCATAAATGTCAATATCTTTAAAATATCATAACTCCTTCATTCTAGATCCGTTTCCGACGAACTTTATATGCATGGAAAGGTGGCGAGAAGATCTACGCTTCTAGCAACACACCCCGATCCGAAACCTTCCCGAATAATAACCCATTTCTCATGAAAGACCGAAACGCCCTTACTCTTGATCTCGGGAACCCATAAATAGATATTTCAAGAACGGGGCGTTACAATTCTCCCCCACTTAAATTAGGCTTCGTCCTCGAAGCCTACTGCAGCATACACTTCAGAACATCCCCTGCACTGCAGACTCCGATTACTCAACCAACTTAGGTTATTGCAATCTTACCACTGCATCTTCTCTATCATGGTCCCCCGGTCCTTGGCCTCCGACCGAAATCTTTTATACCATCCTCAGCACCGGTCCAAACTACTCCCGAGTTTGTTAACCTGCTGTCTCACCTTCCTCTATTCTAAATCTGCAATCTGGCGCCACTAATCTCCTCTTTTTCCAAGGAGACTGAAAATATGCCTGAGCATCACTCAAAATTCCGTATATCTTGTACAATCCAGTACCTCCTACTAATGACTGAGGCACGACGGTCATCCATTTACTCCACTTCCTCCCCTTACGAAGGACACACGCTCCTTCCGGAGCTACATACCTTTTCCTTTCCAGGAAATCCACTCAACAACTCTTACGCACCTGCGCGTGCCACTGAGCTAAACTCCACTCTACACTATCCATGTAGAGCAACTGCTATACTCGAACTTCGCCTACTCTAATTCTGCTCGTAAGGAATCTCGGGTCCATACACTACCTTCCACTAACATGATCAATACTTGGGGCCAGACCATATCAATTACCATATCCTGGCGACATATTCTCTCATTCTCCTCATACTGATCCACTAACACATATAGAGTCTTCAGCATGACTGGACCGCCTTACCAGGACTTCAGCCTATCTGGACCACTCTCAGAACCTTTAGCATGTCTGGACCGCCCTCCGGGCCTTCAGCTTGTCTGGACCGTTCCCCGAGCCTTCGGCCTAACTGGCACGCCTTCCGGCCTTTAGTTTTTCCGGACCGCTCAAACTATCATACATCATTCCAACTATCCTTCCAGGGAATCTTTCCCGTACATACTGTTCTAGCCCCCCAGGGGTTCCGAACTCTCGTTCCAATCCTGGAATCCTTTCCATGGCCTAAACCCAGGCCTCACATCAACCACTATCTTTCCTGAACCCATGGTCTGCTCCCTGGCCCCATTAGTCTGTCACTTACTCACACCAGCCCACACTCTTGGCTGACTAAAACACTAATGAATCTCAACGGCTAATAAACCTCAATACTTGCCGATCCTCCTGAGAATTTTCCAATTCTCCTCACTTAGAGCACTAACTACCAACCACTGGTGACCCGACTGGCATCACTTAAACGTTCTTACTCAACAATTTCTCTTTTACTTGAACTTAATCAAGACGAGCAACCTCCACAAAATCTCTTTTCCGACATCACACATCTCGAACTCTAAAGGAGTTCAGCTCTTCGCTGAACACTTCTCAAATCGCAATTGCTATACCCGACAACAAGACCATACAACCAAATTCTGACCATCAATCTCTTGGATACTAACCAATTCCTCAATAATACAATAAACCTGAAAAATCGAACGAATGCAATACCATGAATTATGAGAACAAGACTAGCAGATAAAATACTTCATAACAACCATAAGATAACAAGATATCAAGAAGGAAACATACCCGCAGTTGAATCTGGCTCTGCCCTGACCTCCTCTGCTATAAGCTGAAATGCACGACCCTGAGCCCTCGGGGGCTCTTCTCTACCCTGACTTCCACCCGTAATCCTCAAAGTGGCCGGTGTTGGAGCCTGCACCGGTCCTGTAACAAGTTGCGGACATTTGGCCCTCATGTGACCAACCTGATGGAAATGATAACAAATCCTCATATCCTGAACTGGGGCTGACTGATGAAAATCCCTCGCATAATGCCCCTCTCTCCAGAACTTGCGGCACGCACCACCGGACCTACAAACTCTGATGTGACTCCTCCCGCACTTCCCACAAGTGTGGTTTCCCTGATCTTCCAACCTAAAATCAACGGTCTTGGACCGTTTCGGCGCTGGCTGCGAATGCATCGAGGCCTGTCTCTGCTCTCTCAACTACAACTCAATCTCCAACTCACGCCGCCTAGCGGCCTCCTGCAACTCCAACAAGGTCTCGCACCTCTGCATAGATACAAACTGCCTGATATCCCTCTTAAGCATACTCAGATATCGGGACATCTGAGCCTGCTCCGAAGCAAACTCCAGCCAAAACATCGCCCTCTTAGTGAACATCCTAGTGATCTCCGTCACCGACTCCGAATCCTGCTTCAGTTCTAAGAACTCTTGAGCCAACCTCTCCCTCTCAACCTGTGGAACATAACGAGTACTGAACATCTCCCGGAACTGATCCCACAAAACTGCAACCCTCTGCGCATCCGAATATGACCCCGTAGACAACCTCCACCAATCCTTCGCCACGATCCTCAACAGGTTCAGAGCACACCTCACCCTCTGATCAGCAGGGCATGAACATGTGAAGAAACATCCCTCCACATCTGACAATCATCGCATAGCAACAATCGGATCCTGAACCCCATCAAAGGTAGGGGCTTCGTATTATCGAAGTCCCGATACTAAAAACCTCTACCGGCTCCTCCCCCTACCGCTGCTACATCCGCTGTAGCCGTCGCGACAACTGTCTCTGTAAGAGCTGCATAGCGCTCATCAAAATACTCGACCATGGCGGTCTTGATCGACCCAAACAGTTCCGGCAAATCGGCCCGAAACATAGCAGCAACCTCATCATGCAGGATCTCACGAATCCTAGCATCCAACTCGTCTGTACTCATCTGACCGATAACCTCAGGTGAGGCTGACCCACCCTGACCGCCTCCTCCTGTTCCCGATCCTGACCCGGATCCGCTCCCAGCATGCCTCGTAACCACCATACTGAAATTACCGCAAAACATCAGACGCTTCTCATTAACCCGAGAACCAACTCTCAACCCAGCCCTAGGGATTGTGACTTCCTTGATACGCATATGGGTCCTGTGCTTCAAGTAGTACGGGCCCATACTACCTTCCACACCTACCCATATTTATATCAAGTATCAACACAACACCCTAGTGAAGAACATGCATAACAAACACTCAACCCTCACTCCTAGAGGAACATTGGGAATCTCATACAGAAAGAAACCCTAGGCTAGCAGGCATCATAAATCAGGCAACTATATCATGCAATTCCTGAAGATCGCTAGCCTAGTACTAGCATGCTGTTCTATCATATCTCATAAACAAATAACTTGTATGGTATTTTGGGGTTACTTACTGGCTCTGGCTGATCGTACCTCGGCGTCCTCCTTTACTCATTTTTGAAAACCCATTTTAAATTCTCTTTTGGAAACTCTCCTTGATTTGTGACTGGATTCACACGAATGTTCCTCCAATTCACTTAAACCAAGGCTCTGATACCAACTTGTAACGCTCTAAAAATTCCAACTAATTTTAACTTTTCAAAAAGAACCCAATTTCATAAAGTTATTACAAAAAGATTTTCAATACATTTATTATCAGAGTATTTCCCAGAACCACGTCATAAACACATAAAACATAAGGAGCGGTACGATCACGCCTTTGCCTTGCCACGGTCTCCTGAAGTACCTGAAACATTTAAACCACAACTGTAAGCCCGAAAGCTTAGTGAGATACCCCCAAAATACCAACCATATATACCATACACATAACATGCCATATCGCAACAAAAACCAGAACAACCATGCACTTCGGGTCTACTGTGTGACTGGTCCGCCGCACCGGCCTACAGTCCACCTGGTCCACCCTCCGAGTGTAGCCATATACATCGAGTCTACAGTGCGATTGTTCCACCCGCACCAGGCCTTCAATCCACCCGGTCCACTCTCTGAGTCTACGGTGTGATTGGTCTGCCGCACCGGGCCTTCAGTCGGCTTGGTCCACTCTCTGAGCCTCTGCACGTCTGGTCCGCCCTCTTGGGACCTACAGTCTATCCAGACCGCTCGCTTGGCCTTCGGGATAACCGGTCCGCCCTGGGTATGTTGTCCTACAGCACAAAGCAGGACCCGCCTCAACCCAACCCCAGTCAAACAACCATGTGCACATAAACATATAATCATATAACAATTCACAACAAATCAACCAATCTAGCAGATCACATATGTAGCACATCCCTACCAGGATTCCGACCTAACCGGTCACTAACATAGCATCATCCTATAAATCAGGATACCGACCCTAACCAGGTCTCTAACATATACCATCCTAACTACCAGGATGCAAACATAACAAAGCAATAACGTAACAAAAAACTACCCGGATTTCCATCTGATAAAGGGCCAACCTTGGTGCCGTAGACCCTGTTGATATAGTGAGGATAACTCACCTCGCAACTGCCGAAACTCTGAACTGAAGAAGCAGATGCCCGAACCACCGCCTCACCAAGAATCCCGAACTATCCAAAGTAGCAAAATAACCATTAGCCCAAGCACAATATCCTTCCAAGGGTAAATTGACCATATTACCCTTAACCCAAACTAGTCCACGACTAAGGCCCACAATCAAAATATGAAAGGCCCAACACTAGGTATGCTCTCGAGCCCACTAATGGCCCAATTTGCTATATTGGGCCCATTCTCCTTATTAGGCCTTACCCTAAGCCCAACACCCATACTTGGACCATTTTCCCTGACTCCTGATGGCCCACTAAGGCCCAAAGACTCAAAGTCCAAAGCGCAGCCCACACCGAGGCCCAAATACTCAAGGCCCAACTGGCAGCGTTATGCGGGGCGTAACTCAACGTACGCTTAGCGTACCAACTCCATGATGAGTACGCTGGGCGTACCTGCACGTACGCTCAACATAGTGCACTGTTAAGTCATTTCCTCATTAAGTGCTTACTACTCCATTCCAAGGGCTACAAACTCAGATCCAGGTCTTATTTCACGACTTAAACCATAAAGTCACTGACTTGGTGACTTAATATGGCTCAAACCAACTCAAACTTCCAAAATGATCTTCTTCATCCCACAAGAGAACTAGATCTCATGCATGGGCTTAATAGAACCCCCAAAGGTTGGAACTTTACTGCTTATGGGACTCATATGACTCTAAGGGAGGCAACTCTGGTCTTAGAAACGAGCTTAACTCACCAAGACCCAATCTTGGGACCAAAAGGTCCATAAACTTGTACTAGAGGAGATCTAAGAGATTAGACATCAAGATCAGAACTTTATACCTCAAAAGGGCCTCAAAAGATGATGTCTTTCCAGATCTACAAGCTCCATCCACTCAACTCCTTCTTTGATAACTTCCTCTTTCTTCTTCTAGGCTCTCCTTTGCCAAAACAAGCTTTCCAAGGTCAAACACACCTAACAATGGAGGTGGGACGGCTATCTAGGGTTTATGAAGATAAGAGAGTGTTTATGGAGGCTAGGGATGGAACCATAATGTTCCTTTTATAGTGGATGTCCCAAAAATTAGAGTTTAATGACTCTGGGCGTAACTCTAGTACGCTGGGCGTACGCGTCCTGGTGTCCGCGATCACTCACCCTACTACGCTGCGCGTAACCCAGCTTACGTTGGGCATACCCACGCGTGCCCCCAAACGCATGAATGGTCTTTTTCATCACTTTTCTCCATTATGGGCCATAAATGTCAATATCTTTAAAATATCATAACTCCTTCTTTCTAGATCCGTTTCCGACGAACTTTATATGCATGGAAAGGTGGCGAGAAGATCTACGCTTCTAGCAACACACCCCGATCCGAAACCTTCCCGAATAATAACCCATTGCTCATGAAAGACCGAAACGCCCTTACTCTTGATCTCGGGAACCCATAAATATATATTTCAAGAACGGGGCGTTACAACTAAGGGTTGGTTCATGAAAACCTAGAGGTTATATATGAGGAAGGGAGAACTACGATGGGAGACCTGGTGGATAGGTGGTGGTGGTAAGGTGGTAGATGGTGATTTAGGGTTTAGGTGGGCGGTGAGTTATCTTTTAGTAATTAAAACATTTATTTAAAATAGAAAAAAATAATATTTAATAAAAAATCAATCATGGATATAATAGTAATTTTAGATCAACTTTGAAACAAAATGAAACCACATTGATTAATTATGTACGAAATAAAACACAACAACCAAACACATAGACTTGTTTGTACTTAATCAACATGTTTTGACAAACCACATTGACCAAACGTATAATTATATATATACTAATTTTGAAGTGCCAGGTGAACAGTACATTCTTATGATTGGCTGGTTTTTTTCTTTACGTTTGACTGCTTCTCCGTTTTCTTCATCGTTTGGATTTCATCAACGCTCCAGAGGGAAACATCGAGTGGGACGTTGATGGTGATTGAGATGGAATCATTCGAATCCGTAGGGTAGCACCGTCAACGTTCCTCACCCCGATTTCTAGGGTACATACCTCTAAAATATTGTTTTATCTAAAAACTAACATTATATTGTATAAAACCTTTTTATATTAATACGAATATTTCAATATTTAACTGATTAATGGCAAAGAGTTTTCTAATTACTTTTAGGTTTAAAACAGATTCCTTTTATTCGATTAATATTTGCAATATCACTACAAATTTATGGCATTGTGCAACTCTTGAATGTTAACATGAGTTAGAACTCAAAAGATGTATTCTAAAATTAGAAACTATTCTTTTACGACCTTTTTATGTTTGTGCTCTTTTACAAAAACAATTGTTGATAAATGATCACGTAATTGTTTTCCACAAAACAATCTAACACCTTGTTTACCAATCACAAATAATAATAATAACAATAATAATAATAATAATAAAGCATGCGGATTCACTTAAACTTGAAATAATTGCACACAAAAAAAAAATAAAAAAAATAGATATGTGAGAGTGAGGTGACCCCACTCAATGTCTGACCGCAAATAGTGGCGCTATCTCGGCCAAGAGGACTTGAGGAGCCAGCCTTCTTTGTTTCCTATCAACATATAATGCCGCGTGATTACTGTTTCCCCATACCTGCCTCCCTCTCATTTTCTTTTGTGCTAAAAATTCCAAAATGGTAACTTCAGTTTTGTGAGAGAACACCATTTTGCAATAACTATTCAATACTATTTCGACCAAAAAAATCAACTGTAAACATTCATCAAAACAATATATGATTGACGCTTCATTACGTTATCCTACTTGTATACATATAATATAATATCTCTTTTGTATGCTTCGGATTGATGGTAAGATTTCACATTATATGGATATTATGCAACTGATGTGCGAAACTTATTTTTCGTATTATTTTTAAAGATATTATTTTTAACAATTGGGATCTTCATTCTAAAATGGAAATATTTGACGTTTGTTTGATACGATGGAATTGAATAATAAAAAAATAAAATAAACAATGTATCCAAATGTGTAATGGAGTAATACAATGAAATCAATGAATTTTCACATTTTGTTGTTATGTTTGGTTATCTCGAAAATAAAATAAAATGAAGCATTCAAACATATTATTTATTACAATATAAATATAAAAATAAAATAAAATAAATTTGACGATAAATGAAATGTCAGTTTATAAAAAGAAAAAAGAAAAATAGATGTTGATATATATATATATATATATATATATATATATATATATATATATATATATATATATATATATATATATATATATATATATTAATGTATATGTATATCAAATACTTAAAAAGAATTATTTATCATTTAAAGATATTGTTAAAAACTGTCAATTGGGAATAATTCAATTAGGAGAGATCCTTGATACTAATATGAATTGGAGTATTAACACTAACATCTAACCAGTCAAGTTGTCGTTCAAAAAAAAAAGATATTGTTAAAAACTGAAAAGTTAAATTAACTACAATGAAATCTTACAAAGAAATATAATAAAAAAATTATTGATGTTTGAAAAAAAAATATTAAATTTTTTTTTTATTTTATAAAAAAATTAGTATTATTGACCAATATATAAATAATAGTAATCTATGATAATAATAATATATCATTCTATTTTTTAAAGGAATGAAAAAATTAGCTCCCCATTAAAATGAAAATTAGCCTAATAAAAGGAATCACATTCAACAAGGAGTCATTTTATTCTTTTGTAGCAAATAAATAGGATTTTGTTTTATCCCATCGTAATGCTTCAATATATTCCTTTTGATTGTATATCAAACACTACCTTCGTATACAGTTAAAAACAATATTTGGTAGAGTCTCAAACATATCTCACTAAACCAAAAATTATGCATTTAAAGGTGTTTCAAAATGTTACATACACAATTATTTGCAATATAAATACAAAAGACAAAGAAGCTATGGAAACCATACTTGGAGGACCATTATGTAACATCTCTTTATTATAGGGTGTAAAATGTAAATACTTAGAGTTAGCTACAGTTTGATATTATCGTTTTTGTATAAATACTGTAATGTTTACCTTTGTTGAATTAATCAAGTTCATTACACAAATTATGTTTCTCTCTCTAAAATTGAAATGGTATCACAACATTAGATCCATTTTTGTGAGATCATGGATTCAATTCCAGGCGGTAATCAGTCTTCTTCGATCAATTCTACACCAAATTTCGTACCTAACTCTAAAAAAATAATCCAAACATGTTTATGGCATCTTCACAAATAACTGGAAGCGAAAATTAGATGCAATTGAAGTATTCGATTCAAATTGCTTTAGGAGCTAAGAAGAAAGTTGGATTTATTGATGGAACCTCGAAGAAACCAAAGGTTGAAGGTAGCGATCTTGATGACTGGACCAACAATGATTGCATGGTTTGGTCATGGCTTCTAAATGCGATTTCGAAAGATATCGTTGAAGCTTTTATTTTTGATACTATTGCTCATGAACTTTGGAACGAGCTTGAAGAACACTTCTCAGAAAGCAATGGACCTCTCATCTATCAGCTTCAAAGACAAATCGCCTCAATTAACCAATGTGATTCTTCTGTTTCTAAATACTATACCAAACTTAAACAATTATGGGATCAGTTGAGTTGTCTTATGCAATTGCCTATGTGTAATTGTGGATCTTCAAAAGCCATGTCAAACTTTGCTGAGACCCATGTAGTTCTTTATGGGATTAAATGATACTTTTGAAAATTTGAGAAACCAAATTTTGGTTCTCGATCCTTTACCTTATGTGCACAAGGCTTACTCCATGGCCTTAAGAGTTGAAAAACAAAAAGAAGTCCAAATTAATTTCTCTAATTCGACAGAATCTGCTATGTTTGTTAAATCTTCTACACAAAATACCGGTGATATAGGGCAATTCTATTATAAAGCCAAAGTTGATTCCAAGAACAAGAACAGTAATGATAGATAGAATAATTTTGCAAAGCAAATGGACACACGAGAGATACATGTTTGAAACTAAATAGCTACCTGGATTAGTATAAGGATTTGAAAGAGAAGAAAAAGGGAAACATCAATGTTGTTCATATGGCAAATACCAATCAACATGATAATAATCCTCTATTTGACAAGAATGATTCCACACAAGACAATACATATTCTATGAATGCTCTTTTCCAACAATTCAGTCAATTCATGGAGGCAAGTCAAAATTTGGAAGATGGATTCTCCCTTTGCAAATATCTCTCACTTTGGAGATTTTTTAGGTATGAATATCCCTTTGTTGGATTCATTAAATAGTGATAGGTTTGATAAGAATGTGTGAATTTTAGATAATGGAGCAACTGATTACATGTGTTCACATTTATCCTATATGACAAGATCAACTCAAGTAATTAGTTACATACCTATATTCCTACCTGATGGGTCAATCAATTCTGTTACTCATACAAGTGTCATAGAATAAAGTCCTAAGTTGGTTTTAGACATGGTTCTTTATGTACCTGATTTCAAATTCAGTATTCTCTCTATGAGATGTTTGGCATTCCCCGAATACATTGTGTTTAATCTTGAGACAAAGGAAGTGGTGGTTGAAGGAATAGTTCAGGAAAACTTTATATTCTTCATAGTAATTGTTTAATGAGTCTTATAGATAGAGCCATAAATGTTCATACAGTTGTCGGTGATAAATCTTGTACTGCTACACATTCATGTAATGTTGATGATATCGTAAATAAGGACTCTTTTTCAATCTGGCATAAGAGACTTGGGCATTCTTCACAATTTATGTTACAACATTTAAAGTTAATTCCTTCAAAACGTGAAAATGAATTAACTACATGTGTTTCGTGTCATATGGCAAAACATAAAAGAATTCCATTTCCAAACAGTGAATCTCATGCTAATGAGATTTTTTTATATAGTCCATGTTGATCTATGGGGTCCATATAGATCAAAATAATGTTAGGTGCTTCTTATTTGTTAACTATTGTGGATGATCATTCAAGTTCTGTTTGGACATTCTTGTTGAATGATAAAACTTAAGTGTTTCAAACACTATCTCATTTCTTTGCCTATGTTACTAATCAGTACAAGACACATGTAACGATTATAAGAAATGATAATGGAAGTGAGTTTGTCAACCAAAACGGTTTGCATCTCTTCTCAAAATTGGAGTTATTCATCATAAAATAGTTTCTTATCTGACTTCATATGAAGGAGTTATGTTTTTTCGAAGTTTCGCGATTAAACCAACACGGCTTCACGTCTTGTAAAAAGTAAATTTTTGATAAATTACTTTTTAGCCTAAGAATTCTAAATGAAAGTCATAACAGTCGCTAAACCGAGAGCGTGCATATAGAGAACCTACAGAGGAAGTTATGATTCTTCTAAGATTTGACATAACAGTATTCTGCTCAAAAATCGAATTTTAGATTTGTCAGCTTTTAGACAAAATAATTTAAAGAAGAGTTGAAGATCTCGTTAATAGGAGTTCAACGATATTATTTTTTTGAAAACGGACACCGAATTATGCTTTTTATACGAGCTTTAACAGTCTAAGTCTGTGTGAAAAAAATAAAGTCAAAACTAGCCAACATAGTCTAAATGAAAGTTGTAGATCTCATCGAGAGCTTCCTGGGGATATAAAGAAGTCAAAACCAAAGTTCATATGAAGAAGATACACAATTTGAAAATTTGAAAATCAGCACACGTATGCGCGATGCACAGGAAGTTCTAGATGCTAATACGCCGCCCCACCCAAACCGCGCCACGTGTCAGCAGGCCTGAGGAGCCACACCACCCTTTGCACGGTGCACCCCCATGTTACACGGCGTGCATCCCAAAGAACCTGCCTATAAATAGCAGCTCACTCGTTCCTTCATTCTCACACCCTTCCATCGAATTCTCTCTGAAAATGTCGACACTTAGCCCCTTTTTCCTTTGTTTCTGCTCTGCAGCGAAGCCTTGCGACGCCCCTGAGTACTCATATGAGTAGTAACCTTCGAGTGGGAGATCCTGAATCAGTATTCTACCCGCATAGATCCCGTTTCTCATCTATTGTACTCTGTAAGTGACCTAAACTTACTCTGCTTTTCCGTAATCTACAATTACAATTATGAGTCATTACTAGGAACTTATAAGTAATATTTATCAATGATTTCAAATCGTTATACTGCTCGATCTATTTATAGGAGTAATGCCAAGGTTGAATTTAGTGATGTGTTTAAAGTGAGATTTTCTAAACAGTATACTCTATATACCAAATGGACCTTACCTCGGATATGATCCTACATGGTTATTCCTTGTTTAGATCTTGAAGTAGATTTTGGGATTATTGAGGAATCTAAACGCTTAGGATAATATTTCTATGAAGTATGAAATCAGACTAAGACTCAACGTTATGTACATCTAGGTCTTTTGGAAAAGGTGTAAGGCAAAGCTCTGCCTGATTCACCAATCATCAGACACTTTTTTCAGGTGAGTGCGTAGTTTTTATCAAGATCATAATCTAAATTAAAATCATTATTTATATAAGACATTAAACGCTTGCCTGTATTATCTGTGTTATTTGTATAATTAGGATAATGCTATTGAATTAGAAACCATAGTGGAAATCGATTGCCTTTAAACATAAGTCTTGCCTTAGGTTAAGAATAAGACTTTTAAAGGATACTTAGTTGAAATTAAGTTAGATATCGACTAGGTATTATGACTGGTGTAGGGTGTGTGATATCAGAGCGGAGTGTTTCTCCTCTTTCTTGGATGACCATAAATTGTGGGTCCAGATCATACAACTGGCAAGTATGTCTGGGTCATCGACCAGAGTAGACGACAACACTTGACTATTCTAGGCAGTCTAGTGAATTACGTTGCTAACATGGACTTATAACCTATGGATGAAGATAAAATGGGATACCATATTTGTCAAATTTTTGAACATTGGTTGCCTTATATGACTTACACTGGCCAAGGACACCCCTAGCTGTGTATTAAAACAGTTGCTTAAATGATTCATTAGGTTGAGTGATTCCTACATATAACCGTTGCTTTAGGATCTATGAGGATCGGTTGGGTTGGGTAGTTGGTCTTAGGTCAGATTTTATATCAATTATCTGATAACGTTGTTTTTAGGAATGATATCAATTATTATCATTAAATTTTTATGGGCTTGAAAATCCTACGTATCTCATTAGGTTTTCCCAAACCTGACCTACTCATTTTTATGCATCACGGATAGTGGAACCAAGGTTGCAGTAGTCTAGTTAGAATGTTGAGTGGAATAAATAAATGTGCATGTAATCTATAGTTTCAAGACCTTTTATAGTTTACGTTGTAACGTATGTTTGGATATAAACGAATGACATCCTAAATGTTTTAATAAAATAACTTTTGTTATCTTAAAAATGTTTTATTTAACTGGAAGTTTCTGCATCTTAATTTTTAAAGCGTAAAGAAAATGTTTTAATTGGTTCTAGAAAATAGGGGATGTCATACTAAATGAGTTTAACTTTCCTTCCATTATGGGAAAGTAAGATCCATCCAAAAGATGAGGGAATTAAAATTTCAACTGGGAATCTTAAAGATTAGTGTATTATACTTTTACTTCTAACACTACATATGAAACCCCTCTACCACCACATGACACCACCCACCACCATCATTGTCACCATAACTACCACCACCAACGCTATAACTACTAACCACCATCTCTACCATCATCACCACCACCATCTACTACTTCCGCCACCACCCACCACAACACCAACAATATATGCACCTCCACCTCCGACACCACCCACCGCTATTGCCACCACTACGAACCACCACCCACCAACTCCGCCTACCACCCACCACCACCTCTGTCACCACCACCCATTACCTTCGCTACCACCCACTAGCACTGTTCCCGCCACCATCTCCACCATTTCCATTACCTCTGCCACCACCACCTTCACCATCATTGTTGCCACACCCACTTTCACTAAAACTGTCACCACCACCAAAACATCCATCACCATCGCCATGACCATCTACCACCTTTTCCACCACCGACAACACCACTAGCTACTACCATCGCCATCACCACTTCTTCCACCAACACTATTATTACCGCCTATTATTACTTCCTCCACCACTACCCATTACATCTGGCGCCACCACCCAAAACCATCGCCACCACCACTGACACCACAGCCACCACCACTACCATCTAACATCCATCACTTCCACAACCAACCACCATCATCTCCACAACCACCCACCACCATTACTTCCACCACTATTGTCACATCCCCATCACTACCACCACCACCCACCACCATTGCGACCATCACCATTTACTATTTTTATAATTTATATAACATGTCTTTGTATAGAAGTTATAAAACACAGTAAAATTAAGCAAAATAAAAACAAAGGCAATTATGTCATTTAATATTATTCCAACTTCAGTTCCTACCAAGTAAACGTAGTATGAAACTAGATTCAGATTCTAATTCCTCCCAAGCAAACAAAATATAGATTGAATTAAAGTTCCTAACAAATTTCAATTCCTTAACAAATCGTTACCTTCGAAAAGTTCTACGAACCAAACACAACCTTAGGTACGTTTTTTGGGTTTTCTGCCAAATGCCCTTTTAAAACCTTCAAACACAATTTATTTGGATTTGGGGTCTTTGTGATACCGTAATGAGAGTCTAGTGGTTGAGGTATGAAATTTCATATATGAGGTCAGCAGTTTAAACCATGGTACACCCAATCATCAACAAGTGTTATGCGATTCACCTCTCATATGGGGATTGAACTGGTCGACATGGATCGCTTAGATGAGGCAATTTATCATTTTATTTTATTTTATTTGTTCCATAATTTCTCTCTGTTATTTTATAGAAGTTAAATATAATAAGGCTTTCAGTAACGACATTTGGGATCCTCTAGGTTAATGTAATTATAAATTCTCATTTTTCATATTCAGGGTTGAGTACTAAAAATAGCAATTAATGTAATTCTCTCGTGTAGATGTCAAAATGCACGTTCAGTCTCTATTTTCCAAAATTAACTCAGACCGTCCCTTAAATCACAAAAAATTGCACGCTTAGTCCATACCAGCATGAAATGATTATATTTTCCTTTTCAAATTCTTTTTCAATTATATTTTAATGTTTCTGATTAATTTTAATTATTAAAAAATTAATTTAATTAATTTGTTTATTATTAATTAAATTTTTGAAAAGGCCCACTACACGCGCACCCACTTTTAATGAATACGTTCAATCTTAAAACCTTGACACCTAGTTCCCAAGTTGTAGCAGAGAAAAGAAAGTAAGGAGAGAAAAAAAAAGAGAAATGAATGGAAAAAGAAATTTCTCTTTTGTGTTCCCGAGTCGGAGAGAAGTAGAAGAAAAATTAAACATTTTGTTCTTTCTCTCCAAATCCTTCCGAATCGGAAGGAAAGCTAGGAGGGAAAGTGATCATTTCATTTCCTTTTACTTCATTCCTTTAATGAAACTCGAGAACACCAATTTCTTTTACTTTCTTCTCACTTCCACTCATTTCCTTTTTTTCTCTCGTTAAGTTTAACTCGAGAACTGAGTGTAAAACCTAAATCCCTTTCTTCTTTCTTTCATTAGAAACTACCGTCCACCACCTATCCACCAGAAACCACCGTCCAACACTTTGAACTACCGGTCACCGCCTATCTACCGGAAACAACCATCGACTACCATCGAAACCAACCGTTGCTCTCAATCTCTCTTACAGACGACCAAGATAATCAACGAATCAGTAAAGAGCCTAATCTCGGGCAACCAACATCATCATTGGATCTGTTAACGTCGTCGTTAAAGATTAGATCCACCGGAAAGTGGCACCTACATATTGTCCCTCTCTTCAGCTGATTTATGTGCATCTCCTCAACATATCTATACAACCACCACCATAGATTTAGGTTTCAACGGGTGAAGCATACATCTGCTAGTTTCATCAGGTGAAGAATAAATCTATCAGTTCCAACGACGCTAGGGTTTCACACGACGTTAAGGTTTTCAAGTGGTGATGACGACGCTAGGTTTCAGGCGAAGATTAGGGGAGGGGATATCAGAGGGAGAGAAAACGATGGTGGTGATATTATTTCAAACAGTGGTCTACATCTGTGACGGTGGTCCACATCTCCGGTGCAGGTGGTACTCGTCGGACCTGAACAAAAGACGGGAAATGAGGTGGTAGTCAATGGCGCCCGTCAAGAGGGCTCTAATGGTGGTTGTTCACATTTCCAGTGATGTTGGTGATGCAAGCGATGGTGGAAGTGGTGGTTAAGGTGGATCATAATTTCAATTAGATGTCTTTTTTAATAATTTAAAATATTTTTTAATAAGCAATCGAAAATATTAAAAATAAATGAAAATAAGTTGAAGAGGGCATTATAGTCTTTTCATGTCTCGCAAGGGATAAAGCGTGCAAATTTAAACTAACGAGGGATGAAACGTGCAACTTTTAACCAAATGAGGGACGACCTAAGTTAATTTTTGAAAATATGGATTGAACATGTATTTTGACACGTGCACAAGGGACGATTCGTGTAATTTACTCTTTATTATTTCTCCATTTATTGTATCCACATTCAGAATAGATTTAATACCATGACTTAAACAATTAGATGGCATTTTCGCAATATAAGATTAAAGCATCTAACCTCCAAATCGTATGTTACATATATCATACGTGCATTGGTTGCTTCGAGAGTTAGAACCGCATACTTAAATGCTTACAATTTACGACAGTTGCACAAGACTAAGGTGTTGTTTGTTTTTTGGAAAAAACCTCTTCAAACCTCTTATTGCTGCGAGGCGCCCGCACACGCGCAACACTTTTGTTCTCGCAACTGTTTGTTTTTTAGAAGTCTTCTAAGTCAAAAATATCTGTGTGTGCTCTGTTTGGCGCAACACTTATACTGCCTTTTCCAACCTCTTCTTCTTCTTTTTTTATTGCTGAAATTTTGATTATATGGTGTTAAAATTTTATTTCACATTTTTTTTTGTTTTTTTTTTTCGTTTATTCTTGTTGAATTTATTTTTCGTATTTCTATATTCAATAATGATAATTTCTTGATGAAATATCATTATTTTTTACTAAAATATCTTTATTTTTTGTTAAAATATAATTATTTTTTTACTGAAATATCATTAATTTTTATCGAAATGTTATACATTATTAAATTTTACGTATTAAAAAGCTATTTTCGGTTTATAAAATTAGTTTATTTTAATTTTTTAATACTGCAGCAGTATGCAGATGTTAAAAAAACAAACACATTTCTTATTATAGTCTACAGCCGTTTGGTCCACCTCTTCTACTGCAGAGGGTTGCAGAGGTAGTCCGCAGACTTCATAAATTTTTGCTTCAGAAAATCAAACAGTGCCTAAATTATGTTATATTTTGGAAATAGGATTTTATAAAGTTTGAGCGATCTCCACAAGTTGTTACAGTGAATGGATTATTGGGGTCGATGACGCCTACAAATTGTGTCAAGCATCAAGTTGATTTTTTGTGAAGCTCATCATGTACCTTGGTATGTCGGCTCCTTAGGAAAATATGGTCCTTTTATTTGCATGTTTATACAGTTTTTAAGTGTGTGGAAGGACTCGAAAGTATAAGGATACTATTAAGGCCACTATAGCTTACCTTATCACATACGTTATATATGTGATATTGTATTTTTTATGATATAGAAATAAATGCTTAGTTAAATATTGGATATATAATGTTTTCGTGGCAAAATTTTACATCAAGTACAAGATAGCTAAATAACTATTTATGTAACTAATTTTTTTTTTCTTGGAATTCCATATATCCATCCGGATATAACTCCTTGTCTTCATCAATTCATCAATCCATATTCCTCACTGAATACTTTTGGAGCAGCTGCCAAAAGTCTAGTTTGTCGTTGTAAATCAATTTTCCCATTTTTCTAATTTCTTTTTGGTTTCTTCAATACGTTGTTTTTTTTTTCTATGATTTTCTTTACAAGGTGGATACTGTGCCACATTATATCCTTGCACTCCCATTTTGGCTCCATGGTTTAAACATCTCCATACAATAATCTTACATCTAGCCGGGTATCGTCGATGGTATTGTGTACCAAGAGGAACCCAAGGATCATGGAACCTATGTTTCAGGATATAGGATATATGA
Organism: Lactuca sativa; assembly: GCF_002870075.4. Lineage (NCBI taxonomy): Eukaryota > Viridiplantae > Streptophyta > Magnoliopsida > Asterales > Asteraceae > Lactuca > Lactuca sativa. Next base: position 297,501,509 of record NC_056627.2, read on the forward strand.
TAGATCCTTTGTTGTTATAAACCGAAGTTAGGGATCCATGGTTTCACAAGGTGATTTACTCTTATCACACAAACAAATATTTACTTTTCTGGCTTAATTGGACAAGCCAACAGGCAATCTTTAATAAAAAAAATTAAATTAAAGTATAAGAGTGGAAGATCTTTTTTATTTATGTATGAAACTTCAACAATTTTAGAAAATATATATGCATTTCACTAAGAAATCAAAGGTGTGGTCTATGAAGAGTGTGCTGATTGAGGAAGGAGAGGTGATAGCTTCTCATACAAATTGCTTTATTTTTAATGTTTATGCTCCTCAAGATTGACACCGTAAAAAAGCGGTTTGGGATTACATTATGTTGGCGATTTTAATATTATTAACATATTTTAGTGTAGTTATTATTAATATTGAGATAGGTTGAGTTCTATTTACTTATCGAGACTGGAGATGCAATGTGCACATTTGGAGTGATAAATATGAACTTGGAAATACAGGGATCCGGGGATATCACCCCTAGGTACAGGGTTCCAGAGGCAGCGCCCCTTGCGGGGTTTAAGGGGCAGAGCCCCTAGTGGTGATGTCTTATAACTACCTTTCTAACTATGATTTTTGGCGCCAAAATGAATGTAACCATCATTTAACCATGTTAATTCCTTGTATAAGAACATATAAATTGTTTCTGAAAAGGGTTGGATGATCTATACTTGAAATTATCATCGGATTCTCTCTATCTCTCTAAACATAAAATAACAAGGTGCTCTCTCTGTTTAGAATTTGGAAGTGGTCAAATTGTCACTTTTTGATTATCCCAAATCAAATACTCGAGGCAAAAGGATCGAAAATAGATTTTGAAACGTAACCGCAATCACAATCCTAGAAATTATCTAAATATATACAAGGACGGTTCCACTATGGTGCCCATAGTGGCACCGGCAACCCCTTAACTTTTTGGATACAGTGTAAAAATTTTCGAATTTTTCGTTTTTTCTACATTTGTGCCACTATGTAAAAGGAAATATGTGTCACCGGCAACACCTACGTGCCACCGACAACACCTACTACGAAATCCTAGGTTCGTCCCTGAATATATAAAGATATACTTAGATCCAAAATCTAACATATTACTACTTTTATGAGACATAAAAATGGTGAGTTCATTGTTTTTGGGGACTTCAATGTAGTTTGGGAGGTTAATGAAAAAACTGTAACAATTTTTTTTTGTCAAAACGAAGTAGACGACTTCAATAACTTTATTACTCAAACATATCTTTTGGATGGAGTATTTGACCGTAACAAGATGTTGAAAAAAATATTTATCATCTTAGTGTTTTTTCAAAAATATTTACTAAAATAGTTTTCTTTTTTCATTTTATTTTTCTTTTCAGTTTTTTTTTTTAATTTATTTTAAATATCTTATTTTTCTTTTTTTCTCTTTTATTCCATCTTTTTACTGTTTTTATATATTTTTAAATGACAACTTTTATTTAAGCTTTTTTTACTCTTTTTTTATAGTAGTTTTTTTTTAATGTTTTTTTAATATCCGTTTTTCTTATACAACCCTTTGACCATCAAATTTTAGTCATCATAAATTAAAAATAAAATATATTTTAAGGTGCAAAAACTCCAACATTCACATACAAGGTTTTTAAGGTAAAAAAAATGTTTGTAACAAAAAAAAACACCCCAAAAAAAGTCCAATATTGTTTATTACAAAAAAAGAACATCACAATTAGTTTGAACTCGAACTGGTAACAAATCCTTACCTATTAAAAAAGATAAAAAAAAAAAAGAGAATATTTTTTCTAAACTACCTTGGGATAGACGAACATCGTTTTCGATTATGCCCCGGTTGCCTACAAATTCCACAAAGATTGGCATTTCTTCCTTCTTTAATATTCATACCATTTTTTAGTCTTGTTGAACGAGGACGGCCTTTTTTATTTCATAATAGTTCTAAATTTGGAAGTAATTCATTAAATAGTGATTGTGACCAATACGCTTCATGATGAAGCGGGGAGAACTCAGATGCCCAAGTAGCACAATAGTATTCAATCGAGTAACATTTATCAACATATTGTCAACTATTCAAAGAGAGTTTGGGACATGCACTCAAGACATGAGACCAACGATATTTAAATGCCTCCCATTTACCACATGTGCAAAATTTTTTTCCAAATTAACTACTTGCACATTTCGACCTCTTTGAGTTATCAACTCAAATATACATTTTTCTCGGTTAAAAGATCTTAAGGAATGTGCACTTGCTTTTTCCATCAAAGCTACTTGTTTTACAACATGTGGAGTATCCATTAGCTTGAGAACTAGATCCTAAAGGACGTCTCGCCTCAAAATAATGCACCATTCTATAGAATGTAAGTTGCACACAAGCTGTGATTAGTAAAAAACGAGCACCTTTAAGTACACTGTTGAAAATCTCTGACAAATTTGTTGTGAGCAACCCATATCTCCTTCCACCATCATGTGAAAGTGTCCATCTATTAAGTGGATGACTCTCCAACCATTGTCAAGCACGTGGATTTAACTTCCCAATTTCTTCCATGATGGAGTTGAACTTTCAAATTTGATTATGACTCCAGGCACGATAAGCTAAAGCTTTCAATTCTGAATTATGAAACCTGTCATAAAAGTTGTTGATGAAATGTCGTAAACAATACATTTAAAATAAAAACATAATGTAAGTTAATGAAGCAAGTTATTGAAATGTCATAAAAGAATACTTAAGAAATATAACAATACCTATGAAAACCACGTGGCTCTAACTATGGAGATTCATGCTCATTGACGACCTTAAGAATTCCACCATGACGATCATATATTAGACATATGACTTCACCGTCTTTCACCACATGATTCTTGACATGAGAAAGAAACCAATCCCAGGTATCATAAGATTCATTTTTCTACAATAGCAAATACAAGTGCCAAAATTTGATTATTACCATCAACTCCCATTGCAATCAACATCTTACCCTTGTATTTACCATACAAGTGTGTTCCATCAATGCTAATCACGGGTCGACAATAGCGAAACCCTTTGATAGAGGGAGCAAAAACCCAAAAAACAAGCCAAAATTCAACTTCATCACCTCGGTCGATCTTGAAACATACCATTCAACTATAGTTCCTGGATTAAACTTTTGAAGTGCGCCTAGATATTTTGGTAAAGCGACATAAGACTCTTCCCATTTTACAAACACATATTCAATTGCTTTTTTCTTTCCAAACCAAAGCTTCTTATATGAAGGATTATAGCCTAATGTTTCAACTATATCAGCTCTCAAAGTCAGAATACTGATAGAAGGTTGCTCTTTTATAAGGTGTCTAGTTTCCATAGCAATCAAGCTTGCATCTAGGTTCGGATGGTCTTGAGAAAGCTTATAGTGTAACAAAGTGTGCAAACTGGTATACGTTGTGATTTCAAAATAACCACTACGTTTATGTTTACTTGCATGAAGTTTCCATTTGCAACCAAATTGTAAGTACACCTTGCATCTTAGAGTCCAAATAATTGGGTGTGACTCAATGACCTCAAATTGTCTATGTGTCCTAATGTTATGGATCTTGATTTCTCGAACAAGTTCCTCTTTATCCTTGAAAGAATCTTTTCCTAACTCTCATGTAAAATCACTCTTACTCGTTGATTGTGTCACAATCCAATTGCCATCAATAGTCAAATTTGTTCCTTCCATATTAGTAAAAGTTGAAGGTAATTCAACATTATTGTCAAAAGATGCTTCCTCATCATCTTTATCTCCAATTCCATCTTCCAATATTTCATTTAACTCAACTTCATTGTCTATATTCATCATATTAGTCACAACAACAGCTTGAGAGATTATAGAAAATTATCATTGTTAATCATGTCTATAATAGAATTCATCTACAAAATAAACAAAAACAAGCAAAAACTGATCAAAATGATCATACCAATCTATGATAACAAGAAAAAAAAATATAATGACATGTTTGCAATCAATTCCTTCAACAAAAAGATAAAAACACAAGCTATGATAAAATCTATCTACAAAAAAAAAATAAACAGAAGCAAGAAACAATCAAGAATAATTGATCCACAATTCCATATGAATAGGAAAGAAGAAACTAGCAGACAAGAATCATAATGAGAATCAAGAAACAAGCAGGAAAGAATCAGAAGCAAAAAACTTAAAAAGAAACGATAAGAAGAATCGGAATCGAGAAAGTGGTGCATACCTTTAACCATGTTGGAGATGAGTTGGCGACGAATGGAGGAGGCCGCAAGTGGCTGGCGATGGGTGGGGGATGCAACAGGTCGAGGAGCGATGGGAGTGAACCCTAGCTTTGAGTTTTCGCTTTTTTTTATGTCAATCATCCTCATTCCAGGGGAAAAAGGAGAAAACGTGGTTTTTAACAATAATATTAGTTTTCAAATTAAAATAATACTAATATGGTAAACATATTCTAAATCACACTGAAATGGTAAAGATTTTTCTCAACCACACCATTATTGTAACATCCTGAGATTTGCGGGCATTTCCGAATCCTCTCATTTATTATTTTGTCATTTGTAGTCCTTGGGGATGGAAGAGTCGATCCATGAGAAGCATAAGGGCTAAAGTTGCAACTTTAAGAACAAGACGAGTATGCTAAGCGTACATAAGGTACGCTAAGCGAACTAGGCGCGCCCTAGTACGATGGGCATACACTTGTGTATGCTAGGCGTACTCACGACAGATGGAAACCCTAATATTTAGGGTTTGTGTGCTATATAAACGTCTTTATGATCTCAAAACCCTCCTTCATCTCAGCCTTCATAGTTTTGAGTCGTTTCCCTTAAACCCTACCCCTTTTCTTGAGTGTGTGAGCTAAAAGAGTGTGTTTTGAGTAGTTGGAGAAGAAGGTGTTGCATCAAGAAGTTAGAGAAGGAAGACAAGCTTGTAGATCTGAGGTTTCTTTGTGCTCTAGAAGCTCCAGGAGGTAAAAAGCTCCAACCTTTATGCTTGTATGATATAGATCTTGCCATGCTAGCTTTATGAAACCATTTTTTCCCAAAAGTTCCAAGTTGGTGCATGTTATGTTTTGAACGCAATAATTTGTCCTTTCAGGCCCTAAAAAGGGTCCTAAGTGATAAATTGATGTCCTAATGGCTGAAAGTGTCCCATGCATGTAGTAGAAAGGTCTTAATGGGTTAAGACCATGTATGAAGAACTTTTTGGACATCCAAAGCCTTAACGTTCTAGACTTTATGGTTCTAAGGCACATTTGGTCGATGGATCTGGAGTTTGGGGTTAAGTGTTTAAGCCATTAAGCACTTATTAGGGTTTTGGTGAAACTTGCGTATGCACTGCGTAGTTTCTGTACGCCCAACATACTGAGTCATCCACCCCGATGGTGGTCAATGCAAAGTGGAGTATGCCCAATGTACCAGAGGAGTATGCCCAGCGTACCAGAGGAGTATGCTTCATGTACACCCTCTGTTGGGCTGTTGGCGATTTAGGCTTCGGGATTGGGCTCCTTTTTGGGCCAGTTTGACATGGGACTTGCTGGGCTTTCTGAATAGATGTGCTTTGGTCCGATAGTGGTAATAGATATTAAAATGAGGCCCAATTAGGGAGTTGGGGCCCAATTGGGAAAATTGGGCCGATGATGGGCCTTATGTATATGGACTTTTGGATAGTGAAATTGATACGGAGCCTTGGCCCAAATTAGAGGAAAGGAAAAATGGACTATATGGACCCTAAGTCAAGATTTATATCTCATGTGTTGACTCGGGTTTTAACATGTTTTTATAAATTTGGAAGGAACTCGACGAGTCAGTGGTTGTACTCGACGAGTTGGGTCAACGTGGATTGTTGACCTTGACTGTTGACTTTGAATTTGAGCAAGGGTTGACCAGTTTGACTTATAAGGGTACTTTGGTAATTTGGGTATTTATGGAATTGGATCATTGGTGGTTGTAGGTGTTGGTGTTTGGAGCTGTGTTTCGGGAGTTTGATATTTCAGTTCCGATCGACATAGTGAGGTGAGTTTTCCTCACTATACTAATAGGGTTGAAGGTACCAATGTCGACCCTTCTTTTCAGATTTGTGTCCAGGTTTATTGTATGATGATATTCTTAATGACTTGTTAGGTCGGTATCCTGGTATATCGGATGATGTTATGTTAGTGACCTATTAGGTCGGTATTCTGGTATATAGGATGATGCTATGATTAGTGATATGTTAGATCGGTTTGACTGTTTGTATATGCTAGAATTTGATATTATGTTTTGATTGTGTGATTGCGGATGGGTTGAGGCGGACTTTCTTTGTGATGAAGGCTAACAAACCTACGGCGGACCGGATAGACAATAGACTCGGTAAGTGCATACTAGTCAGACTGAAGGCCGGAAGAGCTGTCCGGATACGCTAAAGGCTCGCGAGGCGGTCCAGATATGCCAATGGCTTAGAGAGCGGTCCAGATAGGCTGATGTCCCTGCGAGGCGGTCCAATCAGGTTGATGACTCAATATGAATTTTGTTTACTTGCTATGATATGGATATGTTAGATGACACTGGTATTTTGGGGGACTTTACTAAGCTTCGGGCTTATAGTTTTGGATTTTGTTTCAGGTACTTCAGATGATTGCGGGAACGCGAAGGCGTGATCGTTCAACCCCTCACATTTTATGATTTTGATTTCTGGGATACACTGATATGAAACTATTTTGAAAACATTTTGTAATAAATAATGTGTAACATCCTTTTCCGAATCAATTCCTAGTCTGAGGTTGTGGCCGAAGATCGGTCATCATAAGGATTAGGGCTTTTGAGATGGTAGGATCTAGGCCTATTTGGTGCGGGTGATGTATTCGAAGTGATACGGGTGTTCGATTCGTGTTTTGGAGCCTAGGGGTATTTCGGTAAAGTGTCAGTTAGGCTTTTGTGGAAAATGGATTTTTGTGTGGAAGGTCTTAAGAAAGGTATGAGTTGATAGAAGTGTAGGGCTTCTCGTTACCTTTCCATTGATATAAGGATTGTCAGAATCGCGCTTATAACGAAGAAGTTATGGCCTTCGAAAATTTCGTGGTTTTCAGGCTTAGCCGAGTACACGGGGCATACACAAAGCGTACAGGGGCTTAGTAGTGAACAAGGTAGTATATTGGGCATACCTTGGAGTATGTTGGGTGTACTGACTAGGATGGTCGCGAATATTCCTCGGAGTATGTTGGGCGAACCATATGTACGTTGGGCGTACGCCAGTCAGATCAGAACCCCATTTTAGGGTTTTGGACCCTATTTAAACTCCTTATCTCATAACCTAACCCTAATATCTTCAGCATCCACCCTCTAAAACCTTAGAAATCGTCCTTAATCATTCATGGAGGCATTTTGAGTTTATGGAGTCCATTTTTGGAGTGTTTGGCTCATTTCAAAAATGTGGAGTTTGATGCAAAGATATGGATCAAGGAGAAGCTTATGGATTTGGCTTTTCTGACTCATTGTTAGCTTGATGAAGGTATAAAGCTCTGAACTTGACCACTGAGTGCTTAGATCTATTATGTTGAGCTTTTGGATCTTTTTGGTCCCAAGAATGAAGCTTTATGCTTCCAAATCCGTTTTTAGGCTTAGGGTTGCCACCCTTGGTGCTAACTGAGTCCTTAAGGCAAAAATTTGCCATCTTGGAGGTCTTAATGGGTTCATGCAAGAATTATGGTCATTTTCATGGTAGTAGATTGCTATACTTTGAGTTTGGAATCATGTGGCTCTATGGATCGACCCTGCTTACCTTGTATTACATTTTTAGTGCAAAGTAGTAGTGTTTTTGGAGTCATTTGTTGTAAAGCCCCGCTTATTTATTAAGTCAATAAATAAAATAATGAGCAAATAGTAGCCCTAAAATAAATAATTATATATCAATGGATGGTATCGAGGGGCTAATTGTCATAAATTTAGAAGTGGAGGGCTGAAGGGTAAATTTCGGACCTTAATTGGAGAGAATTTGTCAAGCAAGGGGAGATTTTGTAAATTCTGGATTAGCTTTGTAAAGATTTTAGAAGATAGGGGCTGTATTGTAAATCTCGGATCTGGTTTGTAAAGTATTTAGTTGGCAGGGGTTGAAAGGGAAAATATGGGATTTAATTTAAAGAGAATTTATGGGGAGGGACCAATTTTGCCAATATGGCAATATGTTATGGTGTCGGGTATATAACCCATAAGAGAACCCTAAACCTAGAAGAAAATGCAACCGCCACCATCCATTTTCACTTCTCGTTTTCCCGATCAGTAAGGCCGCTACCCTCCTCCTTCATTTTCGATCGCCGCCATCACCATAGAAGCCCCTCAACCGCCGATGGCATCACCGAGTTCGATAGCTCTCGTGTCCGCCTACTGCTTTGTCGACGAAGGCCGCCATTCCACGATCTGTTGTCATCGGTTAGGTCGTGTATGGCCGGAGATGGCCTGTGACCGCTGCCCGTTTCGAACTCGTCATGATGCCGCCGTTCTCTTCTTTTTCTTTTGCCCCATCCGCCGCCAAGGGCTCACTTCTGTTGCTCCGGTCATGGTCACAACCCCAAAGGGTTGTCGAGTTCGTGTGGTTTATCACCTGTCGAGTTGGGTCATGGAGAACCACCATGGCAGCCGGCCATGGTGGCTGTCATCGCAATACGCCGCCGTACGCCGCTAGATCGATGGAAGGATCAGTTTTCAATAAATTATGGGTGTTTGGTTTTGTTGTGGTGTGTTGTGTGTAGTTGCTTGGCTAAAAAATCTAAGAACCACCACCACCATCACCGTGAGGTGGTGGCTGCCACCATACACTGCCATGTATGTGTGTTTACATTAGTTAGGGTGTGTGTGTAAGCTTTGGTATTTCAATGTAAATTGTAAAAAGGAAATGGAATAATGAGAAAGAAACCATAACCACCACCGTGAGGTGGTGGCTGCCGCCTCCCACTGCCACCGGCCGCCGTGTCGGGTGGCGGTGCCTTGTCTCGATTGTGTTGATTCGTTTGGAAGTTTTGAAACCCTAATGGGCCCAAGGAAGCCCTAATGGGCCTAATAAGACTTAATGGGCTTAATAAAACCTTAATGGACCCTAATAAAACCCTAAGGGCTTAATGACATTCTAGTGGGCCTAGTAGGCCCAATAAAGCCCTAATTGATCTAGAAGCCCAACAAATTAATAAATGGGTTAGTCTTTGGGTTGGAAAACACTAATGCCAATGAAACTCTAATTTTTGAGAATTAATCGGGAAGCACACGAGAATTATTTAATAACTTGAGATATTAAATAATAAACTTTGGCAAAGATTAATCTAAGCGATAATGGACTTAATGGATTAAGTCCTTAATGGGTTAAGTAGGAAACTTAACCCTAATCATCATTTTATGGGAAACCCTAATTTCACTTGGGTTTATTGTTGGGCCTTCCTTTTGGGCGTTGATGATCGGGTTATTAATGGGCCATCCAAAGTCAAGCAATTAGACTAGAATAATTTAATGGGCCTAGGGTAAGGCCCATGTAAGGGGCTTGGGCCCAATTTGGAAAATTGGGCCATAGATGGGCCATAGTTTGGGCCTTAATGATTATATGATGTTGGGCCTCAGAATGAGACCATGTATAGGCCTAGGCCCAATTTGGAAAATTGGGCCATGTGTTGGGATTTGATTTCCTAGTTGACTTTGGGCCTACGGGTTGGGCCTTGGGCTTGAATAAGCCAAGCTTGGGGTTATGTAATTATCTAAAGTAAGTGTTTATGGTGATGTAGTGGGACCCAATTATTAATTGGGTGATGTTTTGATATTGATAGATCGGGAATGTCATCTACCAGCTGGGGTTGAGACTGCGGGACTTCAGCAGTGTGGGATTGTGTCTACGGGACTTTAGCAGTGTGAGTTGAGTTACCTTCCAATAGCGGTGGGTCTAAGGCCACAATGCCGGTCCACCAGTAAGAGACGTATGATAGATGATTGTCTCTGTGATATCATCTAGGTTTGTTGCTACCTGATATGTTATATGCTAGCATGATATGTTATATGTGATAGTAGTAGAGTTCGGTTGTTAGGACCGGAGGGTAGTCAGACACCCCAGATACGTCTGACAGTATGTGATGTTATGTTTATATGCTAGCAAGACCTATTATATGAGTTTGAGGTAGTAGGAGGGGAGTAGTCCCCGAGTTCGGTTGTTAGGACCAAAGCGTAGTTCAGACACCCCAGATATGTCTGATAATATGTTATGTTATGATATGTGATAGTGGTAGTAATAGGGGTGAAATAGTCCCCGAGGTTCGGTCGTTAGGAACGAAGGGTAGTTAGCACCCCAGAATGGCTTGACATGGGTAGTCAGCACCCCAGAATGGCTTGACATGGGTAGGACGGCACCCCAGAATGGCCGCATGGGTAGGTCGGCACCCCAGAAAGGTCGTACCGAGTAGGTCGGGCACCCTAGAAATGCCTGGCAGTATGTATGTTATGTGATTGTGTGATATGTGGTATGATGGGGGAACTCACTAAGCTTCGTGCTTACGGTTTTCGGTTTTGGTTTCAGGTACTTCGTGTTTCAAGTAAAGGAGTCGACTTGATCGCAGCGCATCACACTATGGTTTTCCGCACATGAGATCTTTGGGATTACACTCTGATATTGTTTTATGATAACATGTTTGATTATTTCTACTTTGGTTTTGACATGACATGATATCACAAACGTTTTATTACACTGTTGGTTTTATAATGACGTATTTAAAAATGAAATTTTTGGCCTGTATTTTTGGGATGTTACAAGTTGGTATCAGAGCCTTGGTTTGAGGGATTCAGACATACTGTCGAGTGTGTCTGAACTCAAACTAAGGGCTTGGTATGAAAGTTTTCAAAAGTAAAACCATTTTATAAAAGGAGTTTGAAAAGAATCTTAAAACAGAAAAGAACTTTGAGAAGAACAAAGTGTGTGATGCGTGCAATCAGCTGAGCTCAGGTAAGTTTTCCCCAAGATACCCATACATGATATGATATGATATGATTATGAGAACTGCATGCTACATTAGGGCTAAGGATATAGGAGGATGCCTTATATGCCTATTGTATGTGCTTGTAGACTTGCATGCTAGTACATGTCAGTCAGTGATAGGATAGCCTGTTTAGGTTATGCCTGATTGTACGAGCCTTTGAATTGCATGTACAGATTCCTGATTAGAGGATAGAATGATTTGATTGGAATATGATGGTTAGAGTTTCCACTGTCTGAATGCTGCTTGCTTTGTGCTTTGTGGGACTTTTAGTTATGTGAGCTAACTATTAAATGAATATGCTAAGTCACATGTGGCATAGGCTGGATAATCTCAGAGTGATAGATTTGACCCTATTGCGCAGCTCTTGTCTGAGTCCAACCGTTATAGGGATGAGTCTGTTACTTGAAGGATTATCTGATCTCTGTTGCATGTGGCTATATTCATGAGGTAGCTAGTTGACATTACTGGGAATCTCTCTGTAGCTGAGGACTGGGTGAGTTCGGGAACCTAGGGAAGCCTAGGATATATTTTAGTGAGTTAGTAGTGAGTCTCAGTTAGACTTGGGTGTACCAGCTGAGGAAGAGACTTGGAGGATCCGGGAGGATTGCTGAGGAAAGTATGGATAGGTGTGGAAGGTAGTATTGGGCCCGTACTACTGAAAGTATAGGATCCATACACGAATCAGTGAGTCTTGGAGAATCTAAGGAGCTTCAGGGAAGAGTTTGTGACCCAGTTTGGGGACAGAGGATGTTCCAGTTGTTGCAGCTTAGCCATTGGCAAGCGAGATAGTGAGCGTGACATGGTGTCAGACCCTGAAGGATATGATTTCCAAGAGGTTGTAGATGCGAGATCGATTTGGAGCACCCTAGAAAGAGAGGTGCGTATCAGGTGTGTATAGTAGAGGGTCCCGGGAAAAGACCCATGACTTCTGATCATCGGGTGAAAGGCCAGCAGGGCCAGAGTCAGTGAAATGCGTACGAGAGAGTACACGAGGGAGTTTGTCACTCCAAGGGTTTAGGCTGCTACAAGTGTGGCAGGGTTGGTCATGTCTGCAGAAGGTGACCAGTATTTCCCCAGACGTTGTGAGTATGTCATCTTCTATTGCTACTAGATGGATGTTGGGGATGCGTATCGCGTTGGAATGGTGAGTGAGTTTGGATAAGTCAGACCTCGGGTCGGTTTTTCTGCTAGTGCTTGGGTTGCCAAGGATCATATATGCCATCCTGCATGCCGAAAGGTCCTTGATGAACCCAAAGAGAGACACATCTTGAGAAGTGGGTTCCGCACATACCGTTATCATTTCGGATCCTTTTCAGGATCTATGCAGGAGTATTATTTAGAGGATGTTCGATCAGAATTGGAGTGATTGTTCTCCAATGAAGTCAGCGTTCAGAGGATCTATCATTGTTCAGGTATGGTCGGTAATTATTTATGGATGAACTTTGGAGATAAAGGCACTACCGTTGCTAGGATATAACTGGTGACAGGAAGAGGGTAGTGTCAGTCGCGGGTGTTAAATGCATAAGTGGTTGGTCATTGGATGTTCAAGAGAATTGTGTTTTTGCATGGGCCGTGTTCGGTTAGAGTTCAGTGGTACTGCAAGATTGGGAGAGGGAACGAGGATTCGTCAGCCAGAGTGAAGATTAAGGTCTTCAACTAACAGCATGTTAGAAGGATTGAGGTGTCAGACTGGATCAGATTTCAAGAGTACTCCTCAAGATTCCCGAGGATGGGGGATCTCTAGGTTTAATCGGCGATTAAGCGCTAGCATTGGCAGGCACAGGTTGCCATCAGTGGGATATTAGAAAACGAGAATGATTGGAAATCCTTCACTTCTCATGTAATGTGAAGACTTAGTCGAGTCTAAGTGGGGGAGAGGCTTTTGATAAAGTTCTCCAACTGTGAGTTCTGGTTGCGCAAGGTGCAATTTCTTGGCCACCTTGTCAACTAGAAGGGTATTCTAATTGATTCGCCTAAGATAGAGGACGTGATGCAGTGGGAGATTCCGAGGTCTCCATCTGAGATTCGGAATTCCCTGGGTATAGCGGGTTATTACCAGAGATTTATACGGGACTTCTCCGAGATTGAGGTTCCTTTGACCTGACTGACCAAGAAGTCGGTGATCTTTCGTTGGGGGCCTGAGCAGCAGGCAGCCTTAGAGACTCTCAGACAGTGGTTGTGCGAGGCACTGATTCTCACCTTGCAAGAAGGTGTAGATGATTTCATGGTTTACTGTGACTACTTGATCACGGGCTTGGGTGTGGTACTGATACAGTGGGATCACGTGATAGCAGGTTTCGGGAACCAAGGTAGAGTTTTGGTTAGAACTCAGGTTCAATGGTGTGTTAGGTCGAGTGCATGTTCGACCCGGGTTGGAAAGTGTTGTAAGACTACGGGGGTAGCAGTAGCATTCACTAGCAGTCAGTTATCATGGGAGGTGTTGTAAGACTACGGGGGTAGTCGTAGCATTCACTAGCGATCAGATAGTGTTAGAGTGTTGTAAGTCTGCGGGTGTAGCCGTAGCGTTCACTAGTAGCAGATAGTGTGAGGGGTGGTGTAAGTCTGCGGGTGTAGCCGTAGCATTCACCAGGTTGGCAGATAGTGTTATAGTGTTGTAAGTCTGTGGGTGTAGCCGTAGCATTCACTAGCAGCTAGATAGTGATAGAGTGTTGTAAGTCTGCGGGTGTAGCCGTAGCATTCACTAAGTTGGTAGATGGCATGAGCATGTTGTTAGAAAGCGAAAGGAACAGTAGTACCCACCAGTTCGGGTGTAGCAGTAAGGATAAGGAAATCCACGGATTGGATTTCGGAATTACCCAGATGGATTAGATTTGGTTGAGCTAGTGATAGGACTGTAGGAGCGCCTCTACAGTTATGGGATCAGGAAAGCGATGAACTGTATAAGATTGCGTGTGAGATAAGGCTACCATTGGTCAGGTAGCAACTACTTCCAGCCTTGGATTTGATGATGACAGGATTCGACGTATGGATTCGATCGGTTAGATCAGAAAGTTGTTAGAGTCACAGTGGCATGATAACTAGTTGCAACTGGTTCCAGAGGAGGATATCGTTCAGAAGTCGTGTAAGGCGACTAAGTGGGAGTCCTTTGGCTCCGCAGCCGGGCCGGAACCCAATATTTTAGATGACTGGCTAGCGAATTGAGACCCAAGAGGTCTCAGTAGCTTGTGGGAAGCATCCATATGGCAGCATACTGCTTCAGACAGTTCAGTGTTCGGGCAGTTTCAACGTCTTGGCAGTGTTAGTATTGGTGTTTGAGGTTGCAAGTACTCACGAAATAGCTGGTTTATTGGCGAGTGACAAGTCACTCACAACAGGAGTATCTGGGCCTTGGCTAGGTATGAATGATCTACAGAGATAATTAGGTCTACGATCGTGTTTTATAATGGGAACCTCGAGTTATCAGAAATTGAGTAGCCGGTTGAAAGATAAAGTGGACTGGGTCCAACGATATTGATTCAGTATGAGTGGTCTTCCAGGGATTCAGATCATCTCGAGACAGTAGATTCAGATCGAGTAAATGTTACCTAGTTACGAGAAATTCGTTCATCTACGGATTGTAGGGCTTTACGAAGATTGGTCATGGCTACCCCGATAGAGCTAAGGTGTGCCCAGAATGGTGACCATGATACTAGAGGGGTTGGACGAGTAAGGAATGGTAAGGAATGATTTCGAGGACGAAATCTAATTTAAGTGGGGGAGAGTTGTAAAGCCCCGTTTATTTATTAAGTCAATAAATAAAATAATGACTGAATAGTAGCCCTAAAATAAATAATTTTATATCAATGGAAGGTCTCGAGGGGCTAATTGTCATAAATTTAGAAGTGGAGGGCTGAAGGGTAAATTCCGGACCTTAATTGGAGAGAATTTGTCAAGCAAAGGGAGATTTTGTAAATTCTGGATTAGCTTTGTAAAGATTTTAGAAGATAGGGGCTGTATTGTAAATCTCGGATCTGGTTTGTAAAGTATTTAGTTGGCAGGGGTGGAAAGGGAAAATATGGGATTTAATTTAAAGAGAATTTATGGGGAGGGACCAATTTTGCCAATATGGCAATATGTTATGGTGTCGGGTATATAACCCATAAGAGAACCCTAAACCTAGAAGAAAATGCGACCGCCACCATCCCTTTTCACTTCTCGTTTTCCCGATCAGTAAGGCCGCTACCCTCCTCCTTCATTTTCGATCGCCGCCATCACCATAGAAGCCCCTCAACCGCCGATGGCATCACCGAGTTCGATAGCTCTCGTGTCCGCCTACTGCTTCGTCGACGAAGGCCGCCATTCCACTACCTGTTGTCGTCGGTTAGGTCGTGTATGGCCGGAGATGGCCTGTGACCGCTGCCCGTTTCGAACTCGTCATGATGCCGCCGTTCTCTTCTTTTTCTTTTGCCCCATCCGCCGCCAAGGGCTCACTTCTGTTGCTCCGGTCATGGTCACAACCCCAAAGGGCTGTCGAGTTCGTGTGGTTTATCACCTGTCGAGTTGGGTCATGGAGAACCACCATGGCAGCCGGCCATGGTGGCTGTCATCGCAATACGCCGCCGTACGCCGCTAGATCGATAGAAGGATCAGTTTTCAATAAATTATGGGTGTTTGGTTTTGTTGTGGTGTGTTGTGTGTGTAGTTGCTTGGCTGGAAAATCTAAGAACCACCACCACCATCACCGTGAGGTGGTGGCTGCCACCATACACTGCCATGTATGTGTGTTTACATTAGTTAGGCTGTGTGTGTAAGCTTTGGTATTTCAATGTAAATTGTAAAAAGGAAATGGAATAATGAGAAAGAAACCATAACCACCACCGTGAGGTGGTGGCTGCCGCCTCCCACTGCCACCGGCCGCCGTGTCGGGTGGCGGTGCCTTGTCTCGATTGTGTTGATTCGTTTGGAAGTTTTGAAACCCTAATGGGCCCAAGGAAGCCCTAATGGGCCTAATAAGACTTAATGGGCTTAATAAAACCTTAATGGACCCTAATAAAACCCTAAGGGCTTAATGACATTCTAGTGGGCCTAGTAGGCCCAATAAAGCCCTAATTGATCTAGAAGCCCAACAAGTTAATAAATGGGTTAGTCTTTGGGTTGGAAAACACTAATGCCAATGAAACTCTAATTTTTGAGAATTAATCGGGAAGCACACGAGAATTATTTAATAACTTGAGATACTAAATAATAAACTTTGGCAAAGATTAATCTAAGCGATAATTGACTTAATGGATTAAGTCCTTAATGTATTAAGTCCTTAATGGGTTAAGTAGGAAACTTAACCCTAATCATCATTTTATGGGAAACCCTAATTTCACTTGGGTTTATTGTTGGGCCTTCCTTTTGGGCCTTGATGATCGGGTTATTAATGGGCCATCCAAAGTCAAGCAATTAGACTAGAATAATTTAATGGGCCTAGGGTAAGGCCCATGTAAGGGGATTGGGCCCAATTTGGAAAATTGGGCCATAAATGGGCCATATTTTGGGCCTTAATGATTATATGATGTTGGGCCTCAGAATGAGACCATGTATAGGCCTAGGCCCAATTTGGAAAATTGGGCCATGTGTTGGGATTTGATTTCCTAGTTGACTTTGGGCCTACGGGTTGGGCCTTGGGCTTGAATAAGCCAAGCTTGGGGTTATGTAATTATCTAAAGTAAGTGTTTATGGTTATGTAGTGGGACCCAATTATTAATTGGGTGATGTTTTGATATTGATAGATCGGGAATCTGTCATCTAGCAGCTGGGGTTGTGACTGCGGGACTTCAGCAGTGTGGGATTGTGTCTACGGGACTTCAGCAGTGTGAGGTGAGTTACCTTCCAATAGCAGTGGGACTAAGGCCACAATGCCGGCCCACCAGTAAGAGACGTATGATAGATGATTGTCTCTGTGATATCATCTAGGTTTGTTGCTACCTGATATGTTATATGCTAGCATGATATGTTATATGTGATAGTAGTAGAGTTCGGTTGTTAGGACCGGAGGGTAGTCAGACACCCCAGATACGTCTGACAGTATGTGATGTTATGTTTATATGCTAGCATGACCTGTTATATGAGTTTGAGGTAGTAGGAGGGGAGTAGTCCCCGAGTTCGGTTGTTAGGACCGAAGGGTAGTTCAGACACCCCAGATATGTCTGATAATATGTTATGTTATGATATGTGATAGTGGTAGTAGTAGGGGTGAAATAGTCCCCGAGGTTCGGTCGTTAGGACCGAAGGGTAGTTAGCACCCCAGAATGGCTTGACATGGGTAGTCAGCACCCCAGAATGGCTTGACATGGGTAGGACGGCACCCCAGAATGGCCGCATGGGTAGGTCGGCACCCCAGAAAGGTCGTACCGAGTAGGTCGGGCACCCCAGAAATGTCTGGCAGTATGTATGTTATGTGATTGTATGATATGTGGTATGATGGGGGGAACTCACTAAGCTTCGTGCTTACGGTTTTCAGTTTTGGTTTCAGGTACTTCGTATTTCAAGTAAAGGAGTCGACTTGATAGCAGCGCATCACACTATGGTTTCCGCACATGAGATCTTTGGGATTACACTCTGATATTGTTTTATGATAACATGTTTGATTATTTCTACTTTGGTTTTGACATGACATGATATCACAAACGTTCTATTACACTGTTGGTTTTATAATGACGTATTTAAAAATGAAATTTTTGGCCTGTATTTTTGGGATGTTACATTTGTACCCCTTTATTTGTTGGGTTTGACACGCCTAACAATTTGGCGCCGTTTCTTGGGACACGGTGTTACTAAATGTTTATGCCAAGATTTTTGTGAGCAGGTACATCTCTTTAAATAGTTAAAAAAACAGAAAAAAAAAAAAAAACAAACAAAAAGTATCGCTCAGAAATGAATACTCCTTATACTGAATACCAACTTTCTGAGCTAGCTCATTTAGTTATGATGATTGGAAATGATCAAAGTGTGCAACCCACACCTATTCCTCGTGATTTTTGCACTCAAAGTGAACATCATACTGATATGTGTCCATATTTACAAGGAGAATGGGAAGAAGTGCAAGAAAGGGGAAACTACTACTAGCTAAACCAATGGAGTTACGATCAACCTCAACATGATCAATGGTGGGAAAACAACCATGATTGGGGAAACAACCAATGCCAAAACCCATACCAAGCTTAGGGAAATGACCAATACCAACCAACTCCATAGTTCCAACAACAACATCCTCCACCTCCCCAACAGACTAAAACTTCGAGCATGTCCTTGGAAGAAATTGTCAAAAGCATTGCCACTACTACCAAAATCTTCCAAGAAACAACCAAAGCTAGCCTCAAAAGCTTAGAGCAACAAATTGCACAACTTACTCAATCTGTGAGTATAATGGAAGCTCAAAGCAAATTACCATTGCAAACTGAAGAGGATACAAGGCATATCGTTTCTACCGTTACCTTGAATGATAGGAAATTTATTGATGATCCAAGGTTGCAATTTGAAGACAAGAAAGAAGAAGAAGAAGTAGAAGTGGAGAAGGATGTCAAGGAAGCTATAGAGGAGGTGTTGGAGGTTGACAAAAGAGAGGTTGAGTCACCCATTACCAATGAGAAACTCCTTTCACTGGTAGACCAACCACAAGAGTCGGAAATGAAAAATCTATCAAAACCTTCAAAGGACATGTATCTCAAGAAGGAAGATACCCAACCGGTCACCAACCCGACCACCCTATCAAAGAATGAAGAGTTGATGACCCTACAGGACAAGTACAAAAAAACGGTCGGTTGGACGCTTATGGACATTAAGGGTCTAAGTCCAGTATGGTTCCCACACAAAAAGAAAGTCAAGTATAAGATAAGTGTTCCATTGAAGGAAGTGGCGAGAAGGTTGATGTATTTGAGAGCCCCAAATACTTAGATTGATCCATTTTCAAGGGCCACGTTGAGCCAACGACTTTAAAAAAGGGCGGCTAACCGGGAGGTAACCCCGGGGTATTTTTGTCCTTTGTTTTAAAACTTTTTAGTCTTTGGTAAATTTGAAAAAAAAAATTATGTCCCAAATGGTTTTAAACTTTTTTAATGGCTAGAAAACGAATCTCGGGCTCCAAAAATATTTCAAAGATAACTTGGGAAGGATGAAGAGGTGGTTATCACCATAATTGCAAGGCTCCAAGAACGATTTGGTAAATTCTTTCCATATCTTTAATCGTTTATATTTTGCTTAAAAATTCAACTAATGTGCATTTGTGACTTTCATTTTGGACCCATTCCCAACTCGGCTACCCTCCTCCACCAACCTCCGATAATTAAATGGTTTATCTCTCTCCAAGCATCGAGGACGATGTTATATAGATCATGTTGCATGTAAAAAAAAAAATTTGCATGTTTGTTTTTTCATAATTCTGTTTATTTTTTCATTTTTGTTTTTATTTTTATTTTGCACTTGTTATCTGCATATAAAATTTTTCAAAAACCAAAAATATTTTCTTTATATTCTATTTTTAACATTTTTTGCATTTTGCATCTCAATTTTTACATTGCATTTAAAAAAATTCAAAAATATTTTATTCTATGTTTATTTTGATCCAATCCCAAGCAGCCGAATCTTTTCAAAACAGTTGAGCTAGTAAGTGAGTAGTATGCCTTAAGATTAGACTTGCTCTTTTTATTGAAAATCTCAAAGCAAGCTAATCACACACGAACACACCTTCCGAAGCTACTTGTCCAAAACATAAAATAAAAAGGTTGTCAACACATGAGCATAACGACAGGTATGAGTCAATCTTTGGGACACGTGACCGGTCTGATGAGTAGTAAATGCTCAATTAGACCCAAAATACCAAATTCAAGAAATCATAAAAAGAATAAAAAATTGCAGTGTCCCGAGCCTTCTAGCACTCTAAAAAGTCCTTTCTACTCATTCCCTTCTATATACCTTGCTTGGGGACATATTTTCTAACTCTACTTATGGATCTTTGCGTGTTGACTTCACTCCCTCGAAAAAATGTCTAGAAGCCTCTCACGGTAATAGACCGTGAGATGTCCCACAATAGAAAAGTCAAGGACAAAAATATAAAGAATAAGCCTAGAAAATAAATTGATAAATGTATTATGTGTTATCTTGTTTAAAAAAATATATTAGTAAGTTAATTTGTTACCTTTGGGATTCCAATGAGTAAACTTCGAGGGGTTGAAAGTTCGTTACACAGGTTCCATAGAAAGTCATGAACTTAATAATAACAAAAAAATATAGATATGTATAGATGTTCAGATAAAGCTAATATGTGGCCTTTAAGGTTCGGGCAAGTAAACACGAGGGAACTTTTTAAATCTAGCACACTAAGGTCATCTGGTCTGGATGTATTGGTTGGAGGCCCGTTACATGGATTTCAAAGAAAGCCATGAGATTTATTTGTAGGAAAATGTAATTAGATAGTTTGTATATATTTGTGTTTTTAGTTTAATTGAATAATATGTTTAGGAAAAATGTTTGGCTGCCAAAAGATTCCCTTAGACTTGGACTTGAACTTATGACATTGGGACTGACTATTAATTACTTTGACTAGTGTAAGTGGTTTAAAATTTCTAACAAATCTGGGTAAATTTTAGGGAATTCTTAGAAAATATTTTTTAGAAAAAGATTGTTATTAATCAACAAATAGTTGGAGTCGGTCATTGTTATATTTTGTAAAACAAAGATGATTGAGCATATTTTTGTCACATACATTTTCACGAGAGTAAGACCATAATTTGTTCCATGAATTGACTTGATGTTTTTAAAATGGAACAAATGTTGTGATCTTTGATTCTGTTGAGTTGCATTAAGGATGGCCAAAGTCTTATTTCTATTGTTATATAATATTTTGAGACTAAAGCCAAGTTGACTCAAGGCAAGACATGTACATTCTTAACTACGCTACAAAAATCAGGTTAATTGGGTTGGATCTTTTTCATATTTGTTTTAGTTATTTCATTAAGTTTCAAAAGTTTTGGTTTTGACTTTTTGTTTCTTTTCTCTAATTTTATTTTCCCCAGTCTAAATCTTTTTTGTTCTTTCTTGGGGACAAGAAAGGTTCAAGCTTGGGGAGATTTGTTAGGTGCATCTTATGTACCCGTTTTATAGTTTTATTCCATAAAAGTGCATTGCATTTAGGTTTAAACTCATGCATTTTGCATGTTTTTCGGGATTTTTCATGATGCAATTTCATTCACACATTTTTGTGATATTTCAAGGGCTTTTGGAGGTAGGATCTTGTTTGAAGAGGTAAATAAGAGTTGCGGACAAAATTTCGGGACTTGCGGAACACCAAGGACGAAGATATCAAAGAATAAAAGATTTTGGCTTTTCAGAGATTTACATGGCCGTGTAAACGAAGACTCTTGAGCGTTCTACTTTTTGCGTTTACGTGGGTTGTGTAACGACAGTGTAATTTACGCGGACCGTGTAAACGTAAATGTGGGTTTTAAAGCAGTTTTTCACCTTTCTTAAAAGGGGGAACTGATTTTTTACTTTGGGGCGGATTTTTGGGGCAAGAAGGTGATTTTCTTGAAGATTTTGGAGTTTATTAACACTTGGGAACATTTGATTTCATTTTGTAATTATTTTAATTTCATTTTCTTTATCTATGCTCTTGTTCTAGTCATGAGTGGCTAGAACCCTAGTTTCTCCAACTTCATGTCTTGACTTTTTAGTTGTGATTTCAATCATATGATTTGATGTTTGCTTCTAATTCCTACCTAGTGAATTTGATTTTGTTTCAATTGAATGTTTGATTCTAATTATGATTCTTATTGTCCATTTGAATTAGGGTTAGGGCATTCAAGTTATCTAATAGCAAAATCCGTAATTGTTTTGTGAATTGGACTAAGTAACAAACACTAAATTGATTTCCATTGAATGAATTTAGTGTAAATCTTATTCACATACTCTTACGCTCCCGAGCTTGTGAGGAGTATTGGGTGTTGTTGGGAACATTCATATAAATCCTATTGCAACCTTTTGATTTCTATCTAAGAGCTTGTTTAGACTTAAATCAGAAGGTTAGGTTATTTTCAAAGAGCTTTTTTTGAATTTGACAACTTAGTGAATGGGAAGCGTTAGAGCTTGTTAACACTTTCAAGTACCAACTTAGGTGGAATTTAGTAGATATCATTTCATCTTTGGAATCACATTAATAAATTGTCTTGCATAGAGTTGGAGTTCTCACAAATCCTAAATTTGTTTCATTTAATTGATCATTTACTTATTGCTTTATCCTCTTGTTTAAATCATTGCATACCAACCCCCTATTTATGTGACCATTATTGTATCTTCCGCAAAAAGGTATTAACATTTGTTCCGTGTCTCTATGGATCGACCCTGCTTACCTTGTATTACATTTTTAGTGCAAAGTAGTAGTGTTTTGGAGTCATTTGTACCCCTTTATTTGATGGGTTTGACACCCCTAACAGGCCCGTTGGGCCATCAGGTTGTGGGCTGTTAGTGATTATTGGAATAGGCCCTGGAAGGATTTGGGCCCAATTCGGAAACTTGGGCCATGGTTTGGGCCACGAGTGTCTTTAGCATTTTGGGCTTAAGTGTTAGGATTATTATTGGACCATCGGGGATGCTAAGTGTGTTGGACTGAAAAGAAGGATTTCGGCCTCATGGTAAGACCCATGTAGAGGTTTGGGCCTAATTTGGAAAATTAGGCCATTGACGGATTCATGGAAATTATAGTGTTGGGCTTTTTTTTAGGTTTGGGCCTTAGTTTTGGATCATAACGGGCTAGGGGTAGAATGGTCATTTTACCCCATGCATGGATTAAGGATTTTGGTATGGGACCCAATTGCTAATTGGGTATATTGATTGGTATTAATAGCTCAGGAAGTGGACAGGGCAACAGCTAAGGATATCTTTCGGGAAGGTTCTGCATTCGAGGTGAGTCTCCTCAGCATACCAATGGGTCTAAGGCACCAAGGTCAGCCCATTTTATGATATGCGGTACACTAGCTGAAGTTGTATTATGTGGCATGTTAGTTGGTTATGTGCTAGGAAGTATGCTAGTGGTATATGTGGTATTCTTGTATGAAAGACCATAAGAGAGCCCATGCCACCTGGATGTAATACCATGTGGAGAGCCCATGGCTTTCCTATTATGTTGTAGTGTTTATTGTAGATTCGCTACTGATATGTATGGTATGCATGTATAGGTGGTATGCTAGTGAATATGTGGTATGCTAGTTGTCTTTGTGATACTTTCATGGAAGACCATGGGGAGCCCATGGCACCTGGATGTAAGACCATGTGGAGAGCCCATGACTTTCCTATTAAAGACCATGGGAGAGCCCATGGCACCCGGATGTAAGACCATGTGGAGAGCCCGTGGCTTTCCTATTAAAGACCATGGGAGATCTCATGGCACTTAGGTGTAAGACCATGTGGGGAGTCCATGACATCCTGGAGTAAGACCCTAGGGAAGAGCCCACAGCATCCTTATATGTTTATGTGCATGGCTTATGTGATTGATATGACTTATGTGGATATGTAGCTGATATAGCTAATATGGATTATGTGATTATGTGGATTGTATGGGGTATGCTTTGGGGAACTCACTAAGCTTTGAGTTTACGATTTACAGTTTTGGTTTCAGGTATCATCGATTTGGAAAACAAGGGCTAGAATTGATTCTAGTGCACACACCTATGATTTCCGCAATGAATGATTTTGGGATAAACTCTGATAAATGTTTTACTTAATGATGATTTGAATGTTTGAAACAAATGGTATCAATGTTTTAGCTATATTAAAAATGAAGTTTTTACCCTTTATTTTTGGGTCGTTAAATAATGGTTTTTGAATGCTTGAAAAAGTTTTAATTTTTTCATGAATTTTATGGGTGTTACAAGTTGGTATCAGAGCCTTAGTTTGAGTGAATTGGAGGAAAACTAGAATCCGGTCTCAAACTAAGGAAAAAGATTTTCAAAATGATTTTCAAATGGTTTTCAAAATACTAAAGGAGGATGCAGAGTGTACAATCAGTCGGAGCCAGTAAGTAGACCCCAAAATACCATACGTATATTTGATATTATGATATGTTAGAATAGCATGCTAGTTCTAGGCTAGGGATCCTTAGGAATTGCACGATATAATTACCTGATTATATGATGCATGATAGCCTAGGGTTTTCCTTATATGAAATTGACATCATTACTGTAGTTGCTTAGTGTATGCATCATAGTTGTACATAATTAGGATCTTATAGCCTAAGAATGTTTGGTTTAGCCTTATTTCCAGTTCTTGTTTGATGAAGGGCTTAAGGTAGGATCAGATATTCGAATGTCTATAGGGTCCAACGTTATGTATGACTAGCATACACGAGTGCTACAGGGTTGGTGGAAGTTTCATGGGTGAGTTGTGCGGGGTCAGCTAGCCAGTTATGAGATATTTAGCCTTCCTCTAGGAGTGAGGATTGAGCACACGCCATGCTTACGTATATTGTTAGGGAGTTGTGATGATACTTGAGACAAATATGGGTAGGTGTGGAAGGTAGTATGGGCCCGAACTAATGAAAGCACAGGACCCATACACGTATCAAGGAAGTCACAACCCCTAGGGTTTTGTTGGTAGTTGGTTTTCCGTTGTTGAATGGAATGTTTGATTTCTTTATGGTATATTTTCGGAATGGTGACCACGAGGCGATTTGAGGCCGGTTTTCGGGTCAGGATCAGGAGTTGGCAGCCAGGATAGGCCAACATTGATAAAGGATCGCGTCAAGGAGATCATCCGGGGGGAGGTGATTGAGATAGTACAGGGTTGAATTTTGGAGATGTTTGGGTCTATTAAGACCGCCATGATGGGTTTTTTGATGACAGATACACAACTATTGTTGAGACTGCGGCTGCTGCAGCCTCCGCAGTGATGGCGGCTGCAGGTGCGGGGACATGTCGGGATTTTCAGTATCGAGACTTTGATAAAACAAAGCCCCGACATTCGAGGGAGTTCAGGACCCGATTGTAGCCATGAGGTGGTTGTCTGATGTGGAGGGATGTTTCTTCACTTGTTCCTGCCCTGCTGACCAGAAGGTCAGGTGTACTCTAAACCTGCTGAGGTCCAAAGCAAAGGATTTGTGGAGGTTGATTACTAGGTTGTATTTTGACGAGAAGAGAACTGCGTTTACGTGGGATCAATTCAGTGAGATGCTCCATACTTGATACATTCCACGGGTTGAGCGTGAGCGGCTGGCACGAGATTTTTTGGAGATGAGATAGGGTACAGAGTCGGTAACGAAGATCACCCACATGTTTACTGAGAGGGCGATGTTTTGCCCTGAGTTTGCTTCTGAGCAGGCTCAGATGACTTGTTATCTAGGCATGCTCAAGATGGACAACTGACAGTTCGTCTCCACCAACATTGTGACACATTGTTAAAGAGACAGGAGACCGCCAGGCGGCGTGAGATGGAGATTGAGCTTTAGTTTAGAGAGCGGAGGCGGGCCCCAGAGCAGTCACAACCTACGCTAAAACAGTTTAGGTCTGCTTATTCCAAGCAGGAGAGTCAGAGGGGTCACACTTATGGGAAGTGCGGCAAGGCGCATGGTGGGGTTCGTCGGTCTTCTTCAGGATACCACAAATGTGGCAAGGAAGGTCACATCTCAAAGGATTGTAAGCAGCAGACTCCAGGTTTTGGTGTCAGACTTTGTTACCATTGTGAGCAAGTGGGCCATGTGAAGGCCCAGTGTACCCTGCTAGCTGCCAGGCCAGCGCCGAATACCTTGAGGATTGTTGACGGAAGTTAGGGTAGAGCAGAGCCCCCGAGGGCTCAGGGATGCACCTTCCAGCTTACTGTCAGGAAGTCCACGACAACACCTGATGTGGAGACTGTATGTTTTTACCTCTTATCTTATTTTTTATGATTGTATTGTGAACTTTCAGTTGCCTTCTGCATGAAACGCTAGGACATAGGAAAGTCAGAGAACTTTATATCAAAGGGTTGTCAGATGGTTAGGATCCAGGGATGCATTTGAGGATGAGAAGATTGGGTAGAGAATCTCCATCCCAGGGTAAGTAGTTATAATTTGGAAATTCAGAGGTATTCAGTTGGGATTCAGGTTCTCTTGAACTTCGGTTGCTCCGTGCTGGGAGGACTGTTTTGCGTAGGTTATTTCATTCCAGGGTTAATGATTCCATGGTTAAGTATGGTAATACCTGGTTGGGATGATTAATTTGTGTTTTGGTTTCACCACCAGTAGGTAGTGGTTAGTGTCCTAAGTGGGGGAGAATTGAGAATTCTTAAATGGAGCATCAGTCATTGAAGGTTTTGTTGGTTGCTGTCCGGATAACAGTTTTCAGAGAGGTTGGTTGATCAAACATGAGGTCAAGGGTTTCCCCAAGTACGTGTATGGAGGCGATCTTTTTTGATTATATGTTCAGGTGTTCAAGGTAGCATTGTGGGTTTGGTTCGACTTACGTGTATGGTTAGGTCGTGATTATCGACAAATTGAATCGAGTTTTTGGACCCCAAGTGGGGGAGAGCTGGTTATTTATGGAAAGGGTGTCAGGATGGGTCAAGGGTTTTGGCTCAACAGACCTAGGGTGGCCTGGATAGACTCAAGGCCCAACGGGGCGTACCAGTCAGGGTGAAGGCCTGGAGAACGGTCCATACAGGTTGACGGCTCGGGGAGGTGGTCCAGACATGCTGAAGGTTTTGAGAGTGGTCCAGATAGGCTGAAGGCACGGTGAGGCAGTCCAGTCATGCTGAAGGCTCTGTATGTATTCTATTAGATATGTGATCAGATATTGAGCATGCTGCCTTGTGAAAATAACCAGTGGAATTATATGATATATGTGCTTGTTGGTTATCACCTATCGAATGCCCTTAAGGACTGTTAGTGGTCATGAGGGAGAGCCTCAAAAATCTTGTGCAACAACTTGTTCTATAAGGTAATTGTGCATGGTAAGGTTTCAGATTTTGTCTTAGATCAAGAGTTCGAGCATTTTCCCTCTGACGATTGTATGCGACTTTGTTTTTGTAAGAATTGTTTGGGAAGCAACTATGCGCGAATCAGTGATACTGGGGAATGTCGTCAAGGTCTGTGAGTTATCAAAAACATTCCAGTCATGGGCTGTGGGCCTAGTGATCGTAAAGATCCATTCCTTCTGCTCATGGTGTTCTTGGGATTGACGCGTCTATGGGGGGGGGGGGCGTCTGACGAGTCGTAAATCCGTTGGTTGGATAAAGGAAGTAGTAAGGACTGAGGGAAGTATCAGTCAGGTATCACATTGAATCTGTGAAATGTTTGCCTTGTATTCCTGTATGTTCGTAAGTTGTTGTTAGGGATCAGATGAAATGCGGGAGCTCTTGGTTGATCATCTTCTTTCGTCGCTTTGAAGATTGGAAATGGCATGGTAAAGAGTCAAAGGTTATACTAAGGTTTTGGCGTATCATATGGATTCGGATTGTGAAAGGTTCACTATCGACTTGTTTGAGGATCTTTTTTGCATGGTTTGTGGTAGTATCAGTTAGAAACTTGGGGTGGATTCATGGACAACCATTTTAGGATGGCTTATAGTGGAAATGTATCCATGTGAGGCATGCACTCTAGAGGTCAGTGATGTAAATGGGGGGAAACTTTTTGGTTGTGGGGTGAATCGCATGTTGCAGGCGAAAGGTATGATGTCATCTACGGGAAATTGAGGGTTGCTGGGTTAGAGCGTCCCTGTCTTTCAGGTTCTGAGAATCGGGTTAGATTTTTCTCTTGATTATCTATGGCAACACATCGTGTTGGGAGGGTTGAGGTGGTCCTGCTCTAGGCAGTAGCCCAAGATACCTGGTGCGGGCCGACTGTAAGTCGTAGGCATGGAGAGTCAAGAAGAGCAGTAGGGTTTAGGCAGTAGGCCAAGGTACCCGGTGCGGGTCAACTATAAGTCATAGGCACGGAGGCCAGGAGGAGCGGTAGGGTTGAGGCGGTAGGCCGACAAACGCTAAGAATTTTAATCCGGTGGTTGATTGGATTCGACACATTGATATTCCAACCCGAGGCAAATCGGGCCAGTCATAGGTGTTCGTGGGTATGCGTTAGCAGTTGACTGTTATTGTATGTAGATTCGGGAGCTGAAGGAAGCATTATCCTGTCAGCATAAAAAGCGTTCTTCTCCCAGTTTGCTTCCCATTGTTCATGTTATCTCTGAAAATTCAGTCATTAAATGAGTTTCCCTTGAAAGAATATATGCAATCTCTTTTCTAGCAAGGAATTAACGGCAGCCGCGTATGATCCATGATTTTGTTCCGGCGAGAACTTCAGGTTTTCAAGATGTGATCCGCTTCAGGAAGAAGGGAAATTGGAATCCCGATATATTGGGCCATTCGGATTTGTCAAGGTTGGCAAGATGGCGTATCGAGTGGGTCTTCTGGAGGAGCTCATTCAGATTCATAGCAATTCCCATGTTTCGCAGTTGTGAAAGTATGTGTCAGACGAGGATTTCGTGGCATCACTGGGTGATCTTCAGGACAATGAGCACCTGAATTACGTCGAGAGGCCGGTGGTTGTCTTGGAAGGAAAGGTAAGGGTGTTGCGTAGAAGGAAGATACATTGGTAAAGGTACAGTAGCAGCATCGGAAGGGGGTCTGAGTAGGCTTGGGAGCCGGAGGCTAAAATGAAAGAGCATTATCCGGATCTATTTGCTACAAAAGAATTTGAGGACGAAGTCTTGGTCAAGTGTGGGAGAGTTGTAACATCCCGAGATTTACAAGTATTTCCGAATCCTCTCTTTTATTATTTTGTCATTTGTAGTCCTAAGGGTTAGAAGAGTCGAGCCATGAGAAGCATAAGGGCTAAAGTTACAACTTTGAGAACAATACGAGTACGCTAAACGTATATAAGGTACACTAAGCGTATTAGGCGCGCCGTAGTACGATGGGCGTACACTTGTATATGCTAAGCGTACTCATGACAGATGGAAACCCTAATATTTAGGGTTTGGGTGTTATATAAACGTCCTTATGAGCTCAAAATCCTCCATCATCTCAGCCTCCATAGTTTTGAGTCATTTCCCCCCAAACCCTAACCCCTTTTCTTGAGTGTGTGAGCTAAAAGATTATGTTTTGAGTAGTTGGAGAAGAAGGTATTGCATCAAGAAGTTGAAGAATGAATACAAGCTTGTAGATCTGAGGATTCTTTGTGCTCTAGAAGCTCCAGGAGGAAAAAAGCTCCAACCTTTATGCTTGTATGATATATATCTTGCCATGCTAGCTTTATGAAACCATTTCTTGTCCTAAAAGTTCCAAGTTAGTGCATGTTATGTTTTGAATGGAATAAGTTGTCCTTTCAGACCCTAGAAAAGGGTCCTAAGTGATAAAAATGATGTCCTAATGGCTGAAAGTGTCTTGTGCATGTAGTAAAAAGGTCTTAATGAGTTAAGACCATTTATTAAGAACTTTCTGGAGTGGATAAGGCCTATGATTTAGTAAGTTGGAAGTATCCTTTTCAATTTATGGGATATAGGGGTTTTGCTCAGAAATAGATAGGGTGGATTAGAGCCTGTTGGGCTTCGTCCTATGCTTCCATTCTCATGATAACGAGTCCTACTCAAGAGTCCCTTTTGCAGTGAGGTCTTCATCAAGGTGACTCTTTATATCCCTTTTTGTTTATTGTGGTCATGAAGGCTTTAAATGTAGCGATTGATCCTGATGTGAGTCTATGTTTATTTCAAGGTGTGGTCATGGCTGAGGAGGGATGTACTTTGTCTCATCTATTTTATACAGATGATGACATGTTCTTAGGAGAGTACGAGGACTGAAATATTGAAAATATGATCATAATTATGAATTATTTTTATTTGGTTGCAAGATTAAAAATTAACCTTCAGAAACCCTGTTTGTATGGAGTGGGAATTGACTTGCAACATATATAATACATGGTTATTGTTATGGGGTTACTTATCTTGATTTACATGTAGTCTCGAATATGGGTCATGATGAAAACTGGAATACAATCCTCTAGAAGTTTAAGAAGTTATTGGTGAATTAGAAACTAAAATTACTTTATATAGGGGGATTGACTTTGATCATGTTGATTCTTGGTAGTATGAGTATCTACTATATATCCATGTTCAAGATGCTAGAAGTCGTGGTAAATTACTTGAAGTCTTTAAGAGTTAAGTTCTTTTAGGGAAGTAATGATTTAGATAAAAAAAAATATTGCTTAGGGTAAAGTGGGATAATATTTTAAACTCCAAAGAGAAGGGTGGATTGGGAATTGGTAGCTTAAAGGCTTTTAATGTAGCCTTATTGCTTAAATGGAGTTGGAGGTTCCATAATGACTGTAACTCATTGTGGGTTGTACTTAGAAGCATATATGAAGTGCATGGAGATCTCGATCCTCGCATGCACAATTTGAAGGGAGGTTATGTTTGGAATCTATGGTGAAGCTTTTTGACAAAATCCATGAAAACAAATGATTCCTCATTCATTTTTTACGAAAGAGAATTAGGAATGTGGATACCACTTATTTTTTGGAGGATACTTGGTTAGGTGATGATACTCTTATGCATATATTTCCTAGGTTTTATGCAATGGAAACTAATAAAAGAGTGTTTTATTTGTGGTAGATGGCGTGATGGGTTGTGGAGTTGGAGTTGGAATAGACCTATTAGAGATGGTAGGATTAGAACTTCCCAATTTTTAACCTTGAGGGACATTCTTTCTCAAGTTCAATTTTAAATTATGCGGATAGGTGAGAGTCGGAGATAGGATTAGATGGGGCTTTTGTTGTTAACACTACTAGACAACATATTAATGGTGTCTTGCTTCAGGATGGAGTAAGTGCTACGAGATGGTTTAAGATAGTCCTTGTCAAGTTATATGTTCTGTTGGGTCCAGAAGTGTTGCGTCTTTGGGCTCGGTCCATAGCCCAGTTTTTGTTATTTGGTTTGGGCCTGTCCAACCATGATTACTTTATTAGGGTTTAGTATTTAATGTGCATGCATGCATCCTTTGTAAATATTGCTTTTTATTTATTATTCCTGGTATTGTACTACAAACCCTAGCTCGCCTCTACAGTGGAAGTTATTTTTCGAGCTCTGCTGAGGCGTGACTACATTTGAATCATTAAGCATTTCTTCACTCTATATTATGTTTATTGTGTTTGTTTGTTTTATTGATTAACCTATTGAAGATCTAATCGATCTAAGAGGTTTTCAACTCATCAATTGGTATCAGAGCAGGAGACTGTGTAATCAATACACATCTCTTCTTTTGAAGAAGATCTTAGGGTTTTTCCGCTTTGATCGATACTGTTAAAGTCGTTATTTGCTATTGAAGTTGTTCTTTAACAGGTGATCTTACCCTAACGTTATTATAAGTCTGATCTTAAACATGTTTTTGAACAAACATCATCATGTCCTTGGATGATTCCTAATCAAACCCAATCAATATCTCCAATAGTATCAGATCGACAAAAGGATTCCCATTTTGTACACTCAAGATTATGAGGTCTGGACGCATCACTTCAAATATTACGTGATTAGTTCAGAAGAAAATGGATACCTGATCTGGGAGGCGATTATTGTAGGTCCATTCGCTCACTCAAGCACTTCAAGAATTGTTAAAACTCAAAAGGAATACAATCAACTCGTTAATGATGTGAAAGACATACCCCAAGATGAGAAAGAAAAGTTTCAGTGCAACATCAAAGCTTTAAGGATGATTAGGTTTGCTTTACAATCGGACACATTTCGGTTAGTATTTTCATGCACAACAGCGAAGGAAATATGGGACAGGTTGAAGGAACTGTATTCTACTAATGAAGATCTTGAGCATTCGATCCAAACTTTATTGCTCTCAGAATTTGTGACTTCAAACAGAAGCCTGAAGAGAAGCTTATTCAAGCCTTCGATCGATTTAATCATCTCCTTAGTAAGATGATAAAGCATGGGATAGAAAGGAAAGTCATTGAACAAAAGGTCACATTCATGAATGGCCTTAAATCCGAATAGATGGTTGTGGTGTGTACTGTGAAGGCACACGAACAATTCAAAGCTTATTCTTTGGCAAAACTGGTGGGGATATTAAATTCACATGAGAGTGTAGTGACTAAAGAAACAAATGTGGTTTCTGGCATGGGTCCTTGGCTCTAATTTCCAAAGGAAAGAGTGTTGCCGAAGAAGAAGAAGAAGATTTAGATCTTTCTGAATATGATCTAACAAGTGAAGATTTTACGTTAATGGTGTCAAATCCCAAGAAGTTCATCAAAAGACGGTTCCCAGCAAATAAGAACCGAAACAGGCAGGGAACTACAGTGCTGAGAAAGCAAAGGATGAACCAAAGAGTGTTACTCAGACCGATGAACCAAAGAAGGAGGCAAAACTTGGTGGTGACTCAGGATTTAATTGTCACTATTGTGGAGGCAAAAATCACTTTGCCAAAGATTGTATGCTGAGAAAGAAGTCAGAAAAGAATGACGATGATGACGAGGAAGCGAACCTCATACGACGATTGGAGGAAATCAAGAAAAAAAAAGTTGGATCAAATAACGCTATGAATGCTCTTATTGTGTAGGGAAATACAGTTGACGATGAGTTCGGTGGAGTTGAAGTTTGGTCTACAAATTTAGAAGATGAAGAAGTGAGGAAGCCTAGTCATGGCAGGGCTTTATCTGTGAAAGAAGAAAACATTGCTGGAAAGTGTCTGATGGTGACTTCTGAGGTGTAACAAATGAGAGGCTATACCACTGATGGGGGACTAGACGAAGCGAAAGAGTGAGAAGACAAGTGTTTTGCAGCGAAACATGTCAGTGAGCAGATCAACGAATGCGACGAGTTGATCAAGAAGGTACAATCTATTCTTGTTTCTTTACATATCCCCATCACAAACTATGAAAAAGAGCTTAATGTATTAAAATCTAAATTTTCTAGTATAAGCACTAGTCTAACTCAAACTCGCGTTAAAAATTCTAACCTAACTGATCAAATCAGCAGGATTTCGTCGAAGAGTGAGGAAAGGCGTATATGGATTGAGCAGAAGGAGAATGAGTTAATTAGGTCTAGGGATGAAACAATTTATTTGCAAAGAGATAATTTGAATCTTTTAAAACAACGAAATATTTTTTGTTTAATTTCTAAACGATGATATTCCAACATTACTCAATTACATCTTGAGTGTGAAATAGGGAAGAAGATACATCGTATGATTTTACCATTCCTTGAATTAAAGGAGGATGAAATCGATGCTGATGCATATAACTGTGAAAACGTTGTTTCTTCCGACGATATTTCACCAGCTTACAAAATTGTTCTTGACAAAATAGAGTCCTTCATAAAGTCAAAAGACCATAAGGACATGCTCAAAAATTTGTTGGATGAAAATGACAAATTAAAAATCAAAACCGAAACTGTACAGAAATTTGACTCTTTGAATGCCAAGTTGAGTTCAGAAAATAAAATTGATATTGAAAACACTTCTGAATTCAATGAGGATGATGATATGAGTGTGATATCTGTAGAAGATGAGGTGGACTGTTCCGAATTTGTCAAGAGGGAACCCGAAACCAACAAAAATCTCATTTCTGAAAATTTTGTTGAGTTCGCTCGTTTATCCAAAGAGAAGACCAAGATCCTCAAGGAAAAGGTTGGTTTATATCAAAGGGTTCAAACGACTCCAAATCAAGTCTATACAGTTAAAGGAGTTATTCAGCAGCAGACAGCAGAACTGACAGCATTAGTAGTAGAAGATAATGTTGATGGCTGTGATGAGTTTTTCTGGTCAACACCAATTGATAATGCTGATGAAACAGAAGGTCTATCTAAGAAAACATCCTGGAAGGTGAAAGGTAGATATGTGGCAGAACCACTTAATAATCCTACACACTTTGATGTGCCAAGCACAAGTGGTACCAAAATTCCTTCAAGCGAACCGGTCATGGCGTCAAGCGAAACCTCCTCGCTAAAGAGCGAGCCTCATGCTCAAATACCAAAGAAAAAGGCCAACATCCAAAAAAATCCAAAACAACTGTTAGACCAAACGCATCAACAAAATTTGAGATACAAGAAGAATCTCAATGAAAGGAAATAGTTTTGGCGATTTCAAAACCATAATTATGTTCTCTATGAAAAGCCCGCTAAGTCAAAGGAAGAATCAAAATCAAACTCAACTTCTCGCGCTCATCATGATGAAAACAACCGAATGAAGAGTTTCGGTCCCCAAAATCAAAACAACCGAAAACAATGTTTCGGTCCACAAAGGCATGGGAACCGGATGAGAAGTTTCGGTCCTCAGACAGACTACAAACGAAAAAGAAGTTTCGGTCCTCCAGATGAGAGAAACCAAAAAGGTGGTTTTGGTCCTAGGCCAACCGATGAGAGGAACCGAAAGGAAAGTAGTTTTGGCTCTCAATCGAGTAAGAGCAATGACCAAAAGTTTAATTCTGCTCCTAAGTCTCATCTTTCTCATTCTCACTCTCACTCACAGATTGATCGAAAGGGAAAAGGAAAGCTCTTTCCAAAAAACAATAAGAAGACATTGTTTGAACCCAAAGTGAAGAATCGAAAGACAGCTAACGTCAATTCGAAAACTGGAACTGAAGCGCTTAAATCTAATAAAATCAAAGTTTCACAATAAAAAGAAAATATGAAACAACCTTAATAAAAAGAACCTTTTCGTTGATGTTTCGCTTACAATTCCGTTTTCTATAAAAGGCTCACAAGGACCCAAGAAAATTTCGGATCCTAAATCTGCTTAATTTTTGCAGGTGATACGTGATGAGCAGTTCGACGATGAATGGTACATAGATAGTGGTTGCTCGCGTCACATGACAGGAAGAAGGGAAGAGTTGAGGGAGTTTCGGTCCCTTACAAATGGTGGAAGTGTCAAGTATGGCAATAATTCTTTTGGCACGATCAAATGTTATGGTATGATCACCAATGGTGATTTCTCGAAATGAAAAGTGGCGTACGTTGAAGGTTTACAACACAACCTTATCAGTGTGTCCCAAATGGTGGTCGGTACCAAGTTAAAAGTTTCATTCGATGACGATGGCTCAGAGATTATTGAAAAGAATACGAACAACATCTTGCTTAAATCGAAGCAAAAAGGAGAGACGTACCCTCTGAATCTCAATCCCATTCGAGGGAAACCAGCAGTTTGCTTGCTAACGAAGGCTCATTCAGACGAAAGTTGGTTTTGGCACCGAAGACTCTCTCATCTCAATTTTAAAGACATCAACAAGCTAGTGCTTGGGGTTCATGTTCTAGGCCTTCCTGTTCTAAAGTTCGATAAAGATCACTTATGTGCTGCATGTCAAATGAGAAAACACAGTCAACAGAGTCACCCTTCTCGAGTCAATACAAAAATTATTGAACCACTAGAATTGCTTCATGTTGATCTATGTGGTCCATCTTCAATCGAGAGTATTGGTGGTAAAGGTACATAGTTGTTATAGTGGATGATTTCTCGTGGTTTACCTGGGTGTTCTCTTTGAGACAAAAATCGGAGGCCACTCCCAAGCTTAGACTCTTTATCAAGCAGCTAAAAGTTCAACTACGAAAGGTGGTTCGAAATATCAGAAGCGACAACGGGTTGGAGTTCAAGAGCAAATACTTTGAAGATTTTCTTGCAGAAAGGGGACAACTCACAACTTCTCAGCTCCATTTACTCCACAACATAATGGAATTGTCGAAAGGTGAAATCAATCTCTATATGAAGCAGCCCGAACCATGCTTAGCTTCGCTTCTCTACCTCTATATTTCTGGGCAGATGCCATTGCTGCTGCTTGCTACACGTAGAACAGGTCTTATCTCAACAAACGTTTCTCCATCACTCCTTATGAGATCTTGAACAACCGAAAGCCTAATGTAAAGTTTTTCCACATGTTCGGTTCAAGATGCTTCATCGTCAATTCAAAGGAGCACCAAAACAAGTTTGATGTCCAAGCAGACGAAGGAATCTTTCTGGGTTATTCCTTAACCTCCAAAGCATATAGGGTTCTAAACAAGCATTCAAATAAAATTGAAGAGACCTATTATGTCACCTTCGATGATAACTACATCAAGAAACTAAAGACAACTAAAGGCTCTGTGGAGGAAATATTTCCAATCTCTGGTCAAGTTACGGTACCAATTTCAAACCTCTTTGAGCAGTACATGTTGCTATTTGATGAACTAGAAAAGGCTATTCTCTCTGAATCTGAAGCTACAGACAACACGATAGACAACTTGAAGAAGATAATCGATGATGTTGCACAGAAAATGGAAGAAGAACAACCGACAACAACCGAACAGCCTGACTCAAGCAAACCTCCAAGAAATAATTCTTATGTTCACGGGGAGGGTTCGTTTGCTATAAATAACCAAGATTCATCATTCCAGGGGGAGAGTCCATCATCATCAACACCAACCGAAAGTCATGTCTAGGGAGAGAATTCTGAGCCTGAAGCTGAGGTGGTATCATCATTCGAGGGGGAGGATGCAAATTCAAATGATGATGATATTCAGTCAAAATTCGAAGAAGGCATGAATGCCGAACTGGATCCCTCTTATGATCCTAATTACCCTCCGCTCACCAAATGGACCAAAGATCATCCTCAAACACAAATTATTGGTAAACCATCAGAAAAAGTTCTCACACGATCACAACTGAAAGCAAAACAAACGACACTATTCTCTAAAGTGGAATTTTGCATGTTTAATTCGTTCGTCTCCAAGGTTGAACTGAAGACGATCAACACTGCACTCGATCATTCTAATTGGTTACAGGCGATGCAGGACGAACTCAATTAGTTCGAGCGAAACAAAGTGTAGAGACTGATTCCATCACCAAAAGATGCTTCTGTGGTTGGACTAAAGTGGGTTTTCAGGAACAAGATGGATAAGGAAGGAAATGTAATTCGCAACAATGAAAGATTGGTTGTGAAAGGTTATTGTCAAGAACAAGGTATAGATTATGAAGAAACCTTCGCTCCAGTAGCAAGCCTAGAACCAATTCGTATTTTTCTCGCCTACGATGCACACAAGAACTTTGAAGTATACCAAATGGATGTGAAGTGCACCTTCTTAAATGGAGAACTGGAAGAAACAGTGTATGTAGGGCAACCACCGGGTTTCGTGAACGAGAAGTATCCAGATCACTGCTACATTCTGGATAAGGCAATCTATGGTCTCAAGCAAGCACCAAGGGCATGCTATGAAACTCTAACTAGATTTCTTAATATGTCTAAGTTTAAACAAGGTTCAGTTGACCCAACCTTCCTTCGTAAGAAAGAGGGTGACCACCTTATGATTTTTCAGATATACGTCGATGATATCATCTTTGGTTCCACAAATCCTAGCTTAACAGCTGAATTTAGGAAGTTGATGGAGACTAAATTTGAAATGAGCTCAATGGATCTAATTAACTTTTTCCTTGGCTTGAATATTAGACAGGGACCCGAAGGCATTTTTATTAATCAAGAGACTTACACGAAGACCTTGCTTGCCAAGTTTGGAATGTTGGGAGATTCGAAAGTGAAGGTTCCTATGTATGGCATTTGGCACAAAGTTAGCAACTTCTCTGGACAAACTGGCTGCTGACATGACCCTCTATCGTCAAATGATAGGATCGCTAATGTACCTAATAGCTAGTCGACCAGAAATAATGTTTTCTGTTTGCTATTGTGCTAGGTTTCAAGCTAATCCACGCGATCCTCACCCGCTAGCTGTGAAGAATATCTTCTGATACCTGAAGCGAACCTCTTCGCTTAGTCTATGGTACCCAGCCAAGTCAGGGTTCTTTGTCCAAGCATTCTCTGATGCTGATCTTGGAGGATGTGGACTGGACCGAAAGAGTACCACTGGAGGATGCCAATTTCTGGATGGCAAGTTTGTTAGTTGGCAGTCAAAGAAACAAACCTGCGTCTCACTCTCCACTGCCGAAGCAGAATACATAGCTGCAACATTGTGAACATCTTTGGATACAAAGCCAACTTTGAGACTACGACCTAAACACGAAGAAAATCCCATTATATTGTGACTCAGAGATCGCGATTAGGATTTGTCAGAACCCAGTGCAACACTCAAAGACGAAACACATAGCACTGAGGTATCACTTTATCAAATATCATGTGGAAGATGGTAATGTAGAAATTCATTTTGGAAGATGGTAATGTAGAAATTCATTTTGTAAGAACCATTGATCAATTAGCTAACATCTTTACTGACATTTGTACCGAAATCACTTCGCCTCAACAAAAGTTGGAAGCGAAATGAACCGAACGCTCGGTCCATTTCGGGTTCGGTCTTTCTGAACTCGGTTCGCTTCTTATATTCAAGTGGTGGTTTCGGTCGCATAGTATGTTCATTCCTTTACTCGTAATTTATTTTATGTGGTTCTTTAACTTTCAAAAATCCAAAAATATTTTTCTTTCTGTATTCAATTCTTTTTCAGAAAATGTTATAAAATCCAAAAATATTTTTCATTTCTGTTTTTAGTTCTTTTTAGAAAACTCAAATCATAATTCAAAAATATTTTCTTTTATTTCAATTTGCATCTATCTTAACCAATTAATGTATAAGGTCTATTCACAATAATGGAGCCGGGGCAGGTGTAATTCTTTTTCTATATACTAGCTTAGTGTCCCTAGAAGCATGCTGATGTATGTTGACCCAAGCCTCCAAAGATTCTGAGTGAAGCCTTAATGACTTGATAAATACCAATCATGTCTTTC
Organism: Lactuca sativa; assembly: GCF_002870075.4. Taxonomy (NCBI): domain Eukaryota; kingdom Viridiplantae; phylum Streptophyta; class Magnoliopsida; order Asterales; family Asteraceae; genus Lactuca; species Lactuca sativa. The sequence goes on from NC_056627.2 coordinate 297,540,132, forward strand.
CAATTAGGCTGTCAAATTCACTTTAATCATGAGCTACCCTACTCTTCTCTAAATTGAGTTAAGAGTTTTTCTGCTTGGTCCAATTTTATAGTAGAGGTATCTTTATTCTTTAACCACCTCAAACTTATTCTCCACTGAACATTCATTTCATAATTGTAACCCTTGAGACTCTCAGCACTACCACTGAGGTTTATTGTTACCTAAGTTCTGTGTTAATGATCTTAGTTTCGTGTCACTACGTGCTAAGTGAAACCCAAAATTCAAAACCTATAAATCATTGATGGTGAACATTTAAATGTTCTAGATTTACCCTTTGAATTAACGAAACCACTTTTGTGGATGTACCTTGGAGTCTCTTTTTATTTTTGAGAGATCCTTATGAAAACATCTTCCACCAAGACTTTTCTTCCAAAAGGATCCAGTTTTTAATTTTTCAATTGAGATTTCTAATTATCTTTTATCAAAAAGTCACTGAAAATGTACCAAACCTACTTGTTCAACAGGCCACATCGATCTCACAAGTACTTCGTTCCATTTCGGTCTTATGTCAAGAACCAAAACTTGAATCGAAGAGAAAGCCACCATTAATAGCCTTATATATAAAAGATGCCTTTCAATGCTTCTTAACAATTATTTGATCGTAATTCAACGGGAAACTAAACAAGCACTTTGAAGTCTCCCTTGACTTTGAAAGAAGAGATTCGTGCCTGGGATCCATTGCTTTATGTCTTAAATGACATCACAAAATCCCACAAATAGTTTGACTTCTTTCTTTATCTTTGACACTATCTTGCACGAAAATCTTGGATTTTCCAAAAGTCTAGTTCGGTTACTAACAAGCTATTTGCAAATGTATAGCTTCGGTTCCTTATGGTGTTATGCAGTTATTTGGAAGCGAAGGGATGCACTGGTATAAAGCCTTGCTTAATTATGGTGATAACGATTCTATTAAAAGATTCAAGAGATGAGTCAGCGGGACGCTTAATCGATTGGAGATTTGAAAAGAGGATAAGTATGGAAAAGGCTCGTGAATTTGAACCATTACCATATCATGCGTCATCAGCTGTTTTATAGGGGTTTCCAGTTGTCTAATCACGCCTTTTTAGGCGTCGTTTCCCAAATTAGTGGAATCATTACTCTTGATTTCTCTCTCTCTCCACGAAATCGTATATAAGCGTTTTGAGCACCGTGATCTTACTCTTCACCACACTTCTACTCTCTCAAGCAAAAAGACGATTTCAGGCGCTTTACTGCTCACTGTTCATCTTCTTCTTCCTCCAACTTCAACAATGGCAGAGTCTTCTTTCGTTCAAGAAACTTCTGCACGCTCCACTCTTCTTGCAATCAAGCCAAACCAGAACTTGCTCATCGATCTCACACCCTTCCTCTACGATACTTACATGTATCACATGGTTAAATGTATTAAGTATTCGCCACTCATCAAAGCTTTATCAACAGTGGAAGTTGTACCAATGGCTTGTCTCTCACAACTCTATTCCACCGATACTTACGAAAAAGGTGCATATAAGATTTTCTTTGACATTCTTAACCAGAAAGATTCCGTCTCCAAAAACCGCTTTTGCTCGCTGCTAGGGCTGACTTATGAAGAATCGATGGTGAATCTTGATTCAATCTCTACAGGTCAGCTTTTCTCAATGTTTTACAACATGGGGTACACAGAAACCCTAACCACTATGACAAAGTTCAAGAAATCATGTCTTCCTCCTCAATGGAATGGACTGCTCACCCTTTTCTTCAAAGGGCTTTCCGAACAGAGTGCAGGATCCGACGGTGCTAGCAAGTCTTTTATGACTCTGGTTTATGGCTTGTACCATGCGCTCAACCTTGATTATGGTATGGTTTTATGGTTCCAATTAGTCCAAAGTCTATCATTTGTTTCTCGCCATGCAATAATCTCCTATGCTCGCTTCTGGACCATCATCACTCAATCGATAATGGAGCGTTTTCATGTTCCCATTATGGTGGATTCTCTACTTTCCTCTATTGCTACATTTCATACCACAAACATCATAGTCACTCATCCCTCCAAATTTCACTTTGTTGGCTCCATCCCAGAGTCGATGTATGCATGTGTGTCTCCTGCTAAAAAGGGAAAGAAGCAAGAAGCCAAAAAGGGAGAAAAAGGAGGTAGAGTATCAAAGGTTCAATCTCCAAAGAAGCGAAAGGCAAAGAAGGCAGCACCTTCACAGCCCAAGCAGAAGAAGGTCAAGAAACCTGCTCGAAAGCTAATTTTTGCATCATCAAGTGACTCAGACTCTAAGTACGTACCTTCTGGTCATTAACCCCTAATTTCTGTTGGATTAGTGTCTAAGTCCATAACTATTTTGGTATGTACTTGACCCGATGGTGCATGGTCCTTTTGGGTTGCCTTCACCAAAGCAACTTGATATGATGAATTATGGAGAGAAAGGATTAAATGTGATTTATTAATATATTATGGGAATAATATATTAAAGAAGAAATCATATTGTTTAATTAATATTAGTCAATAATTAATTGATAATTAGTTTTTTGACTAAAAGAGATTAATTAAACTTAAGGGACTGGAATTGTAATTATAAGATAATTGAAATTGGGCCATGGATTGCCTTGTATTAAGGAGTGGACGAATTCTATGAGGAAGCCCATAAGAAATCGTCCAAAGCCTTAAGGAAAGGGATCCATGGGTTGCTTAGGGCTTAAGCATCCAATTTAGGGTTTCCTTGTTAGATAACCCTAATAGCCTCCTATATATAGATCCCTTATGACCCAAAAACGTGGCTAAGACTTATTCTAGGGTTTCACATGTTTTAGGGCAGCCTCCATCCTCTCTCCTCCTCATCCTCTTGCTCTTGGTGTTTGTGAACCATTAGACGAGTGACATTTGTGACTCTAAGCTTTCTAAAGTCAATACAAGGAGGAATTGGGATTGTTATTGCTACATAACAATCAAGGTAATATCTTAAACCCATTCTTATGTTAATATGATTACTTGAATGCTAGAATTAAGGTTTATAGTCTTGGATAACTTGCATGTACAATAGAGAAACCTAGATCCAAGCATTAGGGTTTGTATGAGCACATAGGATGTTCTTAGGACCAAAACCCATCAGTGGTATCAGAGACTTGATTGGTTTCTATTGTATTGATGCCTTGTTAATTTGTTCATGCTTGAAAAAATCGTTTTTTGCCTCCTGCCTGATGTACTCGGCGAGTAGGCCCCTACTTGGCGAGTCCATAAGGCGACTCGACGAGTTTAGCTGTTAGACAGGCGGATTTTCGGGATTTTTTTACCTATTTTGACTTAGGATAATTGCCATAATTGTTTAAACTTAATAAAATTCAAATTTTTTTAATCCCTTATGATTATCCTTGTCAAAATAAAAGATTTTGGTCATCTAATTAGATAATTGTTACCTTAGTTGATATATGTTAAGTTATGGAAATTATTTGATCAGTATCTTGCAAGAATTTGAACTAGATCTAATTAGATAACCACCAATTATAGTTAATTGCCTTATTTGAATTATGTGATCTAGAATATTCTTGACAAAGTTTGGAATAGTTTCAAATTAATCCCTTTAGGTTTGATAGTTTAAATTTAAACCCAAAAGTTTTGTTGTTTTGAAATTTAAATAGTTGAAACCCTAATGTTTTGAAAAAGGTTTCAAAACCTCAAGTTTTGGAATTTAAATTTTGAATTAATAGTTTAATTTTGATGTATATTTAAATTCTAAACCCTAAGTTTTTGAAATGTTTCAAAACTTGCCCTCAAGTTTTGGAATTTAAAAGTTGATTAAAAGTTTAATTTAGGAATGTTAAATTCTAAAACCCTAGTATTGTTTTGAAAAGTTCATATCACACCCTTAAGGTTTTATTAATTAATTAAGGTGTATAATTAAAAGAGGTTTAATAAATCCATCAAAGTTTTGATTTACATTTAATTGAATTAAAAGTATAATCGTTAAATTTGACCACCTAGTATTTTAAAAAGTGTAAAATACACCCTATACTATATATAATATTAAAAGTCTAACATTATATATATGTATGAGTAAAAGTCAGTCTTACCGTTAGTAGGCCTCATTCACGAAGCTGGTCTATAAGGGGTGTTTAAGGAAATTGCCTATAAAATGGCGATTGAATGGGTATCCACTCTTACCCACCGCACTCTTGACTAGTGGAGGGTCGTTAGCCGAACGGGTAGGATAGGACAAAACCTTCCATTATAAGTATAATGAAGTACAAAAGTAACTAAATATTTTACAAATTCCCAATCGTAGTTAATTAGGCAAAAGTGAATTGATGCAATTCCATGAAATTATACTTTGTGCCCTTGTGAAGACGTTAGTGGAGCGTGTGTGGTTAACCGACACACTAAATTGTTCTAAGAAAAGGTAGCAAAGGGTGACTCAATGTTTGTCATAGTTCGGTGGAGCGTGTGTGGTTTACCGGCACATCGAATAGGTGACTGTAACATGTGAGGGCACCATGTAAGTTTGCATGGTTATTCACACCCGCTTTGTGATCCTCATCATCCCAGTCACAAACTAGAGGGGCATATCGAGATTTAAACATGCCATTTAAAGTTCAATGAATCTCAAAGGATCTAGGAGTTTTCATAGATTTAAAACTTAAATTTCTTTTTCGTTTTTCGTGGTGGAAATTAGTGAATCGTCATTCACTTACCTTCAAATATTCTGTAATTAGGGTTACGGCATCCCTCTCCCGAGTTGTGGAATATTGTGTTGGGTCCTAGCCTTAGTATTTCATTTGGGTGATTTACTAAGGACTCAATCAATCAACTAACTTGAGTTTGTTTTCTCCCGTTTTGTAGATGTCAAAGTTCGACAACTATGGCCTTCCCAAATCCCGTGGAACAAGCATTCCACATGAAGATGATATTCCACGATTCGATCGAGGAACAAGAGATCATGCTTCTCTTCCTCCTCCTCCTCCGATTATTCTCCCTAACCCACAAGTTCGAAGGCTTGAAAAGTTCAAGCTCACTCAAGCCCTTTTGGCAAGTAAACATAAAGAAGGAAAGTGATGAGATTAAAACTTAATCTTAAAGATCGATTAGATCTCAAACAGGTAAATAAATATTCAATAGCAAGAATATGAAAATAAAGAACAAGTCAAGAATGAATCAAATGTGTCGAATGATTAAAACAAAACCCTCAGAAGAGCTCGATTAAGAACATCAACTGTAGAGGATTAGTAGGTTTACAAGAACGATAAAGAATACTGTAATGCTATCGTATTTCTCTAAAGTCTTAACCTAATATGCATGCAAGCATATACTTATATAATAAATCTAAAAGGCTTCTCGGTTGGACAGGCCCAAACCGGAGTACAAAATAATTGAACTAAAAGCCGAGCCCAATGACGCAATCCTTGAATGAATCTTCAACCCAACAATCTCCCCCTTTGCGTCAATTGGAGCGAGATCTTCACTTGTTACTTGGGCCAGCAGCGGAGGCAAGTACTTTCTTCTTTACGGTATTAAACAGACGCGAGATAAGAGCCAGTATCGTCTGTCTAAACCTGATGTACCACTGGATCATGTCGTTGAAGTACTTAACATCATCCGCTGCATTCTCTTTACACCTTCGAATGATTGACAACACGTGCTCTAGACAAGCAGTGGTGTAAAGATGTTTGTCAGCTAAAGCAAAGAGACATTTCTGTCCTTCTGCTCTAATGAACATGACCGAATTGCGTCTCGGGTCGATCTTGCCCATCTTCATTTGATTGAGATCACTGGCCGATCCCACAGGAGCTATCTTCGGTTTCTTCTTGAAGACAGTGGCTACCTCCTGATCCATTCAGCTTCATTTGTCAAGAGGATGTTATGCAAAACGATCCAATCATGAGGATTTAAGTTAGGTAGATCTGCCAGGGATATCAGATGTTCAGTTTTTGCAGACCCTCGAATCACTCTGAACCGAACATTAATAAATCTTCCTTTGGTGTAAGGCTTTAATACCCGAACATTCACTATCTTCTGGGCTCTCCATGTTTGATACTGAGGACGAGCAGCCTTCAGATAGAAATCGATCAGCTCCCTATCAAGCTCAGGGTTCGGATGAGGGACTTCAAAAATATTAGAGAAGGCGTGGAAGATAAACGCCTTTCGAGTCAACGGCATGTCGAACTGCGAATCGACAGAATTATAGCAGTCGAATGAGATCACCGGCTCGAGCCATAGGATGCTGGGAGTATCTATGGCCTCCTTAATCATTCGCTCCCGAGTCCAGGCAGGGAAGAGAGTCTTCCTGCTCTCAAGGAGATCGTGGGCTTCTTTCTGCTTGCATTCAGCTTCTTCAGCCTCTCGCGCCACACGATTGACATCATCATCAACATTGCGACTGTTTTTGCATTTCAACATGTCCGCAATGGTTTCTCTATCTTCATCTTCATCTTCATCCTCAGCTATGTTTTTCCCTTTATCCTTCACACCCGAACCCGAAGCTTGACCAGTCGGAGGTGGTTCGGTTGTGTGAGTAGCTTTGGAGGAAGGAGGTGGTTTCGATCCGGACTTGACTTCTCCCCCTTGTTTCGGATCAGACATGAAACTAGGTAAGCCTTCGATTTTGCTGAGAAGGTCCAAGGCAGGAGCAAGTTTTTCAGCAAGGGTTCGCCTCACCGAATGGTTTAGAATTGGATCGTGTGCTTCGAGGATGTTGGATAGGGCAGCGTGTACATCCGAAACACATGTTTTTATGACCTCCCGTTCGGATCGAAGAGCTTCAAGCTGTTGCTGTGAGTTTGAAAGTTGAGTGCTCTTGACCTTTAGGGCGGTGGTTTTGCTTGCCAGAACGTCCATTAAAGAGTTTTCAGCTGCAAGATCCTCTTGTAGCTTAGCGAGGCGTTCATCAATGGAGGCACGAAGGGCCAAGTTGTCATCGCTGATTGATTGGCGAAGTGTTGCGAATGACTGTAACTCCGTTGAGACGAACTTTGCCAATTGCTGAACAATCGGTTCCAAAGTTGTCTTGGTGGCATCAGCGCTCTCCTGTAAGGACTTCAACAGGGTAGAAGCGTCTGAGAATAGTTTATCGACTTTTGCGGTCGCAGCCTCACAGGCTTTTGTAGAAGCGTCTATGGCGGCTGTGGCTGAAGCTACCGAATCATGCTGAGCCCTGGAGAAGGCATCAACAATCTTCTGAAGAGCGGCTTCAGAGAGAGATGACTGGTTGTTGGAAGATGAGGCAAGAAGTAAATCAACCTTCTCGTTTAGCTCCTTAAGATGTTTCTTTGTCACTGGAGCATCATCCTCTTCGTCACTTTGAACCTGAAACGGACTAAAGTAGACCGAATCGAAGGTCATGTTGTCACCGCCAAGGAACGGGTTATCTCCATCAGAGGCATGATCTGGAGATGGTGGGGGTGGTGAAGCTGGGGGTGTTGTGGGTTTTGTAGGTTCAGGTTGAGTGTGGGTTGAGGTAGTTTCGGGTGGTGGTTGAGTGTGGGTTGGTTCGGTTGTATGCTGGGTTTCGATTTGAGGTGGTTCGGTTACGGGTGGGGTTTCGGTTACAGGTGGTGTTTCGGTTGCACTAGTATGAACCCCCGTATCAGATACGTTGGTTGTAACCTTTGCAGTTGTTGTTGTAGTTGTATCAGTGAAACTGGGTGGTGGTATAGGGAAAGAGGTTGGAGGAATTGTGGTAGTGGGGGTTATGGTGGGAATGGAAGTAGGGATTGTTTGAGTGGGTGAATTTGGGGTAGGAGATCGGGGTGGGGTGTTGCCTCTGGGAGGGGTTTCGCCTCTTTGAGAGCCGTCCGAATCCGAACTCTCGACTTCGGAATCACTCGAAGAAGAAGGGATTACAAGCTTTCGCTTCGGTTGAGTCTTCCTTCTCTTCGGTTGCGGTGACTGTGCAGCTTTTGTCTGTTTCCTCTTCTTGGGAGAAGGACCTTTAGGAGCTTTGGTCGCTTGCTTCCCTTTTTCCGCCTTTTTGCCCCTGTTCACCGGTTTGTCAGCATCATGGATGGACTTTAGCATTTCCGGTGTAAGTTGCCTAGGGCCAGTTGCTTTGAACTCCTTGATCGTCCGGATGAGCCTGCTGTCAGAGGGAACATTGCCATACATTGTCTCCGGAATGGAGCCAATGAATGCAAACTTAGATGCATCAGAGACGATGATTTTCGTGGTATGAAAAGTACCGACCGAAGACATCGATGCACCAGCAGCAGTGGGAATATCCAACTTATCCATCGCCCATTTGGTGATGAGAATCCAGAACCAGGCAAACGACACCTCAGAATGTCGTGATGAAGAGGAAAGGCTCTGGATGAGCTGTTGCCAGAGGACCAACCCAAAGTCTAGGTTGATTCCGTTGTAAATTACGTACATAATCGACAAGAACAGTCGACTAGCACCATCGGATCCTGAGCTCCGTTCAGATAAGCCCTTGAAGAGGACTGTGAACATGCCGTTCCACTGCGGCGGCAAGCAGGATTTCTTGAACTTCGCGACGGAGGTGAGGGCCTCCGTGTACCCCATATTGTAAAACATGTTGTAAAGATGGCCCACCGGAATCGTCTCCGGATTGATTCTAGATGGGTCAGTAGCCAAACCAAGCAAAGTACCAAATCGTTGTCGAGAAATGGAGGTCTTGTGATCAGCAACCTCAAAGAACACCCGCTCGACTGCTTTGTCGTAATAGGCAGTCGCATACACCTGCGAGAGAACCTCCATTGGCACAGACTCAATCCTGGAGAGAGCTGGAGCGATTTGGGAGTACTTCAGGTACTCGATAATCGGCGACATATAAGAGTCGTACGCCAGAGGGTTTAAGTCGATCACCAAGCATTGTTGTGGACGAATGGGAAGGATGTGTGAGGTAGCATGGACGGAAGATGATTCTGCCATTGTTGAAGGTAGGAAGAAGAAGATGAACAGTAAAGCTTTTTCGAGTTTTTGCTCTCTTGTAAATTCTGAAGCAGTAAAGAGGTAAATGGAAGTGAAGACTGCCTTTTATAGTGGGTGAGATGAGAGAGAAAAATCATTTCAAATCTTCTATGGAAATACGAAAAGATTTCCGGAATGACATATGCGTGACAGTTAAGGCATGCGATGATCACGTAGGAGAGATAGTGTTAGATTCCTAGGATCACGCCGCCCAACAAGCGCCGTTTCAGAGCAAACCGTTTCAAATCCTCACGCGCCTTGAAGTGCCAGAGAGGAATCGCTTGAAATTCGCACACGCGTCCACTTTGTCAGTAAAAGAGTGGGCGTTTCAAATTCACACGCGCTCCATTTTACCACCGGTTGAAATTCAATCCTTTTATTTCCCGCCTGAGTCAGCAACCTTTCGTCTTATCTTGTAAATGGCATCTTTTGAAGTAAATACCCACGTGGACGATTTTTGACCACAGCTTGATAATTAACCACCAAAGCAATAATACAGCTTGTAATAATTAGTAACGGAATTCTGGAAAATCAAAGATTTTCGTGCGAAGAGTGTAAAGAGAAAAGAAATAAAGCAACTCTTTTTAGGAATGACTGTGATGTCAATAATGACACGAAACTAATGATCCCGGGCACGAATCTCTTCCTTCAAGGTCAAGAGAGACCTTAAAGTGTTAATGTGGATTCCCGTTGAATTACGTTCAAACACTTATTAATAAATGATGAAAGATTTCTTGTTAATTAGGCTACTGTGGGGTGGCTTGCGCTTTGATGCAACAATTCTAATCTTGAAATAAGAAAGAAAGTGATCAAAGTACTTGTGAGACCGGTGTAGTCTGTGGAACAAGTAGGTAGAAATTAAATTTAAAGTGGGTTGGAAAATATAAAATCTCAAAAGAAAAATTAAAAACTGGATCCCAAGGGAAGAAATGTTATGGTGTTTAACAATTTCATAGGAATCACACAAAATAGAATTTGAGATTTCATGAAGGTACATCCGTCAATTCTTTGGTGAAAACTTGAGCAAATTAATTGTTCACCGTCAATTCAGATTTGGTGTTGAATTTTGGGTTTCACTTAGCTCGTAGTGGCACGAAACTAAGATCATGAACACAGATGTTGTGTAACAATAAACCTCGGTGGTAATTTCTGAGAGTCTCAAGGGTTACGTTGATGAAACGAATGTAATGGAGAAATGTAATGGAGATGGTGTAAGAAAATAAAGTACCTCAGCTGCATAAAGAAGGACCAAGCAGAGAACTCTTAACTCATGTGAGAAGAGAGTGAGGTAGCTCACGATTAGAATAAATGTGGTAGCCTTATTGGGAAGACAAGGTTTGTTTATACCAGGTCATGAAGGCTATTATTCAAAATCTTATGAGGCTTGGGACACATACAGCAGCATGCTTCTAGGGACACTTAAGTAATCCAACAATGATATCCCCATAAACGAACGAACACACAAACAAAATTAAAAGAGAAAAATATTTTTGGAGTTTTTGAGATATATTAAAGAAATAAAAAAAATAAAGGAAAATGAAAAATAATAAATAATAAAAAAAATAAGTTAAGAGAAAAAAATAAGACGTAGAAAGAGTAAAAAAAACTTTGAAAAAAAAATTGAAAAACCGAACCCGAGCGTTCGGTTGGTTTCGGTTCAAGAAAATTTTGAAAAACCGAACCCGAGCGTTCGGTTGGTTTCGGTTCAAGAAAATTTTGAAAAACCGAACCCGAGCGTTCGGTTGGTTTCGGTTCAAGAAAATTTTGAAAAACCGAACCCGAACCTTCGGTAGGTTTCGGTTTTGGAAAATTTTTAGAAAACCAGGGTATTTAGACATGCAATCAGAAAATACTTTTAACAATAAGATAAACAACTTTGTACAAGAAATATACAACCAAGAAAACTACCTTTGTGGTGATGAGCGAGTCAGATGATTTAACCGAACCTGAACGTTCGGTCAATTTCGCTTCTTACGATTGAGGTGGAGAGGTAGTGTAAGGTACTGACTCTGATTCCATCATACCTAGCCCTTGCAGTATTCTGTTGAATGATGCTTCAGGAAGAGCTTTGGTAAAGACGTCAGCCAGTTGATCAGTGGTCCTTACGAAGTGAACTTCGATGTTTCCATCTTCCACGTGATCTTTGATGAAGTGATACCTCAGTGCTATGTGTTTGGTTTTAGAGTGTTGCACTGGGTTATGACAGATTCTAATTGCACTTTCAGAGTCACAATATAGTGGGATCTTCTTCATATTGAGTCCATAGTCTCGAAGTTGACTCTGGATCCAAATCACTTGAGAGGTGCAGGATGCAGCGGCTATGTATTTCGCTTCGGCAGTAGACAAGGACACGCACGTTTGTTTCTTGGATTGCCAGCTAACCAACTTCCCGTCAAGGAATTGATAGCCACCAGTGGTGCTTTTTCTGTCGAGTCCACATCCTCCAAGGTCAGCATCTGAATAGGCTTGAACGAAGAAGCCTGAATTGGAAGGATACCATAGACCTAAGGAGGTGGTTCGCTTGAGATAGCGTAAAATGTTCTTCACTGCAAGCATGTGAGGTTCGCGTGGGTTTGCCTGAAATCGAGCACAATAACATACAGAAAACATGATGTCAGGCCTGCTAGCAGTAAGATACATTAGTGAGCCTATCATTTGACGATAGAGCGTGATATCAACAGCCGGTTTGTCGAGAGATGGAGTTAATTTGGTGCCGAATACCATTGGGACTTTGACTTTGGAGTCTCCCATCATACCAAACTTTGCTAGGAGAGTCTTCGTGTAAGCTTCCTGATTGATAAAGATGCCGTCAGGTCCCTGTCTAATATTTAAACCAAGGAAAAAGTTAATAGGACCCATTGAGCTCATTTCAAATTTAGTCTCCATCAGCTTTCTGAATTCAGCTGTTAGGCTGGGATTCGTAGAGCCAAAGATGATGTCATCGACATAAATTTGAACTATCATAAGGTGGTTACCTTCCTTTTTGCGAAAGAAGGTTGGGTCAACCGAACCTTGTTTGAATTTATACATCTTTAAGAATTTAGTTAGCGTTTCATACCAGGCTCTCGGAGCTTGTTTGAGGCCATACACAGCTTTATCCAGAATGTAGCAATGATTTGGATATTTTTCATTCACGAACCCAGGAGGTTGCTCCACATACACGGTTTCTTCGAGTTCTCCATTAAGAAATCCACACTTGACGTCCATTTGGAAAACTTCAAAGTTTTTGTGGGCAGCATAAGCAAGAAATATTCTAACAGATTCCAGCCTAGCTACGGGAGCGAAAGTTTCTTCATAATCAATCCCTTCCTCCTGACAATATCCCTTTACTACCAGACGAGCTTTGTTCCTTATAACATTCCCTTCCTTGTCCATTTTATTCCTAAAGACCCATTTGAGACCAACAACCGAGGCATCTGGAGGAGTTGGAATGAGGCGCCAAACTTTGTTCCTTTCAAATTCGTTCAGTTCGTCTTGCATTGCTTGAACCCAATCGGAGTGATCGAGAGCAGTGTTAACTGTCTTCGGTTCAACTTTTGATACGAATGAGTTAAACATACAAAACTCAACCTTTGAAAATAAGGATGTCTGTTTTGCCTTCAATTGTGATCGGGTCAGAACCTTTTCGGAGACATCACCAACCACTTGAGAGATAGGATGATCTCTGGTCCATTTGGTAAGAGGAGGATAGTTTGGATCAAAGGTTGGGTCTAGTTCAGCATTGATCATTTCTTCTGGCTCGGATTGGCTATCGTAGTCAAGTGACATATCACCATGCTCCCCCTCGATTGATGAGCTATGAGAAACTTGAGGTTCAGAGGTTTCTTGTGGTGCTGGACTTTCAGACGTTGATGCACCTTCGGTTGCAATTGGACTTTCGGTTGGAGAAGCACTTTCGGTAGCAGTTGTAGAGCGTGGCTCCCCCTCAACATGTGAGCTTGGCTCCCCCTCGACTGAAGCATCGTTGGATGGAGGTTCATCAGAATTTGATCCTCCTTCATTCATTCTCCTGGCAGCTTCTTCGATAATTTGCTTCATGTGGTCTACCTTGTTGTCTGCTGCACTTGCTTCTGAGAGAGTAGCTTTCTCTGGTTCGTCAAATAGCTCCAGAAACTTTTCATATAGATTAGCGATCGAGACTGTGACTTGGCCAGTTTGAGGAAAGATTTCCCCAGCTGTGTCTTCTTTGGCCTGTAGCTTTTTGACATAGCTATCGTCAAAAGTCACGTAATAGGTCTCTTCGATTTTTCTCGAACGCTTGTTTAGGACTCTGTATGCTTTGGAAGTGAGAGAGTAGCCCAGAAAGATTCCCTCGTCGGCTTTGACATCGAACTTGTTGCGGTGTTCTTTAGAGTTAAAGATGAAACACCGTGAGCCGAACACATGGAAAAATTTCACATTAGGCTTTCTGTTGTTGAGAATCTCGTATGGTGTGAGCGTGAATCGTTTGTTGAGATAGGACCTGTTCTGTGTAAAACAAGCAGCAGAAATAGCATCAGCCCAAAAATAAAGAGGTAAGGAAGCGAAACTTAGCATAGTTCGGGCAGCTTCACACAAAGACCGGTTTCGTCTTTCGACAATTCCGTTCTGTTGAGGTGTGTAGGGAGCTGAGAAGTTATGACTTATTCCCTTTTCTGCTAGAAATTCTTCAAATTCCCTGTTCTTGAATTCCAGACCATTGTCGCTTCTGATGTTGCGAACGACCTTCTTGAGCTGTACTTCAATCTGCTTGATGAACACTTTCAGCTTATGAGTCGCTTCAGATTTGAGCTTTAGAAAGAACACCCATGTAAAACGTGAAAAGTCATCAACAATAACAAGAATATACTTGCTACCACCGATGCTTTCGATAGATGATGGACCACACAAATCAATATGAAGTAATTCGAGTGGTTCAATAACTTTTGTGTTAATTACAGATGGATGACTTTGACGACTCTGCTTCCCCATTTCGCATGCAGCACACAAATAATCTCTGTCGAACTTGAGCAATGGAAGGCCCCGAACATGACCTCCAGTGACAAGTTTGTTGATATCTTTAAAGTTGAGATGAGAGAGTCTTCGGTGCCACAACCAGCTTTCATCAGATTGAGCTTTTGATAACAAGCATATAGTTGGGTTTCCTTTGATGGGTTTAAGGTTTAGAGGAAACATTTCACCCTTACGCTCCGATTTGAGAATGACTTTCTTCGTCTTTTTCTCAATAATTTCAGAACCTTCATCGTCGAATGAGACTTTGAGACCTGTACCCCCAACAAGCTGAGATACACTGATGAGGTTGTGTTGGAGTCCTTCCACATAAGCCACATTTCTTATAGTAAAGTCACCATTTGTTATCATTCCGAATCCCTTTATGGTGCCGAAAGAGTTGTTTCCAAACTTGACGTTGCCACCATTTGAAAGAGACCTGTATTCCCTGAGCTCCTCTTTCCTCCCTGTCATGTGACGCGAGCAGCCACTGTCGATGTACCATTCTTCGTCGAACTGCTCGTCACTTATAACCTGCAAAAATTAAGCAGATTTAGGAACCCAAAGTTTCTTGGGTCCACGTGAGCCTTTCACAGGAACAGGAATAGTAAGAGAGATGTCAACAAGATATGTTCGTTTTATGAGTGTTGTTTCATCTTTCTTTTTAATGGTAAAGACTTTTATTTTATTAGGATTAGGAGCGTTCGGTTTAGACTCTGGTTTGGATGCATTAACCTTCTGTTTGCCTTTTTGTTCAGCTGACGAATGAGATTTTTGTGAACGAACAGAATGAGCTTTTGAGTGAGAAGGAGATGAATTGGAAGAAGTAGAAGAATTAGAGGAATGAGAAGGAGTGGGTTTAGATTGAGATGACTTCTTATCTTGAGACTCTAGGTGACCCTTTTGCTTTTGATCATTGGTGGGACTAGTCTTAGAGTTTTGATCTCTTTTGACTTCAGAAACGAACCTTTGCTTTTGGTTGGAATCGTTCTGTGAACCGAACCTTTGCTTTCGGTTGGAGTCATTCTCAGAACCGAACCTTTGCTTTCGGTTGTTGTTCTCTTCTGAACCGAACCTTGGCTTTCGGTTGTTGTAGCTCTCATGCTTTTTGACAGGATTGTTCTCAAACTTCAGATTCTTGTCTTGATGAGAGAAATATGCATTCTGGGATTGCCAAAAATTTTTCCTTTCAGAGAGATTCTTCCTGTATCTCTGGTTCCTTTCACGCTTCTTATTCCTCATCTGCTTCGGTTGATGATGAATATTAGCTTTCATTTTTGGTTTCTCCTTGGCTGGTTCACTTTGAACTTTGGGAGTTTCACTTTGAACTGAGGAACTAGAGGGAATGTTTTCTTTTGCCGAACTTTCATTCTCTTGAGGAATGTCTTTCGTACCACTGGTGCTAGGCTCATCGAAATTATCTGGCTTATTCAAGGGTTCAGGTATGTATCTACCTTTACTCATCCATGAGGTTCTTTCAGATAAGCCTACCGTTTCGTTCGCATTATCTATTGGAGCTGACCAGAAGTACTCATCACAGCCATCAGCATTGTCTTCGTTTACAATAGCTGTGAGTTCAGCGGTCTGATGTTCGGTTACTCCAGTGACCTTGTACACTTGATTTGGAGTGGTCCTGACCTTTTGATATACAACCGCTTTCTCTGCTAAGATTGGGGACTTTTGTTGGGACAATCGAGCGAACTCCACTGAATTTTCAGAAATTAGATTCTTGTGGTTTTCAGGTTCGTTTTTTACAAATTCTGAGCAGTCAACCGTGTCCTCTACAGAAATTTCACTCATGTTGTCGTCCTCATTAAGCTCAGATGCATTTTCAACATCTATTTTGTTTTCTGAGCTCAAGTTGGCGTTTAAAGAGTCAAATTTTTGTATGGTTTCGGTTCTCAGTTTAAGTCTATCATTTTCATCCAAAAGGTTTTTGAGCATGTCCTTGTGGTCCTTGGATTTAATGAAAGATTCAATTTTGTCCAGTCCATACATATAGGTCGGATTGACGTCATCAGATGATATCACACTCTCACAGTTATAAGCTTCAGCATCGATTTCATCCTCCTTAAACTCAAGGAAGGGCAAAATCATGCGATGGATCTTTTGGCCTATTTCAAAGTCCAGGTGAAGCTGAGTAATATTAGAATAAAGACGTTTTGCAATTAAACAAAAAACATTCCGCTGTTTTAACAACTTTAAATTGTCTCTTTGTAAATAAATGTTTTCGTCTTTAATTTTAACTAATTCAGACTCCTTCAACTCGATCCACATCCGCCGCTCCTCACTCTTCGAAGACACCCTGCTTAATTGATCAGTTAGGTTAGAATTGGTGACTCGAGTTTGAGTTAGGCTACTATCTAAATGAGAAATTCTTGTATTAACATTTTTTAGTTCTTTCTCATATGAGGATTGTGGTACTTTAAATGAAACGAAAACCGATTGTACCTTCTTGATCAGTTCATCGAGCTCATTGAACTGCTGGCTGAGCGATTTGGCCGTAAAGCACATATCCTGTTGTTCCTTCGGTTCATTGCTTCCAACATCAGTGTTGTATCCCCTCATCTGAGATACATCGGACACCATGAAGCACCTTCCTCCACTGCTCTCCTCCTTTGCCACACAAGCCTTTCCATGAGTAGGCTTCCTCACTTCATCGTCTTCCGAGTCGGTTGACCAAACTTCCATGCTACGGAACTCGTCATCAGCAACCGAACCCTGCACAATTAGAGCATTCATGGAAGGGTTAGCGGTAGATTTCTTCTTTCTCATCTCATCAAGCCTTTTCTGCAACAAGGCTTCCTCATCCTTTTCATCATCCTTTTCAGCCATCTTTTTAAGGACACAATCTTTAGCATAGTGGTTTTTCCCACCACAGTAGTAACAGCTTACTCCAGAATCACCATCCGCCTTCGGTTCCTTCTTGGGCTCTTCAACCTTCGGTTCATTGTTAACCTTTTCTGAACTATAACTCCTCTGCCAGTTTCGGTTTTTGTTGCTGGGGAATCTCTTCTTAATGAACCTCTTGGGGTTAGACACCATCATAGCATAATCCTCAGACGTGAGGTCATACTCCTCCAAGTTGAGGTCTTCATCCTCCATCACAGCTTTACTTTTTGACAGGAGGGCCAGCGAACCAAGGCTTGAAACAACGTTCTTTTCCTGCAGCACAATCTTCTCCTGGGACTTTAGGATACCCACCAGTTTCGCCAAAGAGTATGATTTAAACTGCTCATGGGCCTTAACTGTTGACACCACTGCTCTCCATTCTGACCTTAGACCATTTAAGAACGTAACCTTCTGCTCGATAAGCTTCCTTTCGATGTCATGTTTGATCATCCTGGTGAGAAGATGATTGAAGCGATCGAACGTTTGGGTCACAGTTTCTTCGGCTCCTTGCCTGAATTCTCCAAACTCAGATAAGAGCAAGGTTTGGATAGAATGTTCAAGATCCTCGTCTGTAGAGTACAATTCGCGAAGTCTATCCCAAACTTCCTTTGCCGTCGTGCATGAGCTAACCAACCTGAAAGTGTCGGACTGAAGGGCGAATCTGATCAATCTTAACGCCTTGATATTGCACTGAAATTTATCTTTTTCATCTTGCGCAATATCTTTGACATCCTTCAGCAGATCATTATACTCCTTCTGAGTTTTAATAATCCTTGACGTCGCAGAATGAGAAAAAGGTCCATTAATGATTGCTTCCCATATGAGATATCCATTATCCTCAGATCCTATAACGTAGTCTTCGAAGTGATGCGCCCAGACTTCATAATCATGGGTATATAGGATTGGAATCTTCGTGGTTAAACCGATGCTGTTGGAAATATTGATGGGGTTTGATTGCGACTCGTCCATTATGATCGAAAAACCTGTTTAAAGATCAGACTTGTAATAAATCAGATTAGGGCAAAACAATAAATATCAAGATTCATCAATAATGAGATGACGGCTTAATAAATATCAGTAATTGCGGAAAAACCCTAATTGAAACCTTTTCACAGAAAAGATGTGTATCGATTACACAGCCTCCTGCTCTGATACCAATTGATGAGATTAAAACTTAATTTTAAAGATCGATTAAATCTCAAACAGGTAAATAAATTCTCAACAGCAAGAACATGAAAATAAAGAACAAGTCAAGAATGAATCAAACGTGTCGAATGATTAAAACAAAACCCTCAGAAGAGCTCGATTAAGAACATCAACTGTAGAGGATTAGTAGGTTTACAAGAACGATAAAGAATACTGTAATGCTATCGTATTTCTCTAAAGTCTTAACCTAATATGCATGCAAGCATATACTTATATAATAAATCTAAAAGGCTTCTCGGTTGGACAGGCCCAAACCGGAGTACAAAATAATTGAACTAAAAGCCGAGCCCAATGACGCAATCCTTGAATGAATCTTTAACCCAACAGAAAGTCGGTGTGTGCACACATCCTAGGAATGAAGTCACACATTGATAGGTTAAGAATGTTGGGATACGTTGTTTGGCTGTTGATTGGGTTCTTCAATCACTTCCTAACTCATATAGTGAGTTCGTAAGAGAGTACTATATGATGAACTACGACGTGAACCTTATAGATCTCACCTATATGCTTATTGTTGCTGAATCAGCAATGGTTTGGCGCAAAAGAAAAGCAAAGTTGATTGGTGAATCTGCCTTCAAGACCTCTATGGATATAGACAATGGCAACGAAAGACATGCTATGATCGAAAGGTTTGATCATAAGAGAAAGGCAATGTCTGAACTAGTTCCATGTCCTGTTCCAAAAGAGTCAATTTTCTTTTATTGCCAAGATAAGGGACATTGGAGACGAAGCTGCCCCATTTACCTAAAAGATCTAAGAGATGGGAGAGTCAAAACGTATGGCTTTGCTTTAGGTAAAATCCATTGACTAACTCTTTTAAGCTTCATTTTAGATTCTTAATACATAATGTGATAAGATTACAATTGATGTTCCATAGGATCGAAGAAAAGAAAGGAAGCTTAAGGGAAGAAGTGAGCAGAATCTAACCGTGAAGAAATGGATTTCGATCGCATTACTTGAAGATTAGATTCTTGAGCTACTACTTA
The DNA here is from genome assembly GCF_002870075.4 of Lactuca sativa. Lineage (NCBI taxonomy): Eukaryota > Viridiplantae > Streptophyta > Magnoliopsida > Asterales > Asteraceae > Lactuca > Lactuca sativa. The sequence goes on from NC_056627.2 coordinate 297,559,101, forward strand.
GAGTTAGAATTAGATTGCTAAGAAATATGTATTAGCATAGTTTTCCAATGAATTGCGTTGTAAGGACAAATTTTTCCGCAATAAAATAAATTTTGATTTTATATTATTTATTTATCCTTGCAATGACGTGTATGAAAAATTGATGTTTGAATGTTTCTAATATTAGCAATAATGGATTTGATTCTTAATTATGTTGTTTGTGGAAATGTCAAGAATTTCCCAAATAGGGAGAGTTTCTCATCGCCCAAGTTTCAATTGGACAGAAACATGGAATCATGCAACTTGGTTGCACGATGAATGAGAAATTTCATATTTGGAAATTAGACTAATTCATTGACAAAGTGTCAAATGAAGGACTAGGAGATCAAGTACACAAAGTTGTGTATTGATCAAAGTCCAACATAAGAGTAACAAAGATATTCGTCATGATTTGCTAAAAGTTTAGTAAATATGATTATACTTATAAGATTAAGTGTAATTTTGAATTGATTGAAAATATTTAAATCAATAGCAGAACGAATAAGAAGAATCAAGTAGGCAGAAAGATAAAAGTTTCTCCATTCTAAGAAGAAGGGAGAGTACCTTTTATGCTTTATGATAGGTCTTAATTATTAAGAACCATATCTCAATTGATCCTCTAAGTGAGTCTTAGTACAATTGTGTGTCTAAGAAGAGGAATCAAGAATTGAAGAAATGGTTAAATCGAGAAGTCAATCATACTTCGTTCCAAAACAAGTCTTAGAGTTAAGATTGTGACATTGAGTGAACAGTATTAAGAAGGTTTATAGCATTCATCAAATGTAGAAAGTTGTGATGTCTTGGATAAGACAAAGACCAACTAGGACCAATTTATGAAGTGTTTTGATAAAAGCTACACTAACCCTTGAATATTTGTTTGTCAAGAAATGGTTATTGACAAGAGAATTTTATATGTCAAGGAGTCAGTGGGAGTCTTAATGGTCTTGAAAGGGTTCAAGAACAAATCAAATAAACCTTATCGATCATCACTAGCACACGAGTTGAGGTTTACAACCTATCGTGTTGACATTATTTTGTTTCTGTGTTGTTCCAATTGAGTTAATTATGCATGTGAGTCCTATGAGTTCTCATTTTGAACGCATAAAAGGCAAGGCACCTTAATCAATGAAAGGTACATTGATAGGAAAGGGTGAGCTGCTTAACTACTTGGAAGACATGGTGGACAGCTGTGCTACCATAAGACAAGAAATCAAGATTAAGAAAGTTCGGTCCATATGAGTTTGAATTTGTCGTAAACTTTGGTTTTAACAAATTCACATGGATAGGAACACATACACTGTTTAAATCTAAGTGTCATAAGATTTCCTCCTTCATGAAATTGATTGTGAGGAAATACTTTCACTAAGAAAGATTTTAAGAAGATAGTGATTGTAAAATTGCATTCTCGAATTCGATTATGGTTACGGTATCCCTTTCCATGATTTGAATTGTGAGGTTTGGCAATTAGTCTTAATTGTTTAGACACACATATGAACTATCTAAGGCAAAGGTGTATAAGTTTAAGAGGCCTTGATAAAAGATTATCAAAGCATTAAGTATTAGAAACATGGACTTAAGAAAACTCAATAGGTATTATCTTTCTGGAAGTTAAGATGTTTATGAATACATGTCGAAGCTAGTGGGAGCATAAGTGTTATGTTTTATAATAATCATCATGATAGTGGGAGCATAAATGTTATGATTGTATGATTATTAAGGCACGTATTGCAAGTTGGCAATATTAATTATAGAAAACAAGAGTTATACCTTGCAAAGTCGTAAGGGTTGTAAAGTTGTTTTGCTATAATTAAGGGAGAGAATATTATGCTTCATTTAAAATCTAAAGGCTTAGGTTGAGACATGTTAATAAATATAGTCAAAGGTACATAGTGTCTCATACGCTTCGGGTATAGGATCGATTGCAAATGCTTTAATATTTGACCATTCTAAAATTTTCCAAATGTCTAGCGCATTTAGAGGGAAAAGGGACTAGAATCGGTTTTGACTAAAATAATTAAACAACTATCAAAGGACAATCCAAAGTTCGAAGAGGATTGGTTGCTTGTGAGTAGTTGGAAGCATGGTATTGAATGGACCATATCGACATTATTGTGAATAGAAAATATTCTATTAAGAATGAGTTGTCATATGGAAAATATGGAAAATGTTTCCATATTAGATGGACCATATCGACATTATTACGAATAGATAAGATTCTTTTAAGAATAAGTTGTCATATGGAAAATATGGAAATGTATCCATATTAGAAATTGAATATTGAAAAATCTATGACTAGATTAGAAACCTTTATGCAAAAGGATGTTCAAAGGAATGTACTTTGAGTGAGAGACATCATATCTAAGGAATTGTCTTGTAACAATCTCCGATAGAAGACTTTATAATATCATTGGCAATAGTCTTTGTGACTTTGGTGCAGTGACATTACGAAAGGATAGTTGCATAGAATGTTAGAATCTAGCATATTCTATAAGTAGCAAGAATTTGATATTCTTTCACTTATGAAAAAGGATTTGGGGTTGTGAAATGAGAATGATTGGAAATGTGCTCAATTTGGTCCATTTCACAAAGTAAGAACCATAGGTAAACATTGTGTGCATGATAAGAGCATGGGACAAGTGTAATAATTCAAGTAAGAAGTTGATTACCCGAAACAACAAATAATGAGTAATCGATATGGTGATAAATAAAAGGTGTTTTATCATATGGGATTAGTATTATTCTTGTGTTTCACATTTGCATGTTTTGACTTCCTGAATAATTTAATTGGTTAAGAACAGTTAAATTATTCGAACGGGCCACAGTCATTCATATGTTGGAAGTAGGTATGAATGAAGACTGTCATGAATTGGTGTGTGGATTGTCTAAAGAGCATTAGACATAAGCAAATGTTTGATGCAACGTTCATGAGTGCTTATGAATATGAATTTGAGCATTGGATTAAACCCACGCTCACTTGGATCACTCCATGAATTGTATCACGAGTGATTGGTGAGACGATAACATCGTATATTCTTGAAACCGAGATGTGTGAGTTGTATCTTGCAAATCGGTTGCACATTGATAATATGTAAACGCACTAGTAACTTGGTGTTATAAAACATATTGTTGTGTGTGATTCGGTGAGTGAGTGCAAGCAAGCATTGTATCAAAGTTTATCCGTTCCTTTTATCCAAAGTAGGATAAAAGCGATATCTTTGGGCCCCTCGATGATTTTGTGATGACAAACGTAAATGCTCGGTCAGGCTAGGGCTAATTTGATTTGTTCAATTAGTCAGTCGTCATAAATCGGAAATCGAGATATAGTACAAAGAGAATGATTTGAAATCATATCTCATATGATATCTAGAATGGAGGAATATATGATCCCTTATCTAAGGACACGCGTATCTAATAGGATCAGAGTTGACAGCGGCTTTGGAAAGCTACGATTGCAAATCAGGATCTGAAGTCATACGCATAATAGTTATTAGACTTATCCAAGTGGGAGACTGTTGGATTAGTGTCTAAGTCCATAACTATTTTGGTATGTACTTGACCCGATGGTGCATGGTCCTTTTGGGTTGCCTTCACCAAAGCAACTTGATAGGATGAATTATGGAGAGAAAGGATTAAATGTGATTTATTAATATATTATGGGAATAATATATTAAAGGAGAAATCATATTGTTTAATTAATATTAGTTAATAATTAATTGATAATTAGTTTTGTGACTAAAAGAGATTAATTAAACTTAAGGGACTGGAATTGCAATTATAAGATAATTGAAATTGGGCCATGGATTGCCTTGTATTAAGGAGTGGACGAATTCTATGAGGAAGCCCATAAGAAATCGTCCAAAGCCTTAAGGAAAGGGATCCATGGGTTGCTTAGGGCTTAAGCATCCAATTTAGGGTTTCCTTGTTAGATAACCCTAATAGCCTCCTATATATAGATCCCTTATGACCTAAAAACGTGGCTAAGACTTATTCTAGGGTTTCACATGTTTTAGGGCAGCCTCCATCCTCTCTCCTCCTCATCCTCTTGCTCTTGGTGTTTGTGAACCATTAGAGGAGTGACATCTGTGAGTCTAAGCTTTCTAAAGTCAATACAAGGAGGAATTGGGATTGTTATTGCTACATAACAATCAAGGTAATATCTTAAACCCATTCTTATGTTAATATGATTACTTGAATGCTAGAATTAGGGTTTATAGTCTTGTATAACTTGCATGTACAATAGAGAAACCTAGATCCAAGCATTAGGGTTTGTATGAGCACATAGGATGTTCTTAGGACAAAACCCATCAATTTCAAGTGAATCTGAGAGCGAAAGCTCAGATGATGAAGGTTCAGTTCGAGGTGGAACACCTCCTCGTTCGCCTACACCAGAGGTATTTGTTCGTTCCCAAGCACCTTCTCCTCCACCTGTTTCCATTCCTACTACCCTTCCTCCTATTTCCCCTATCATTACATCTCAACCCTCATCCACCATTCCCATTCCTACACCCATATTTTCAGAAGCTACAACTACCACCACTGGAGTGCAGACCAATGTATCTGATACGGGGGTTCATACTTCAGCACCCGCAACTCCTCCTACTACCAAACCTCCATCACCTACCCAACCGACAGAGACCCATACAGTTCTTGGTGGTGAAGATGTCGAGTTCTACACCTTCTACTATAGTCCTTACAGGGTGCAAAGCGACGATGATGAAGACGCCCCTGTTACCAAACGCCATCTCAAGGAGCTGAATGAGAAGCTAGATAAGCTTATGGCCTCTTCATCTACTCAGGATTCCTCTTCTGAGTCTGTACTAAAAGACTTGATGGCCAACTGGGTTTCAGAACACGAAGCGTCAATCTCCAAAGCCACTTCAGCCATTGATGCTTCTACAAAAGTTTGCACGGATGCGACCGAAAAAGTCGATAAACTAATGTCTAATGCAAATATTTTCTTGAGTCTTTACAGAGTGCTGCAACTCAAAACGCCAAAACTATCAATGCCTCTGTTCAGACCCTTACTTAATCTCTTCAATAAGAAAAAGAGCTTTTTGAGGTGTTTCGCAAGAACCTCACTTCTGATCACGTTAAAAATCAGGTATCTGTCTCTGAATGTTTGGATAAACTTTAAGAAATGAACGTTTGGATAAACTTCAAAAAGATCTTGCCTTGGAAAGAAGAGTGATGGATGAGCTTGCTCTGAAGACCACACAACTCAAAACACAGACTCTGAAGCTCAATCAAGCGAACAAAGAACTTGAAGCACTGCTTTCGGAGCGATCTGTGGTAAAAAGCTATGTTGGTGATGTTCACTCCATTCTTCTCCATCTTCTTGAAGCCTATGATTTGGTCTTTACCATATCAGTTAGGCGCCATTTAGCTGAGAAATTACGGCCTGCTCTTGATATTTTAAGCCGGATAGAGGGTGTTCCGAAGTCCGTTGTCCCTCCGCAACAAGGGGGAGAAGAAACAAAGACCTCATCCCAACCACCGAAACCTCAACACCTGAAACCACAACAACCGAAAGTGGTTACTGAACCGAAAGGGAAAGAAGCTTCGGGTTCAAGAATGCAGGATAAAGGAAAAGGTATTGCTAATGAAGATGAGGATGATGTTGATGATATTGAAGAAACAGTTCCTAAAACAAGTCCTCTCAAAGCCAAACCCTCTGCTCAGGAGATCAAAGATAAAATTGCTGAAGCAATTAATAAGGAGAATGAGAAGAGGGAAGCGAATCTGCTTAATCAGAGGAAATTAAAGTTTCCTCGGTGGACGTTGGAAAGGCTTTGAAAGGAAGTTATTGAAGCTCCAAGTTCACACTGGCTGGAACCTGTTCTTTCCTTCAATGTCGAGAATTCTAAGGATTCGCAATTTGATATGCCAATCACTCATAAGGTGTTCATCTTTCACTGCTTTGAGCCTACAGTGGCGATTCCTTCTCCTGACCCGAAGATTGATCAAGACTTGCTTGAATATTATCATGAATTCTCTCAACCTCAGTACCTAACCTGGAGTAACAAAACGATTACAACTGTCAAGGTGCTGAAACCTACTGCAACTGGAAAATTTATTAATGTCAAGTTTAAAGTGACCAGAGGATCAGATGGTTCGGTCCATACGATCTCGCTTGCAGATTTGCCAAATCTGAATCCACACGATTGGATTCTCCTCATCAACATCCTTCTCTCCAATCAAAAGGAATATGAGCCAAGCATTGATCACATCAAGCGTATGCTTGTGTGTTACATTCATGAAGTGGCAAAGATGGATCAGGAGATTCCTGTTGCTATACGCAAGAGGCCCTTAATCAAGCCAATCGGGAAGGTAGGCGACACAAAGTTGATGGTAAAAGGAAAAATTGATCCACAATCTCACATTGTCTTGTTTCTTAGAGCCGAAGGTCAAAGGTGCCTATTTGCTCTGGCTGACAAACATCTATTCTCCAATTCCTGTTTGGAGCACATTATTGAGCTTATCCATGGGTGTGACCAAAACAGTGAGGCAGACAAGAAGCTGTTCTCCGACATGCTTCGGTGGTATATGGCTTTCAGACAGACTCTTCTTGCCATTATTCCAAGATTGTTCAAGGTTATGAACCGAACTCCTCAACCTCCACCGAAGTGAAGTTTCGCCCCAATTGACATAATTGGGGAGATTGTTGGGTCCAGAAGTCGTCTTTGGGCTCGGTCCATAGCCCAGTTTTTGTTATCCGGTTTGGGCCTGTCCAACCGTGATTATTTTATTAGGGTTTAGTATTTAAGGTGCATGCATGCATCCTTTGTAAATATCATTTTTCATTTATTATTCCTGGTATTGTACTACAAACACTAGCTCGCCTCTGTAGTGGAAGTTCTTTGTCGAGCTCTGCTGAGGCGTAACTACATTTGAATCATTAAGCATTTTTTGACTCTATATTGTGTTTATTGTGTTTGTTTGTTTTATTGATTAATCTGTTGAGGATCTAATCGATCTAAGAGTTTTTCAACTCATCATGTTCTTATTTGGCACGTTGTGCTCGATACACTCCATACACGTGACTACAATCTTTCACCTTTAAAGAACAAGAAGGGCATTGCACCGAAGGAACATGAGCATTTCATTACGAGGTGCCAACCAAATTTGGCGGAAAGTTGTTAAGTGGTTTGATTTTCCTTTTCACCTTTTTCAAAATATTATAGATTTGTTGTCTTAGATAGATTCTACCTTGATTCTTTCAAAGAGGTGAGCTCTAGAAGTCATTGCGGTGGCCACAATCCGGATGCTTTGGAAGTACATGTATAGTATCATTTTTCAAATAGCTAACATTAGGAAAAGTATTGTTTTTAAAAGTATTGTTATGAATTCATACGAATGATTTTCTAATGGATATAGCGAAAATAGCCTAACTTGGACATTGTGGTTACCCTATTGATCCATAACTCTTTGTTCAACCGTCCAAAAAAATCACAAAGACATTGAATTTTATAATAGTCGTTAAAACTTAAGATATTTTGCTACAAAATGGAATTTCCAATAGACCAATACACCTTCTATCTATATCCACTTTTTATGTCGATAGAGTTGTTTATGGTCATTTTGTTATACCAGACAAAACTATTATAAATATGTTAAATAGAACCTTCCATTTTGTTTTTGTTTTTCGTATTAACCCTATTCTTTTTCTTGTTAAAAAACACCCATAAACAAACTCAATTTCAATATTAATAATAATACAAGATCTAATTCAAAATTATCTTCGAAACCCCGACATATTTAAAAGAAACACATTACACCTCATAATCAAGAGCAACATATAGACTCCATGTTACAGGCCTTCCACAGTTATTCCCTCGAAAATGTTTTCTAATACACAAGTCCACAAGAAAAACAACTAAAATGAAGACTTTATAAGTCAACATAGAAAAAGTTTATTCTTTAAAAGGCAAAAGGCCTTTATGGTGACCTACTTTTGCCCATAACTTGTATCAAGATCTCAAGTGTTTACATAATCAAGGACTCCCCTTCTTTCACTCGAGTTCGACACTTTAAACTTCCTTTTAATAATGGTCAATCACCTACAATTGATTCCATCGTGTACACATGTCACCTTTTTTTTTCCACCGAATTATCATATCTATTAATTGCATCCATAATATTTTGATCATGCATATAAATAATTTACACACAAACAAATCCCCACTTTAAAAAGAAACTAGACACGCATTATTTAGGTGGTAGAGGATGTATATGATTTGCTAGCAAGTGTTATACAGCTTCAAATTTCAATACCCCACCATTAACCTTCTAAAAATAATAGTAGAAATACAAACAATGGTGCACCAAAAAAGCACTAGTAACTTTGGTACATATATATAATTATATATATGATATATCCAAATGTATGATTGACAAATGACAATGCATGATTTCAGCAAACAAGTACATGATTTCTAAAGCAATTTCTATTAAAAATATTAATAGTATAACCTACAAAATCATTTTTGCAATTACTAAGATTTGGTTGTAACTTGTAACATATTATAATTAGACGGAATATAACATAAAGAGAACCAAACACATGGTGAGTTGGATATATATCTTAAATTCTACTTTTTTAGGGTGTAAAAACATCAAAATCATATAAGTGCACATGTGATGTTGGTTATAGAGTTAAAGATTTGTAAAAGTTTTCCGTACGCAATTAATGAAAAACGTACACATCAATTAAGACGTTATTCTACTTTCTGTTGTACTTTACATAATACATACATTGGTGTTAATATTTCAATTTTACAATATAATTTACTACTTGTAATCATCGGACAAAACAAAAACAAAGAACAAAGAGCATCTAACAACAGTATAATTTTGTGTGGTGTAGATCTCGGGAACAGCAACATACAAAATTTAGTGATTTAAAATTATAGATAATTTAAAATAAAATAAAAAAAAGAAGCTGGATCTAATTCCAGCTATGAAATTTGAGCAAGCATGTGGTAGAAGTTATTTAAAATAAGTCTCAATAACAAGGAGATTCCTAATATTACATGATAATATGATATGTTGAATATAAAGTATTTTAGTAATAATAAAGTTGTTTGTTAAATGATTGAATGAAGATGAAGTAGAAAGCTTCTAATGACCATACTTCTGGAATTCCCATTCACTGTTATCTGTATAAACAAAAAAAAAATGAAAATATAAAAATAATGTCATGAATGAAGATTGGAGAGGAAGTAATTATGGAAGATGTGTGTGGGGTACCTAATGGGCAGACTTGACGAGTTTTGAGCCATCTGCTAATACAGTGAAAGTGGAAGGCATGATTGCAGACACCTAAAGATGTGGAAACAAAAGGTTTTGATTTGATTTAATAAAACACAAGATAAGATAATAAAAATGATTAGCGAAATAAAAGGAGGAAGGAATAGATAAGCGATTAAAATTAAAAGCCGACATTAAGAAGAGGTAGGGTTTGTAACCATTGATAACAATTTTGCATGGTCATGGCAGGAAGAAAGTTGGCCCCATAATTGTTGGATTTCCAAATATACACCGTTAATTAATTGTGAGAAACATATTTTTCTAAATGTCATTTTATTAAATTTTATATCTTTCATTGGCTAGTTTTTACCACACAGTCATTTTTTATCGGCTAACTTATAAGCTTTGCAGCTAACAGTTACTTTTTCAGCTATAAGTTAGCTTTTCAACTAGTACACCAAACATTGTCTCAGGTGTTGTTTGTTTTTTGTAAAAAACTCCTTCAGATCTTTTATTGTTGCGCAACACAGCACAGACGCAACATTTTTCATCTCGTAGTTGTTTGTTTTTTAAAAGTCTTCGAAGTAAAAAACCTCTGAGCGTGTTTTGTTTGGGGTAGCAATTGTATTGCCTCTTCTAACCTTTTCTTCTTTTTTTTCTTGTTGAAATCTTGATGAATATTAATTATATGTTGCTGAAATCTTACTAAATTCTTGTTTTACCTTCTTTTTTTCGTTTTTTGTTTATTCTTGTTGAATTATTTTTTTTGTTTTTTTTATATTGAATAATATGATCATTTCTTGCTAAAATATCATTATTTTTTTGTGAAATATCATTATTTTTTTGTTGAAATATCATAAAACCTTGCTGAAATGTCATACATTATTAAATTTTCGGTATTAAAAAAACTATTTTCGGTATATAAAATCAGTTTACTTTAATTTTTTAATATCTGCAGCAGCATGCAGATGTTAAAAAACAAACACGCTTCTTATTACAGTCTGCAACCGTTTGGTCCACCTCTTCTGCTGCGGAGGTGGTCCGTAAACTTAGGTGTTGTTTGTTTTTCCGAAGCAAAAATTCAAAAAGTCTACGGACCACCTTTGCAAATCTCTGCAGCAGAAGAGGTGGACCAAACGGCTGCAGGCTGTAATAAGAAGCGTGTTTGTTTTTGTTAATATCTGCAGACTACTGCAGACATTAAAATTTTAAAATAAACTAATTTAAAAAGCAACATTAAAATGAATTAACTTATGTAAATCAAATGGGAGAAAACAATTAAAAGGGATATAAATTTAATGTATTAAATGTTAAAGGGATGAAAATAGAATATAATATATAAGTAAAGGACCATAAACGTAATATTAAATATACTTCATGGACATTTATTTAAAAAACAAGACATTTAAAAAACAAGACATGTAGTTAGATTTTTGGAAAAAAAAAAAAGGGTAGATTGTTTTTTGGGATTGAATTTTTTTAGGTTTAGGTTTGAAGGGGTGGGAAGAGGTGGGAAGAGGTACAACAAGTGCTTCCCCAAGAAGCACACGCGCAGAGGTTTTAAGCCCCGAAGACTTCCGAAAAACAAACTATTGCGGGACAAAAAGTGTTGCGCGTGTGTTGCGCCGCGCAGCAATAAGAGTTTTTAAGAAAACCAAACAGCACCTTAATGAATATTTGCTTCAAAAAAACAAACAACACCTTAGTGTCAGGTAATGTAGCTTATAAGATAGCTTTTTGATAAGCTATTTGAAATAGCTTACTGATAACCTAGCTTATAAGATACATACTAGCTTTTCAACTAGCACACCAAACATAGCCTAAGGCAATGGAACTAGCCTTAAAAATCAAGGAAAATAATAAACTTTCCAAAATCATGAGTTCTTGTGAATTCAGAAGGGTGCAAGGTGTCCACACTAACAAATGATTATAGGAATCAAGTAATCAAAAGTTCCATTCAAAACGATGTTTGTTCCAATTATACTTGCAATCGATTGAGTGATTGTTCAACACACAATATTTGCTTCAATTATATTTGCTAACTTAAATTTTACAGTCTATGAGTCCAAGTTGGCCTATGAATAACATATATTTTTATATTACCAAAAGATTGGAATTGGAATTGGAATTGGAAGAGAGTATACTGTATACATACCCCAAGCAACTGTGCATTCCTCACTGGTAGCACTGGCTTGATTAGCCTGACATTCAATGCCTGCAAATCAACACACCAGTAAGAATTTCATAAGATAAACATATAAAATTGCATAACTGATGAACCCAACTTTTTAAGTTTTTAACAAATCAAAAGGAGTATTTCACGTTTGATGATTAGACTATATGGATTGAGTTTTGAATACATTTATAATGTTGTGATTTTCAAGATGAATATGATAAACTAGTGAGAAGGTCACATATTCGGGTCTCACTGATTTCGCCTATAAAAACTAAAATGCCCTCAATCGATGAACTAAACTGAAACCTAACACATGGTTCGCTACAATTAGCATCTTTTTCTCTAGGTTTAAACACAAATTTTAATTATCTAACATAGAATTGAAGTAACTAATGAAATTAATAGGGGGAAAAGGGAACTTACAGAGATCCATGATATGATTCCTACATATCGCGCAATTATCCACGACGATATCTGCATCAAACAACAAATTAGGAAATACAAGATGATGAAAACAAATAACGGGGGTTGTATTAGCATACCCCAAGCCCATAGAGAAACAGCGTTCCACTTTTTGATCTCAAATCGCTTAGCTTTCTTGGTTGACGAAGAAGTGGAGGCGGTTGAAGAAGAAGGTCCGGCTCCGCCTGAACCCTCGCCAGCCGGAACCATGGTGACATCGGTGTCTAGAGAAGCCATGAGCTATTCAGGCGAGTACCAAACGGAAGTTTTTTGGGCGAAGAATTTCTTGCTTCAAGCTTACAACAACCGATCAGTCGTGAGAAGACGATTTTGACGATTGATTGTGTTTAGGTCATGTCGACATGATGATGCGACTGATTATGAATAAGCACCTATCTTTTTTATTTTTTTATTTTTTTTACAAGGATAAAACTTGGAAAAAGTTTACATAAAAAATAGTCTTTATGATTTAGTCCATTTTTTTTTTAAATTGACGGATTACATCCTTATGGTTTTTAATAGGTGTAAGTGAGACAAACCAACTCACGAGAAACTCGATACTGATTCAGAAAATACTCGAAATTGACTCGACCTTGAAATTAAGCCGAGCTCGAGCTCAAGCTACTTGAGTATCTTATCGAGTCAAGCTCAAGTACAAAAATACTCAGCTCGTAAGACTTGCGAGCTTAGTCGAGTTTAGTGTATTTTACATATATGTCATTTCTTTATAATTGTTCATTTATAAACTATATGTCATTTCTTTATAATTATTCATTTATGACATATATGATTGATGTTATATTGATATTAGATGATTAATAGTGATTTTGTTGGTAGTTTTGGACATTTATATGTGGAATGTTTAATATTTCTTAATCAATTTAGTGATTTTGTTCTTTTTTTAATATTAGTCGAGCCGAGCTCAAGACTGTCAAATATTTCACGATCCCGAGCTCGATCTTAAAATCAAGGCTCGAGCCGAGTTTCGAGCTCGAGTATTTTAGTCAAGCCGAGCTTCGAGCTTGGTAGTATTCGACTCGACTCGGCTCGTTTACACCTCTAGTTTGTAAAAACTACATGGACGGTCTTCGATCATTGTAAAAGACTATTCTATCCTTTGTAATTTCCCTTTTTTTATCCATTAATAAATTTTATACAAAATTATAAAAATGATCCCTATGGTATGTGTTTTTTTGAGGTTTTGTTTAAACCTCAAATTTTCTGACTTTGTAGTCCTTTTAAACTAATTTCATTACGGATTTAGTCCCTCATTAAATTGAAATGACTGTAATACCCTTTGGGTTTTTATCTTCTATCTTTCTTTTATTTTTTAAAATCTAATACTCATTTATTTATTTAAACAATTAAAAAATAATAGCTTTTTTTCTCTCTCATACATAAGAACACATCAATTATGAAACTCACAAGAACACATACAAACAGATTTCTTGTATTTTTCTAAAAATCCCTTTTTTAGACCTCTAATTTTGGATCTACGTGTTTTTGGACCATAGATTTGCTATGTACCTTAGCTCCCGATTTCATCTCCTTACATAGATCCTCGACGAACAAAAATCTGTTCAAAACTCGATTTCATAAATCCAAGCCTTCTAGTTCAAAATTCGATTCAAAGCGCATACACATGTGAAGAACACTTCAAATATAGATTTCTCTTTAGATGTCAAACCTTTGATTTTGTTGCACGTTCTCTAAGGGTTTTGGAATTTCTTGTTGTTATGCCATCAATTCTTGATCTATATACATCTGCCCATATAGAAAAGGGCATGTCTAAGGCAATTGATAAAGATTAGCGATGAAGAATTCCAATCCGTTAACCTAGATGTGAGCATCAAGAATGTTGATCCTCCAAAAAGAGAATGTCGAGCAGCCCAAGGCATCTAAGATTTTCATTTTCATCTATTCCATCTCAAACCTGCAAAAAAAAAACACCAATTTTGATTATTCTTTGAGTAGTTGATGAAAGAGTATAACCACCATAGAACCCAGGTTGCATATTTGTGCATCTTCTTTATCCCTAACTTTGTGCATCTTCTTTCTCTCCAGTTCCACCTACTGGTGTGAATCCTAAACAGTAATTTCTCCCCTTTCCGTAAATCTTAAACTTAAACATGTAAATCTGATGGAGTTTGATTCACTTTAACTAATTCACTTCTACAACATCATCAAAGCTTTGTTCTTCATGTAAATTAGCTTTAAACAATCTTAATCGATCACAACCTCAACATAACCTTAAGAAATGGTCATAATTCGCTGAAATTTCCAAAAATTCAAGATTATTAACCTATAACATCATTCTATTCAGGAGGAAATGGGAATATGAACCAGGATTTCTGACAAACCCTGGATTCGAAATGCAAAAGCAAAAACCCTAAGTTAGGATTGTTTGGGTTTTTTCACTGGTAATGAGGAAGCTGTCGATCAAAGTTGAACAAACTTTTGGAAGAAATTATAAAACAGATTTATGTGAGCATAGGTTTGTAGAATATAGCAAATGTTGTTGATGTGTGATGCTTTGAATTTCAAAGGGATCTTGATTCTAGTTTAGTTGCCATTAATGAGTTTAATCGTCCGATATGAGTTTTAATCGATATATATATATATATATATATATATATATATATATATATATATATATATATATATATATATATATATATATATATATATGGGAAAAGTGAATATACCCTTAAGGGTATATAAGCTTAGGTACCCAAACTCACCATAATACGTCGTTTTGTTTGATATATTTATTATAATGTTCTTAAAATCCAACCTTTAACTTGATTTACTTTCAGATTTTCAAAATTTCAATATTATCTTCCTCTTACATCACATCTTTATGTCGAACACCTACTAGGTTATATATATTATAGTTAAAAATGAAAATTAAGTAAGAGGAAGATAAATGCAAATTTTATAAAAATCTTGGAAATAAATTAAGTTAGAAGTTGAATTAGAAGAACATTGGATGATTACAATGTGCATATATGATACAAAACGACGTAATATGGTGAGTTTGGGTACCTAAGCTTATATAACCTTAAGGGTATATTCACTTCTCCATATATATATATATATATATATATATATATATATATATATATATATATATATATATATATATATATATATATATATATATATATATATATATATATAGAGAGAGAGAGAGAGAGAGAAAAGGAGACCCTATCATTTTTATAGATATTAAAATGAATAAATAATTATTAAACTTTAAAAAAAATGAATTTAAAAATAGAAAATAAATACCTAAGAGTATTAAAGTTATTTCAGTTTATCGAGGGACCAAATCCACAATGAAACTAGCTCAAAATGACCATTAAACAAAAAAAAAGTCGAGGTTTGGATTAAACCTCGGAAAAAAATGCATACCACAGGGACCATTATGTAATTTTGTCTAACTTTTAATAATATAGGGTAAATTATACAGATGATCTTTATGGTTCAGGGTAATTGCGTGTTTGGTCCTTAACATTTTTTTTTTAACTCAGGTCATCCCTACTTTATATTTTTGTTGCACGCTTGGACTTTATCAAATGTAAAAAGACTACTTTGCCAACATCTTATATAATTATGTATTAATGATTTATTTATTTTTTCAATATATAAATTAAATATAGACAAAATTACAAAAATGGTCCCCATGGTTTGCCAAAAGTCATAAAGTCAGTCCCTGCTAATTTTTTTGATGCAAATGGTCCTTGTAGTTTATAAAATTTGCAAAGTTGGCCCTTTTTACTAACATCGTTAGTAAAATCTCATTAGGGACTGAATCTGTAAGGACATTTTCGTCTTTTCAAGTATAAAGGGACTGAATTCGTGACATTTGATAAACCACAGTGACCATTTTTGAAGTTCCTTTGAAAAAATAAACTAATTTGCTAAAGGAATGAGGGAAGGCTCGAACTCACGACCTCCACCCCCTTTTATTGTCAAAGCCTTAACCCGTTGTGCTGAATGCTTTGCTGGTTATACCTTCCTAAAACTAACTTATATAATAACAAAAACATCAATATTTAAATAAAAAATAACTTACAAAAAACATTTTTTTACATAATTTTTTTAAATAAAACAAAATGTATTTTAATCGTATTATAAAAAAAATAGTTTTGTAGAAACAATTTGTATGTATTTTATGTATTTATTTTAAGTAAAATATATTTTTTTTATGTCTTTGAAATAATAATAATTAACACTATTCATGACATAAAAAAATATATGTAAAAAAATGTTTTTTGCAATTTATTTATTATTTAAATATTAACGTTTTCATTATATATATATATATATATATATATATATATATATATATATATATATATATATATATATATATATATATCAGTTTTAGAAAGGTATAACTAGCTAAGCATTCAACTCAATTGGTTAAGGCTTTGGCAATAAAACAGGGTGGAGGTTGTGAGTTTGAGTCTTCCCCCCTTCCTTCAGCAAATTAATTCATTTTTTCAAAAAAACTTCAAAAATGGTCCCTGTGGTTTATCAAATGTCACGTATTCAGTCCCTTTATACTTGAAAAGACGAAAATGCCCTTACAGATTCAGTCCCTAACGGTGTTAGTAAAAAGGGGCCAACTTTGCAAGTTTTACAAACGACAAGGACCATTTGCACAAAAAAATTAGCAGGGACTGACTTTGTGGCTATTGGCAAACCACAAGGACCATTTTTGTAATTTTGTCTTAAATATAAAAAAGGTTAAAAAGAATCATAAACATAATCTAACCCCACTTCCAAATTCCCTCGTTCACCTTTTCTCCTACCTCCTGTCTTCTGTTGGATTAGTGTCTAAGTCCATAACTATTTTGGTATGTACTTGACCCGATGGTGCGTAGTCCTTTTGGGTTGCCTTTACCAAAGCAACTTGATAGGATGAATTATGGAGAGAGATGATTAATTATGATTTATTAATATATTATGAGAATAATATATTAAAGGAGAAATCATATTGTTTAATTAGTATTAGTCGGTAATTAATTAAGAATTAATTTTGTGGCTAAAAGACATTAATTAAACTTAAGGGACTAGAACTGTTAATTGTATGATAGTTGAATATTGGGGGTAATGGACTCCATATTAGAGGGGTGGACGAATTCTATGGGGAAACCCATTAGAAATCGTCCTAGGCCTCTAAGGAGGGAGTCCATGGGTTGCTTAGGGCCTAAGCAGTCAAATTAGGGTTTCCTTGTTAGATAACCTTAATAGCCTCACAATTTAAGGATCCCTAGAGCACCAAAAACGTGGCTAAGAGTTTCCTTACGGTTTCCACATGTTTTTTGGTGCCTCCTCTCTTATCATTCTTCATCCTCTTGCTCTTGGTGTTTGTGAACCATTAGAGGAGTGACACTTGTGACTCTAAGCTTTCTAAAGTCGTTACAAGGAGGATTTGAGATTGTTATTGCTACATAACAATCAAGGTAAGATCTAAAAACCTTTTCTCATGTTAATATGATTAATTGTATGCTAGAACTACGGTTTAAAGTCTTGGATGAATTGCATGTATAATAGAGAAACCTAGATCCAAGAATTAGGGTTTGCATGAGCACATAGGTTGTTCTAATGGCTTAAACCCATCAGTGGTATCAAAGCCAGGTTGGTTTCTATTGTATTGATGCCTTGTTTATTTGTTCAAGCTTCAAAAATCGAATTTTTGGTCCCCTGTCTGATGAACTCGGCGAGTTCCAATGTGGACTCGGCGAGTTCGAGCGTCAGAAGGAGGTAGTTTTGGGATTTCTTGCTGTTTTACTTGAGGATACCTGCCTTAACTGTTTTGGGTCATTAAAATCCGATTTTAAACATATATTTGAGTATATCCTTGACCAAACAAAAGATAATTACCAATTGATTAGATAATAACTTCCTTATATGATTAAAGATTGATTATTTGTATTAATTGGGTAACTTATCTTGCAAGAAATTGAAATTAGGTCAAATATAGATAATGACCAAATTAAATGTTTAATTTCTATTATTTGTTATTTGATCTTTATGTTGTGAAAAAGTTTCAATTATCTACCTTTTAGGTTTTATAGTTTAAATTTGAACTTAAAGGTTTCGTTTTGAAATTTAAATGGTTGAAACCCTAATGTTATTAAATGTTTCAAAACATGCCCTCAAGTTTTGGAATTTAAAAGTTGATTAAAAGTTTAATTTAGAAATGTTAAATTCTAAAACCCTAGTATTGTTTTGAAAAGTTCATATCACACCCTTATGTTTTATTAATTAATTAAAGTGTATAATTATTAAATTAGACCACCTAGTATTTTGAAAGTGTAAAATACACCTTATATACTATATATATCATTAAAAGTCTAATATTATATATGTATGAGTAAAGTGTCAAGTCTTACCGTTAGTAGGCCTCATTCACGAAGTTGGTCTATAAGGGGTGTTTAAGGAAATTGCCTATAAAATGGCGATTGAATGGGTATCCACTCTTACCCACCGCACTCTTGACTAGTGGAGGGTCGTTAGCCGAACGGGTAGGATAGGACAGAAACCTTCCATTATAAGTATAATGAAGTACAAAAGTAACTAAATGCTTTCATAAAATTCCCAATCTTAGTTACTTTAGGCAAAAGTGAATTGATGCAATTCCATGAAATTACACTTTGTGCCCTTGCGAAGACGTTAGTGGAGCGTGTGTGGTTAACCGGCACACTAAATGGTTCTAAGCAAAGGTAGCAAAGGGTGACTCAATGTTTATCATAGTTCGGTGGAGCGTGTGTGGTTAACCGACACATCGAATAGGTGATTGTAACATGTGGGGGCACCATGTAAGTTTGCATGGTTATTCACACCCGCTTTGTGATCCTCGGTATCCCATTCACAAACTAGATGGGCATATTGAGATTTAAACATGTCATTGAAAAGTTCAATGAATCTCAAAGGATCTAGGAGTTTTCATAGAAATAAAACTTAAATTTCCTTTTTCGTTTTTCATGGTGGAAATTGGTAAATCGTCATTTACCTACCTTCAAATATTCTGCAACTAGATTACGACATCCCTTTTCTAGGTTGTAGCATACTGTGTTGGGTCCTAGCCTTAATATCTCATTTGGGTGATTTATTAAGGACTCAATCAATCAACTTGAATTTAGTTTCTCCCGTTTTGTAGATGTCAAAGTACAACAACTATGGTATTTCCAAATCCCGTGGAACAAGCTTTCCACATGAAGATGATATTCCACGATTCGATCGAGGAACAAGAGATCATGCTTCACTTCCTCCACCTCCTCCAATTATTCTCCCTAACCCACAAGTTCGAAGGCTTGAAAATTTCAAGCTCACACAAGCCCTTTTGGCAAGTAAACATGAAGAAGGAAAGTCGATGTGTGCACACGTCCTAGAGATGAAGTTGCACATTGATAGGTTAAGGATGTTGGGATCCGTTGTCTGTGAGGAGCTAGCTGTTGACTGGGTTCTTTAGTCACTTCCTAACTCATATAGTGAGTTCATGAGAGAGTACTATGTGATGAACCACGACGTGACCCTTATAGATCTCACCTACATGCTTATTGCTGCTGAATCAGCGATGATTTGGCGCACTGGAAAAGCAAAGTTGATTGGTGGATCGGCCTTCCATACCTCTATGGATATAGGCAATGGCAACGAAAGGCATGCCAAAATCGAAAAGTTTGATCATAAGAGAAAGGCAAAGTCTGAAGAAGATCCATGTGCTATTCCAAAGGAGTCAATTTGCATTTATTGCCAAGAGAAGGGGCATTGGAGACAAACCTGCCCTATTTACCTAAGAGATCTAAGAGATGGGAGAGTCAAAACGTATGGCTTTAATTTAGGTAAAATCCATTAACTAACTCTTTTAAGTTCCTATTCTAGATTCTTAATACATGATGTGATAAGATTACATTTCGATGTCTTGTAGGATCGAAGAAAAGAGAGGAAACTTAAGGGAAGAAGTGAGCGAAATCTAATCGTGAAGAAATGGATTTCGATCGCATTACTTGAAGATGAGAATCTCGAGCTACTACTTGGAGTTAGAATAGATTGCTAATAAATATGTATTGACATAGTTTTTCAATGAATTGCATTGTAAGGACAAATTTTTTCCGCAATAAAATAAATTTTGATTTTTTATATTATTTATTTATCCTTGCAATGGCGTGTATGAAAAATTGATGCTTGAATGTTTCTATTATTAGCAATAATGGATTTGATTCTTAATTATGTTATTTGTGGAAATGTCGAGAATTTACCAAATTGGGAGAGTTTCTCATCGACCAAGTTTCAATTGGACAGAAACTTGGAATCATGCAACTTGGTTACACGATGAATGCGAAATTTCATATTTGGAAATTAGACTAATTCGTTGACAAAGTGTCAAGTGAAGGACTAGGAGATCAAGTACACAAGGTTGTGTGTTGATCAAGTCCACCACAAGAGTGACAAAGATATTCGTCATGATTTACTAAAGGTTTAGTGGATATGATTATACTTATAAGATTAAGTGTAATTCCGAGTTGATTTGAAAGAGTTTAAATCAATAAGCAGAACGAATAAGAAGAATCAAGTAGGCAGAAAGATAAAAGTTTCTCTATTCTAAGAAGAAGGGAGAGTACCTTTATTATGTTTTATGATAGGTCTTAATGATTAAGAACCATATCTCAATTGATCCTCTAAGCGAGTCTTAGTACAATTTTATGTCTGAGAAGAGGAATCGAGAATTGAAGAAATGGTTAAATCAAGAAGCCAATCATACTTCGTTCCAAAACAAGTCTTAAAGTTAAGATTGTGAAATTGAGTGACAAGTCTTCAGAAGGTTTATAACATTCATCAAATGTGGAAGGTTGTGATGTCTTGGATAAGACAAAGACCAACTAGAACCAATTTTATGAAGTGTTTTGTCTTGATAAAAGCTACACTAACTCTTGAATATTTGTTTGTCGAGAAATGTTCATTGACAAGAGAATCTTATATGTCAAGGAGTCAGTGGGAGTCTTAATGGTCTTGAAAGGTTTCAACAACAAATCAAAAATAAACCTTATCGATCATCACTAGCACACGACTTGAGGTTTATAACCTATCGTGTTGACGTTATTTTGTTTCTGTGTCATTCCAATTGAGTTAATTATGCATGTGAGTTCTATGAGTTCTCATTTGAACGCATAAAAAGGAAAGGACCTTGATCAACGATAAGTACATTGATAGGAAAGGTTGAGCTGCTTAACTGCTTGGAAGACATGGTGGGCACTCGTGTTACCATAAGGCAAGAAATCAAGATTGATAAAGTTCGGTCCATATGAGTTTGGATTTGTCGCAAACTTTGGTTTTGACAAATTCACATAGATAGGAACACATACACCATTAAAATCTAAGTGTCATAAGATTCCCTCCTTCATGAAAATGACTGTGAGGAAATGCTTTCACTAAGAGAGATTGTAAGAAGATAGTGATTGTGAAAATTGCATTCTCGAATTTGATTATGGTTACGATATCCCTTTCCATGATTCGAATTGTGAGATTTGGCAATTAGTCTGAATTGTTTAGACACACATATGAACTATCTTAGGAAAAGGTGTATAAGTTTAAGAAGCTTAGATAAAGACTTATCGAGGCATCTGGTATTAGAAATCTGAAAGTTCAGCTTATTTCTGAATACATGTCAAAGCTAGTGGGAGCATAAGTGTTATGCTTATATGATAATAATTATCATGATGGTGGGAGCATAAATGTTGTGCTTGTATGATTATTAAGGCAAGTATTGCTAAAACAAGAGTTATATTTTGCAAAGTCGTAAGGGTTGAAAAGTTGTTTTGCTATAATTAAGGGAGAGAATATTATGCTTCATTTCAAATCTAAAGGATTAGGTTGTGGAATGTTAATAAATTTAGTCAAGGATACATAGTGCGTTCTCAAAATTTCGATTATGATTATGGCATCCCTCTTCATAGTTCGAATTGTGAGAACGTGACACATTAAATATTATGGCAAAAGATTGATAAAGTATCGTATCTTTATGTAAGACATTATGCATCGTGTCCCATACGCTTCGGGTATAGGATTGATTGCAAGTGCTAAAATATTTGACCATTCTAAAATTTTCCAAATGTATAGCGCATTTAGAGGGAAAAATGACAAGAATCGGTTTTGACTAAGATAATTAAACAACTATCAAAGGATGATCCAAAGCTCGCTGAGGATTGGTCGCTTGTGAGTAGTTGGAAGTATGGTATTGGATGGACCATATCGACATTATTATGAATAGATAAGATTCTATTAAGAATGAGTTGTCATATGGCAAATATGGAAATGTTTCCATATTGGGAGTTGGATATTGAGAATCTGTATCTAGATTAGAAACTTTTATGCAAGAAATGATGTTCAAAGGAATGTTCTTTGAGTGAGAAACATCATATCTATAGAATTGTTTCTTATAGAGATTGGCCAAGTCTTGATGATTTTGAGCTATGACTTTACGAAAGAATCATTGCATAAAATGTTAGAATCTAGCATAAGTAACAAGAATTTGATATTCTTACACTTGTGATAGGGATTGGGAGTTGTGAAATGAGTATGATCGAAAATGTGTTCATTTGATCTATTTCACAAAGTTAGGACCGCAGGTAAACATTGTGTGCATGCTGAGAGCATGGGGCAAGTGTAGTTATAATTTGAGTAAGAAGTTGATTAACCGAAACAACAAATAATGAGTAATCGATATGGTGATAAATAAAAGGTGTTTTATTTATACTCAAAGGTTTGTGGCCATATGGGACTAGTATTATTCCTGTGTTCCACTTTGCATGTTTTGACTTCCTGAATAATTTAATTGGTTTAGAACAGTCAAATTATTCGAACGGGCCACAGTCGTTCGTATGTTGGAAGTAGGTACGAATGAAGACTGTCGTGAATTGGTGTGTGGATTGTTTAAAGTGTATTAGACATAAGCAAATGTTTGATGCAACGTTCATGAGTGCTTATAAATACGATTTGAGCATTGGATTAAACCCACGCTCACTTGGATCACTTCATGGATTTTATCACGAGTGATTGGTGAGACGATAACATCTTATATTCTTGAAACCGAGATGTGTGAGTTGTATCTTGCGAATCGGTTACACATTGATAATATGTAAACGCACCAGTAACATGGTGTTATAAAATATATTGTTGTGTGTGATTCGGTAAGTGAGTGCAAGCGAGCATTGGGTCAAAGTTTATTCGTTCCTTTTGTCCAAAGTAGGATAAAAGCGATATCTTTGGGCCCCTCGATGATTTAGTGATGACACCTAAGCGCTTGGCCAAGCCGGGACTAATTTGATGTGTTCAATTGTAGTCTGTTGTCAGTCGTCATAAATCGGAAGTCGGGAAATAGTATAGATGAGAGAATGATTTAAATCCATGTCTCAGTCTATACTATATCTAGAATGGAGGAATATATGATCTCTTATCTAAAGGACGCGTATCTGATAAGATCAGAGTTGACAATGGCTTTTGAAAGCTATGATTGCGGATCAGGATCTGAAGTCATACACATAATAGTTATTAGACTTATCCAAGTGGGAGACTGTTGGATTAGTGTCTAAGTCCATAACTATTTTGGTATGTACTTGACCCGATGGTGCATAGTCCTTTTGGGTTGCCTTCACCAAAGCAACTTGATAGGATGAATTATGGAGAGAGAGGATTAATTATGATTTATTAATATATTATGAGAATAATATATTAAAGGAGAAATCATATTGTTTAATTAGTATTAGTCAATAATTAATTAAGAATTAATTTTGTGGCTAAAAGACATTAATTAAACTTAAGGGACTAGAACTGTCAATTGTATGATAGTTGAATATTGGGGGTAATGGACTCCATATTAGAGGGGTGGACGAATTCTATGGGGAAACCCATTAGAAATCGTCCTAGGCCTCTAAGGAGGGAGTTCATGGGTTGCTTAGGGCCTAAGCAGTCAAATTAGGGTTTCCTTGTTAGATAACCCTAATAGCCTCACTATTTAAGGATCCCTAGAGCACCAAAAACGTGGCTAAGAGTTTCCTTAGGGTTTCCACACGTTTTTTGGTGCCTCCTCTCTTATCATTCTTCATCCTCTTGCTCTTGGTGTTTGTGAACCATTAGAGGAGTGACACTTGAGACTCTAAGCTTTCTAAGGTCATTACAAGGAGGATTTGAGATTGTTATTGCTACATAACAATCAAGGTAAGATCTAAAAACCCTTTCTCATGTTAATATGATTAATTGTATGCTAGAACTAGGGTTTAAAGTCTTGGATGAATTGCATGTACAATAGAGAAACCTAGATCCAAGCATTAGTGTTTTCATGAGCACATAGGATGTTCTAATGGCTTAAACCCATCATCTTCTTCATTCATCGCCTCCGACCCCCCTCTACCATCATCTACCATCAACAACTATTGCCCCCACCACTAGCTTCCGATGATGGTTGTCTTTTCATTACGTTCTTCCTTCAAAGCAAACACACCGACTAAACCACAAAAATCTCAAAGCATACCGACGAAGTTAGCCAAAGAAGAAGTAGACGAACAGTGGCGGAGCCAGAGACTTTGATATGGGGGTACAAACATTATCAATATTCTATGTAGTTATTATATCCCTGACATTAAAAAATATGGTACAATCTCTTTAGCTGGGGGTATAATAACATAGAACATGTTTTCAAATAATTTTTTTTTATATACATAAAATAATTTTTTGGGGATGCTGTAGTACCCCCAATGCCCCATGTAGCTCCGTTACTGTAGACGAAGCAGGCACTCGAACCTGACGAGCCGATAAAAACTTGAGCCATTAGCCTTTTTCCCCATCTCGATCTGGGAAACATGTTATCGAACAAGACACGACAAATACAATAGATCTAGGTTGTAGCAAGACTGTGGTTCACCTCCGTCCTTTACCCTCATCGGCACCCAAACCATCCCTACAACACCGGTTCGATATGATTTCAGGTTCAATTTTCAGTTTAAGGTTTGATTGAGTTTCCGTTTTGAATTAAGTTCATATTCAATTTTCATTTTCATTTCATGTTTGATTTCACTTTTAGGTTTGAATTCATATTTGATTTTGAGTTTTAAGTTTGATTTCGGTTTTAATTCGATTTCATGCTACAAATTGTCATCGATTTTGATTTTAGTTTTCATGCTCTTTTTTGTTCATGTTTGCTTTCAGGACCAATTTAAGGTTTAAATTCCAATTTTGGTGATTACCGGAATCTGATTTGTATCCGGAGAAGACCAAAATCTCCATCAATTTCATAAGGAACCATTTATGTGACTTCTGATAACGTGACTCGGAACCACCAACGATCTGTTTGAGATCTCTTCCCAATTTTTTTTTTTAATTTATGGAATTCGATTGGGTTTGGTGGAGGTTTGTTGGAGAAGACATTATTTTAATTTTCGCTTAGTATTTGTTGGTGGTTCGTCAGAGAAGACGAGGTTATGGGTGGTTCGTCGAAGAAGACGAAGTTATGGGTGGTTTACGGAGAAGAAGATGGAGAGGGGTGGGATGGGTGGAGTGGTAATGGGGTTGTAGGACCCATCAGATTTTAATATTTAATTAATTTCCACATTTAAGTATTATTTTTCTTAATTAACAGATAATTTAAAAAAATATAAAAGAAATCAGTAAGGACACATCAGTTTTTTAGAATGGACAAGAACCAAACGTGCGATAAAAATATAAGACAAGGATAGTCCAAGTTAAAAAAAAAAAATTGTTAGGAACCAAACATACAAATTACTTTAAACTATAGGAACCATCCAAGTAATTTAAGGGTCTACCTCCCCTAACCACCGCCCTACTCTGTCTTAGCTTGATCTTTTTTCTCCTCACACCAACAAATAAATAAATCAACACGTACACACAAAGGCATATGTTGAAATCAATCTAATGTGGTTTCATCTTCTTCCTAACGTAACAAATTCGATATTAGTTCTACATTATTGTGAAAAACCTATTCCAATGATGTTTCCTTCACATGCATGTTTTCAATGTATTTGTGTAAGAGAGATAAAGAGGATTTTAGGGGTCAATAAAGTCACATTTCTCTTAGGTGGCGCTCATAACCCACAAAGTAGATGATAAATATGGTGATATCAACGTATCACTGATGCAAAAAAATGAAAAAGCATGACATTTTTGTTACCTTTTTCTTCAATTACATTAGGCTATATAGACTTATGAATTTAACTTCCAAATATTTTATGTGCCCGCTACTCGTTAGGGTTATAATTAAGCAAAAATTAGACACTAAAATTTATTAGAAGCTTTATAATAATAAAAAAATAGAGTTGTGAAGCGAAACAACACTAAAATTTATTAGAAGCTTTATAATAATAAAAAAATAGAGTTGTGAAGCGAAACAACGGAAGAAGAATAATTTATTCGTTCTATGTGTGGACTGTTATAGATGCATCCATTTTGGAAATCATAATTCCTCTCTCACACATCCGATGACTCACTCCCATGCTTTGCCCAATGAAGCCTTAAATCAATCGCATTTGCAAAATTATTGTAACATCTCAATTTTCAAATATCGATTAAATGAAAAGTAATCGTTCCAACATCTCCAAAGACCAATTATGAACTTACTTATAGCTTAAACTACAACGGAAGAAAAATAAAATAAAATAAAGTCTTCAATTGAACAACGTCGAGTGTTACGTCTTTGCGGAATTCCTCTGTTGACTTCTGGATCAATCATTCTCCTTGAATTTTTTCTCTGGCACTTACTAAATAGTTTCATAGGTTGTGCACATTTAAAGTTTCTAAAATGGTAAGCCTAAGGCCTAGTGAATTCGTGTTGCACATACATGTTCATCACTTAAAAAAACAAAAGATTTTATCATACAGTTTCTATAAATCATACAATAAACATATCACCCAATGACATAATTTAGTGGAACGAGTAATTATCTAAAGAAAGAACCAAAGGTTTTATTTCCTTTCTCCTTGAGACAACTCATCATCCATTGTACTCAAACATTTTAAATATCGAAGGAAATGAATATAATTCTCAATTCTCATCCCCACCGATCACACACATCGGTAATGCTCACAACGATTAAACACCTCACTCATTTCCACTAAACATGTCATAAAAAAATAACGCACAATAAATAATCAACTCAAAATAACATTTGCACACAACCATACTTATCATAAAATATACTGTGAATAAATAATTGAAAAACCGCATATAAACCACATGATAAACATTTATATGCGAGCAACCATAAAACACGAAAAAAAAAAACTCATCTCGGTCTTAACTAAGTCTTGTCGCGCTACATGCACCTTACATTCCACCAACAATTTTTTCTAAGGTTGTAATCCTAGAAAATATCATATAAGTTATTTTGATTCAATCATCTACGTGTCTCGTTCGACCAACTAATGATTATTCATTTACGTTAAAAAGTTCGAAATATTTTGGTGTAAAAATATATGTTTTCTTCTTTTTATCCTTACATTTCCAAAATAAAGTTTCTCCTTAAAAATCAATATTCGTATAAAAATGAAATCAATAAAACATGAGACTTATGGTTTTAAATATAATAATAAAATTAATTTTAACGAAAATCAGCAAACTGTTAAAACTATAAGGACCATTCTTATAACTTTAGTTTTTCAATTAAAGAAATAAAACGTTGAACACTAAGAACTATTATCTAATAGTTTATCAAAACTTTAGAAAACTTTAGGGACCAGTTTTATAAATTTCAATTAGGTTTGAGTAAAAAAATGTGAAACCAGCTTGTCAGATACTCCATTTTCTTAAATGTTACTCCCGGCGTCCTTTGTTTCTTTTTATTTTCGTTTCTTATTCAAATTCTAATAAAACAAACAGATCCGAATACATCTTTTTCTTTACATGTTTCTTTTTGTTTTTCTTTACTGCCATTATCAAGCTCTTAGAGCTTTATATGTTATCCAAATTAAACCTGAATAATTATATAAAATCACCATTTATTTTCTCCACCTTTTACTAACATATAACAATAAGCAATTTTTAGAAATCAATCCAAATCACGATTCAGTTAAACTTTTACTACCGAATATTTTATCATTTCAAATTTCCATCGACTAGATCATGATTGGCCGAACTGAGACATTATGCAGAACCTAAACACGTAATGAGAACCTATAGACCTAATTAAGTGATTGCATCGTGCTTAAATTGAAGAACATACCTTAATTTCCAATTTGAATCCCGAGAATCTTTGCAACCTTCTATCTCTGAATTCTCTCTCGAATCTCAGTCGCTTCTTACAATTTCAATGGGGGTTTCACTCGATTTCTCAAACTATATATAATGCCTACATTTATAACTGATGAAGCCCCTTCATTTGCTCGAATTTTACTTCCCCAATGAAGGTGACGGATTTGGACATTAAACCTGATAACTGTCTACTAATTAACTCATTAATCCTTGAACTAATCATTTTATTATAATGATATATATATATATATATATATATATATATATATATATATATATATATATATATTAAATTTGAGTTACAACTTTCCCAATACTTTCTTAAATGCACCATTACTCGTCTTCCTCCCACCAATCCTTTCTCCATATATTTTAGTGCTCATTGGCAATTGATACATTAAAATGGTGAAGGTGCAACAAGCTAATTATCACCCACATGAACCTCATCAATAACAATGCAAAGTCTTCTTTCGTAAGATTGGAAAAGGGTAAATTGTTTTTTTTTATCTGGACCAATGACCAAAGTGTAATTTCTCCAAAAGGATCATGGATGATCCCTATCAACTTTTCAAAGTTGGACAAAACATGTGAGAAAAAACAAATGGTATTTTACTCCATACAAAAAAGTGAGGCTTGAATGTAAAAAGATAAGGAAAATGGGATAAATTATAGTGTTAATTTTAGATAATAAAAAAAGTTAGTATTTAAATGTACTTTCGATCAAATGGGATAAATGACAGTGTTAATTTTAGAATAATAAAAAAATTTTAAGCATTTATATCATAAATGATTGTATTTAGTTTCTTTGAATTAACGATCAAATATACCAATGTTTTGTGAAAATTCCTCGCGAACCACGAAAAGAAGAGAAATTAATGGTCTTTATATTTCGTTTTTTTCATGTTCAATTTGTGATTTCGTTGAACCGGTCCATCTTAAGAACCACTGGGAAGCATTTAGTTATGTAAATATATGTGACAAAATATATTAACTCATTTGAATCCATAAGCACTTCGCGTGTGTTTCAAATATTTTCTAGTCAAATTGTAATATTTGTTGTTAATTTGGACAAAATATGTGTATTTTATTGTTCTCGTATGTTAAAATACAGTGGTTGTTGATAATAATTTCGTTAAAGTAGAATTGTTTCGCAAACAGTAGTCATTTTAATATTTATTTTGTTCTAATGAATATGAAGATAGAAACAAAAAAAAAAAAGACTATTTAAATTTTATTTTGCAACCACTTATCACGAAATATATAAGGGTATCTTGTCATTTGTCAATGAATATATGAATCAATTTGAAAATATTTACTTGTGCTTTCCATATTTCTTGCTAAAGCCATGGGTTTAAATCCAGCTTACAATAAAATAAAAATATTAAATCTCAAATATATATTACATTTTATGGAAAAAAAATATGTACATACATAAAGTACATAATGACAAAGTCATATTGTCCATGTCAACAAATTGACCAATGAAAAGGTTCAAAAACTCATCCCGAAAGTCTAACCTAATATCTGTTTTTGATTTTTCTAAAAGAAAAAGAAGAAAGATATTTAACATTTTCTTTCACAGGGACCCAATCTTTCTTTTCGATTTTATCCAAATGTAGGAAAATTATACTATCAATGGATAGATGGAGACCGTAGAAAATAATCAAACGTCATGCATCCTATAAAAATTTAATGTTGTTCAGAACTTTTAATTTTTTTTTTTTTATTATTATTTTACAACACGTTTGAATAGTAATTTTTCTATTAATGGTTAAGGAAGTTATTATCCTGATTGTGGAATAAAAGGCATCTATAATTATTAAATTCTTGAAAGTTTAATGTGTTGATATATTTACATTTCACTTTTCTACAACTTAATTATTGAACCTCTAGAATATACTATAAATCTTTGAACTTGAATGGATTATCAAATCAACATACTATTAAAATGCATTTCTAATTAACAAAAATAATATGAAACCTATCTAAACAACAATCGACATTTGAATGGGGATACAAAGCCACCTTTAACATTTCAATTATCTCACACTAAAAAATATCCATAATGCATTAAACCCCTATCAAATGTCATGTCATTTCACTCTTTTTCTTTTGTATTGAACTTGAATTATGAATGCTCTGAAATATAACTAAACACATCGTTTGAGCGAGCTGTGCACGGGTGATTATTCATTAATGTACATACTTATAAATATATATTTTAATATGCACCCGTTATAAAATATAAACAATTGAGATCATTAATATATTTAAAAAACACGTCTTATGCAGGAGATGAGATCATCCACAGAAGTATTTATGGCTACTGACTTCTCACCTCCCCTTACACGAATCTTATAGGACTAAGGTACAATTACAATTATAGTTACGTATGTTTCAAACAAAAGATATAAACTAACGTAATATTAACATTATGTGTTTTTTCTATTATCGAGTTCCTTCACTAATATCCAACATAACCAAGACCGATATACAAATTAGAATGACACGACTAAGTAATATTAAATTATAATTTAATTGCTTTTGCGAATATGTAAAGAAATTTCCTTTAGGAAGTTTACCTTCCGTATACAATTCTATTAATATATTTTGAAATAAATAAATAAAAAAACAAAAGAAATTTGATGATTCAACCCACACAATCAAGAAAATTTCTAATCTACACAATTACATATCTCCTATGCACACCAAAAACGTAGCTTTTGACGTCATCCGCTCTTTGATGTATGTCCCATGATTTTTGAACATTATTCATATGCACGATTCAAATTCATATTCAAGATCTTGAAATTATACTATGGGAGACATGAGCTACTTAAATAAGCTAAAATAAATTGTCCTATTTCCAAATCCATCATCTATCCTCTTTTTAATCTTTGTTGTTGCATTGGAGAACTAGGCCACAACCCGACACTCCGATGATGTACATTTGGGTCCGAATGAACTACATGCGGAGACAAGGGCGATTTCGTCCTGTTTCTTTCATAATTATGGCTATGATGATGTCCATTCACATCTTTTTTACTTTCCTTTTTCTCTTCTTTTGGAGCAGTGTACACAAAGGGTCCAATTTGTACATCGTTGAAGTCCACTAATGGCTCGAGAGTTTTAACAATCGTGCTCATATTTGGCCTTGCTTTAGGCCTATGGCTAAGACATTGATAAGCCAATTCGGCTGCCTTTTCTAATCCGAATTCTGAGTATTGCCCTTCGAGTCTCGGGTCTATTATTCGATTGAGTTTCCGATGACACTTGAGTTGAGGCCTAGCCCAGTCGGCTAGGTTTTGCTCACGGTTTGGACGACTCTTGTCCATTGATTTCCGACCTGTTAGAAGCTCCAACAGTACAACTCCAAAGCTATAAACATCACTTGCTGCAGTTAAATGACCTAGAGAAAAAAACATATTCAATATTTAATAAAATCGTAACAAAAATAAAGGTTGTGTAATAAAAATACAAGTTGACTTATGCCTAGTTTCCGAGTTTTAGTAAGGAAAAGAAAATAAAGGGAAAAAAAATAAGGAGAGAAAAGAAGAGAAATGAAATGAAATAAATTTGTATTTTGTGTTCCTGAGTTGAGAGAAGTAAGAGGAAAATTAAACATTTTGTTTTTTCTTTCCAAATACTTTCAAATCGGAAGGAAAGTTAGCAGAGAAAATAATCATTCAATTTCCTTCCACTTCTCTCTTTTAATAAAACTCAGGAACATCAAATTCTTTTATTTTCTTTTCATTTTCATCAATTTCCTTTTTTTCCCCTATTAAGTTGAACTCGGGAACAGGGTGTTAATGCATAAATATATTTATATTACCTGTCATGAGGTATTCAGGGGCAGCATAGCCGTGTGTACCCATAACTCGGGTAGAAACGTGTGTTTCGTCTCCCTCGGGGCCATCCTTTGCAAGTCCAAAGTCCGAAAGTTTAGCTGTATAATCCTATAAATAAAAAGTTACATAAAACCTATTAGAAATTACGCTTATTTTGATAAAGAATTACTATCAACTATTGATTAGAAAAAACTTACAGAATCTAATAATATATTTGATGCTTTGAAATCACGATATATAACAGGCTTTTTCGCTTCGTGAAGAAACGCAAGCCCTTTCGCGGCGCCTAATGCGATTTTCATTCTTATCGACCATGAGAGTGACACTGAATACCCTGAAAATTCATACCCGATAAATTAGATAAACGTGCGACATTTTGTTTTGAAATAACAAAAGTTCAAATAAAATAAAAGACTTCTAGAAGTTCATATCTATATTTATTTAACATTAATAATGTAAGGTTGCTTTGCAAAAACAATGTTTGACTTTAAGAGTTAACATATGCAAGTCACGGAGCTGGTAAACTGTCCTGTAAACTTCTAAAAAGTCAAAAGTTTGGAAGACAAAGAACAATTCCTTGCCCTAATACTTGTCAACAATCCATAGAAAAACACACATTATTAATAATAAATAAATAACTTGCAAGACTTTTTTATAATTCCATTTGATATTTCATTATATATTATATGCATATACAATAAGTTTCCTTTGTCACCATGCTATATAATAATATCGAGTTACCCACTAAAACGTTACTTTAACAAGTCCGAACTGAGATCACATATTAAAATATATAACAGAAAACGATGATACGCACGAA
The DNA here is from genome assembly GCF_002870075.4 of Lactuca sativa. Taxonomy (NCBI): domain Eukaryota; kingdom Viridiplantae; phylum Streptophyta; class Magnoliopsida; order Asterales; family Asteraceae; genus Lactuca; species Lactuca sativa. The sequence goes on from NC_056627.2 coordinate 297,591,941, forward strand.
TATTTCAACACCAAGAACTGAATTATCGTGTATTTAAATACTATAAAGCAAAATTTCCAAATAATGCACTAACTTGATGGCTAATAATTAACGATGATAATAGTAATACTTTACAAAAATTAATTAATGAACTTACTTCGAAAGAGTTGATTCTCTAAACTGCCTCGTGGCATGTACTCGTAGACAAGTAGCCTGTGTTCATCTTCGCAGCAGAATCCTATCAACTTCACCAAATGCGGGTGTCTCAATTCTCCAAGAAATGTCACTTCCGTCTGTTGCAAACGAGGTAAAATGTTAGAAAAATGATTTCAATATATTAATGGGTTTTTCTTAATCTTAATCTTTAAAACATATATTTTACTATAAAATATATGGTATACTCAAGAAAGTAGATCATACCAGCCATTCTCTATGGCCTTGTAACCCTTCCAAATCAAGGAGCTTAACAGCCACAGGCTGAGCCTTCAAACCATGCCGAAGTTTATCATCAATGAACCCTTTATGAACTGGTCCGAACCCACCTTCACCCAAGAAATTCGATGAAGAAAACGATTGTGTGATTAACTTAAGCTCGGCTAGGGTGAACACATGGAGATTAGAACCAGCGAGTGAATTTGATATATCCTCGGAGATCGTAGAGCTGCTTAAATCCGTAAAAGAGATCCTCGGGAAAGAGTTATGAGATGCAATAGCGGATTTCTTTTTGGGTTTATTCAATGGACGAATTGATCCTTGAATCTTGAAACAATTTGGCAAGAATGATATTGCTGTTTTCTTGATAGTCATGGTTTCTTGTTCTTCCAGGAACAAGTAAAATGGGGGTGAAGGAGAAGAGAAAGAGAAAAACTTTGGATGAAATGAAGAATGGCTAAGGTGGTTTTATATGAAGGAGAGATATTGAGATAGAGAGAGAAGGGTTCCACAAAAAGACATTTTCAAATATGCAACCACTTGTTTTATTGCCTTTTGAATTCCTATTAATTATTATTCTTTTATTTTCCTGCATACCAACATTGAGATAGAGGCTTGCAACACCTTTACGAGTAGACTTTATAATCTTGTTCATATTCAAATATAGTTCTTTCCTTTCACAAACGCAGTTTTTTATTATGTCTTTATTGACATAGTTTCTAAAACATGCACATTTCATTTAATCTCATAGTGTTCAACTATTTCATTTAATGGATTTTCACATATTTTTTTATATTTCATACAGTTATATTAATTTTTTTTATAATGAAGTTCAATGGAAATGGAAGATTACAAAAACTAATTTATAATATATATTTAAGAAATAAAAACTTTTCTTTTTCCATTGAAAAATTCAATAACCATTGAACACCAAATACATTAAATGCCACATAGAGTAAATATGAAATTTAAAATCAATACCATTTAAATTATTGCAAAAACTATGTTTTTAATACCTAACAAGCTTGTTTTTGTTCCGTCATAATATCTCATTCCATCATCTCATCGATTTATTTTTCCACATTAGCATTTTCTTTTATGTATAAATAAGCATTATTTTCACTTATTCATTATTCAGATACATGCACCTCTAATAATTAAATGATTAATATATAAAGATCTATGCTATCCGAATACAAGAATAATAAGTTATTTTAAAAATGTTCAATTATTTGAAAAAGGACGAAATAATACAGATTTCACAAATAATACAGATTTCAATAAAGAAACATAGAAAGTGTACGTGAGTATGATATAATAGTGATTTGTAACTTGTTAGAATGTGATATCATACGTAGAAGTCTACGGAATTTGGGTAAATGGGAAAAAAGGACTTATTAGTTGGCAAACCCACATTTTGACTTTATATATATATATATATATATATATATATATATATATATATATATATATATATATATATATATATATATATATATATATATATATATATATATATATATATATATATATATATATATATATATATATATATATATATATATATTAGTTTTGTAAGATCATATTAATTTTTGTGAGACCGTAAGACTAAATTTAAAAATAATTTTAAAATGCAAAATAAAAGGAAAAATCCAAAAATTTATTTTTTAATTATTTTTTTCGGAACTTTAATTACCTAAAAAAAATTACCGTTTTTTTAAGTACGTGAAATATTCTAATAGAATATTACACTGTAAATATTTTAATGTGATTTTTAAAATATTAGAATATTTTCCTAGATTTGCCAGATATGTAGAATATTCTAATATTCTACTAGAATATGTAAAAAAATGTATTTTTTTTATTCTTTTTGGTATTTTTTTATTTTTTATTTTTGGAAAATATAAATTCCAAAAATAATATTTGAACCTAACCATATATATTAATTAAATTGCGTCTCACGGTCTCACAAAATTAGGCCGTCTCACATGAATCTAACCATATATATATTAATTAAATTTAGTAATTATATATTAAACTATTAATACATTTAATTTAGGAAAATTAATGGAAATTAGTTTAAATATCTTATTATCTCTTAAACCCTAAACTATCTCTATGCTTTCTCCATCTCTTTCTATAAAATCGGCCGACATCTCCCTCAAACTTTCTCTCTCTAAAACCTTCTTTAATTTCCTAGCCCTCGCCGGCTGCTTCTCCACCGACGAAAAAGGGCATGTCAACATTATCCGCAACGATTCCGGTTTGGAGTTCGTTCATTCCACCATTACCCATCTCTTCACCTATCAAATTCTACTCCCCAATTATGACTTTCACCCATGCTTCAAGACTTTCTTTGCTTTTGACAAGATGTTGAGTTACGCTGGGCACCACCAACCAATCGCCGTCGTGCAAGTGACAGAGCTTGGGGATGAGATTTTTATTGGGTGCACCGTTAATCACGCGGTGGTCGACAAGACTTCCTTCTGGAAAATTTTAATACTTTTGCCGAGATCTCGAAAGGAGCCATGAAAGTAACGAACCCGCCGAATTTTTGCCGGGAAAATGTTTTTAACTCTCCCGGTGATCTTAGGTTTCCGATGTATAACAATGACTTCGGGTGGAGACGGTGGTCACTCATCGTGAAAATAAGCTTCAATCGTATCTACCTTATGCGATTTTGGTTAGTTTGCATTTATATTTTGGTTTTCTGATGATTATGATTTGAAGGTTTTCATTATCTGTTTTATGCGATGCTCTCAGGGAAGACCGAATTTAACTTGATACATGGTCATTAATTAGGGATAAACTAAGAATTGGTAAATGGGGTTTTATTTATTGAGTATGATGGAATGCCATATTATTCGTTATATAACTTCAAATCATGGTTTGATATTTCAAATGGAACTAGACCTAATTTATTTGATAATTCTAGCAAAAACTGTAGCGTCCTTCCTTTTGCTTGAACAAATTTGGTGTTAAGCACATCATAATACAATAGTCATGTTATTTGTATAATCTTATTCTCATGCTTATTTCTATATTTTAATACACGACTTTGTTTACTCGTTAGTTGTAAATCCAAAGTCAAAGGAAATAAATTCCATTCTAAGAAGCAAGAAGTTCAGGTAACAAATAGCAATGTCATTCACACTTTTAGATTATGCTAGAATTGAATCTTGAATTTTAGTTATGTCGGAAAGGAATCTCGAATTCCGATTCTATCGGAATGGAATCTAGATATTGATGGGTTTGAGCCAAAAGAACATCCTATGTGCTCATGAAAACCCTAATGCTTGGATCTAGGTTTCTCTATTATACATGTAAATCATCCAAGACTTATAAACCCTAGATCTAGCATACATATTTCGAAATTAACATAAGAAATCAGATCTAGACGATTACCTCTTCTACAATGGCTTGAATCTTCTTGTCTTGGAGCTTAGAGTCACAAATATCACTCATCTAATGGCTTACAAACAGCACAAGCAAGAGGGTGTTAATTGAGAGAGAGGGGATGGGCACAATTTCGGCTATGAAGACTCTTAGGGTTTCCAGTCGCCAAAATCTAATGCCTTATGGTCTTATTTATAGTTGTGCTGCTAGGGTTTCAGTCAAAACCCTAATGGACATCTTAGGCCTTAAGCAATCCAAGGAAGCTTTTGGAATAGGGCCTCTTTGGCCGAAATTAGGATTGACATATCCCTAATTTTGTCCATGCCTAGTCTATAAGCCTTCTCAGCCCAATATTCAACTATCACACATTTGACAGTTTAAGTCCCCTTTATTTAATTAATGTATTTTAGCCACATAATTAATTCTTGTCTAATATTAATTAAACTATATGATTTCTCCTTTAATATATTATTCATATAATATATTAATAAACCATAATAACCTCTCACTTGATAAATCATCATATCATGTTGCTTTGGTGAAGGCAACCCAAAAGGACCATGCACAACCGGGTCAAGTACTTACCAAATATAGTTACGGGCTTAGACACTAATCTAATAGTCTCCCACTTGGATAAGTCTAGTAACTAAAGTGCAAGTACAATCCGATTAGCAATCGTAGCTCTCAAAGATGCTGTCGAACTCTGATCTTATTAGTAATCTGTCCTTTAGATAAGGGATTGTATAGTCCTCCGTTCTAGATATCATGTGGACAATTACATGGAACATAGTCATACTTATTGTCCAGAATTTGTTTCTCGGTCTCTGATTTGTCTGACATAGAACTTAATTGAACACATCAATTCAGTCCTGACCAGGCCCGATACATAATTCAAACCAAAACATCGAGGGACCAAGATATCCCTTTTACCCTCTTAGGATAAAAGGAATAGATAAACTTTGACTTATATGCATTTACCATTCACTCATCAAATCATACACAACAATACGTTTTATAACATCAAGTTACTAATACGTTTACGCATTATCAATGCACAATCAACAAGAAAACAATAAACCATATATCTATGTTTTAAGACCATATGATATTATCATCTTGCGATCACTCGTAAAAAATTCCATGAAGTGATTCCAGCAAGCGCGGGTTTAATCCAATGCTCATAGCAAGTTCATAAGTACTCATGAACGTTGCAGCAAACCTTGTATGTCTAATACACTTTAGAAAATCTACAAACCAATTCATGACAATCTTCTTTCATACCTACTCCCAAAGTATGAGCGACCGTGGAACGTTCGAATAATCTTATTATTCAGGAAGTCAAAACATGCAAAGTGAAACAATAGGTAAATAATCAACATAAGACAATAACTTACTCATAAATAATACTCTTTTATTTAGTCATCAAATGTCAATTACATTTATCTATTACACGTTTCGAATCTATCTAATCTAAATTAATATCGTCCTTCAGCCCGATGCTCCTAGCGTGTTGCACGTGTTTAACCCTACTCAGTCCCTTCGTAAGCAGATTTTCTTGGTTATCCTCCGACGATACCCTCTTCACTAAGAGGAGTCATTCTTCCACCCGATGTCGAATAAAGTGATATTTTCTGTCAATATGTCGAGATCTCCCATGATCCCTTGGTTCCTTGGTCAAGGCAACTGCTCCTTCATTATCACAGAAAATTTCCATGGGCTCCTTTATGGCTGGCACAACTCCAAGGTCTCCAATGAAGTTCTTCAACCATATCGCTTCCTTTAACGCTTCTCTCACCGCTATATACTCTGATTCGCATGTTGAATCAGCCACGGTCTCCTGCTTGGAACTTTTCCAAGTCACTGCTCCTCCATTTAGGGTAAAGACCCAACCCGACTGCGAATGGTAGTTGTCCCTGTTGGTATGAAAACTGGCGTCACTATACTCTCGCACCCTTAAGTCATCACTCCCACCGAGGACTAGAAACCATTCCTTGGTCCTCCAAAGGTACTTAAGAATGTTCTTGACTGCGGTCCAATGTGCTTTTCCAGGGTTCCCTTGATATCTGCTAACCATGCTCAAAGCGAAGGTCACATCAGGGCAAGTACAAGTCATAGCATACATAATCGAGCCAATTGCGGAAGCGTATGGTACTCGACTCATTTCTGCAATCTCGACTTTCAGTTGTCGGGCTTTGAGTCTTACTCAACTTGGCATTACTTTGGATTGGTAACTCCCCCTTCTTGGAATTCTCCATACTAAAACGCTTTAGCACCTTGTCTAAGTAAGTATTCTAACTAAGTCCTATTAGTCTTTTACTTCTGTTTCTCACTATCCTTATTCCCAAAATATTGGCAGCCTCTCCGAGGTCCTTCATAGCGAAACACTTCCCAAGCCAGGACTTGACTTCCTACAGCGTCGGTATGTCGTTTCCTATGAGTAGTATGTCGTCGACATATAATACGAGGAAGCTAACTATACTCCCACTAGCTTTGACATATACACATGATTCATCCTCGCATCGCAGAAAACCAAACTCTTTGACTTTCTCATCAAAAAAAAGATTCCATCTGCAAGATGCTTGCTTCAGACCATAAATGGACTTCTCAAGCTTACACACTCTATTAGGGTGCTTAGTATCGACAAAACCCTCTGACTGAGCCATGTAAACATCCTCATCTAACTACCCATTAAGGAAAGTGGTTTTGACATCCATCTGCCATATTTCATAGTCATGAAATGCAGCAATGGCTAGCATCACCCTAATAAACTTTATCTTCGCAACCGGTGAGAAGGTTTCATCATAGTCTGCTCCAGGAGTTTGAGTGAAACCCTTCGCAACCAATCGCGCCTTATTGGTGTGTACATTCCCATCCATGTCGGTCTTCTTCTTGAAGATCCACTTGCACCCGACCGTCATACGACCTGGCACATTGTCAACCAAATTCCAAACTTGGTTGTCATACATGGACTAAATCTCGTTGTCCATAGCCTCTTTCTATTTTGCAGACTCCAAGCCTGCCATGGCTTCCTTATAGCTGTTAGGTTCGTCCAAATTCACTAGTGTACAATCACTAATGAACGTATCCCCTTCTCTAGTAATATGAAAATCATAAAACTGGGGTTGAACCCTAACTATTTCGGAACATCTAAGATGTAAGGACTCGTCAATCGGTTCAACCGGTGTTTCCTCCTCGGGTTGAGCGCCAACATTAGAGGTTCGTTCGTCGCTTGACTCTTACATCTCTTCAAGATCGATTTGCCTCCCACTGTCCCCTTGGCTTATGAGTTCTCACTCTCGGAAAACCCCTCTCCTCGCAACGAAGACAACATTGTCACTCGGTCTATAGAAGAGATATCTAAAGGACTTTTGCGGGTAGCCGATGAAAATACACTACTCACTACGAGGTTCGAGCTTGTCGTGAGTCTCTCGTCTTATGAAAGCTTCACAACCCCAAACTTTGATATGTGTCAACGAGAGAACTTTCCCTGTCCATATTTTGTGTGGTGTTTTGGCAACCTTCTTCGTAGGGACTAAGTTAAGGATATGGGCGATAGTATCTAAGGCGTACCCCTAGAATAAGATAGGTAGAGAAGCACGAATCATCATGGAACGAACCATGTCTAGAAAGGTTCGATTATGCCTCTAAGCCACACCATTCAACTGTGATGTCCTAGGTGGCATTAATTGTGAAACGATTCCGCATTCCTTGAGGTAGTCATGGAATTCAAGTCTTAGGTACTCTCCACCTCGATCGGATCGAAGCATCTTAATTTTCCTGCCCAACTGATTCTCCACTTCTTTTTTAAACTCTTTGAACTTTTCAAAACTTTATGACTTGTGCTTGATTAAGTAGATATACCCATATATGCTATAATCATCGGTGAAAGTCACATAGAAGCGGCTTGCATCCCTTGTGATGGATCTAAAGGGCCCACACACATCGTTGTGTATGAGATCCAATAAACCCTCACCCCTCGCACAAGAGCTAGTGAAGGGTGACTTGGTCATATTTCCAAGTAAACGAGACTCGTACACTTCATTGTCCCAAAGGTCGAATGAATCCAACACTCCATCCTTTTGGAGTTGGGCTATGTGTTTCTTGTTGACATGTCCAAGATGACAATGCCACAAGCATGATTTATCCAAACCATTGGAAGAATCGATACACAACACATCATTTCCTAAATTGTCTATGTGACATCCCCATTTTCACGGCCAGAAAAGACCGATTTTGTTTATGCTTTATAAAAATCAGAGTACCTCTTTTAATAAAAATGTTGCGGAATTTGTTCCCAGTAAAACATGATAAATACGTTATCAAAGCACTTACGAAGAAAAGTATTTTTATTCATTTTAAAACATTTGGGATGTCATCGTTAATACAGAAACATAAGCATAAACAGAACTTGCATTTATTATCACTAGTGATTTATATCTCCTTAATCTCTCAGTGTAATGTGACTTCATATCAACACCTGTGATATAAATAAACTGAGTGGGTCAGGTTGGGAAACCTGGTGAGTACATAGGGATTTCAATCCCACAATGTTATACCATATATATAGTTTAAAACTCACAAAATATACAATTTCACCATATATATAAACAACTCTTATCCCACCCCGTCGATCCTCACAACGAGACTATCCATACTCTCGGACCTAAGATTAGCCATTTTACCTAATTCATACTCCCAGATCAGAAATGAACGACTTTACCTAATCCATACTCTCGGACTAGGGACGAATGACTAATCCATACTCTTGGATTAATGATGAATGATTATGCCTAATCCATGATCTCGGACTAGGGACAATGACTATGTCTAATCCATGCTCCCGGATCAATGGCATATACTAAGGTTTTATTCTCTGAGTATAATTCACTCATTCTCGTAAGAAAATATTACCCAATATTCCTCATAATTAATTTAGGTTCACTCTTTATCCTAAATCAGCATATATAATCAGGTATGTTCTTTAACAAGTATATCAGGCAACATCAAATAATTCGCACATAAACATATATTTAATACTTCAATCGATACTTGTATTAAAATCATGTTCATGAAAGGGACTATGCACTCACACATAAACTCTTTAACGTATATTTAATACTTTAATCATTATTGTATTAAAATCATGTTCATGAAAGGGACTATGCACTCACACATAAACTCTTCAACAAATATTTAACCCTTTAACATATATTTAATACTTTAATTAATACTTGTTTTAAAATCATGTTCATGAAAGGGACTATGCACTCACACATAAACTCTTCAATAAATATTTAACTCTTTAACATATATTTAATACTTTAATTAATACTTGTACTAAAATCATGTTCATGAAAGGGACTACGCATTCACACATAAACTCTTCAACAAATATTTAACTCTTTAACATATATTTAATACTTTAATTAATACTTGTATTAAAATCATGTTCATGAAATTGACTATGCACTCACTTGAAAAGGTGGTGAATCCGAACTCAGACAGCGCTTCGTTTCTTAAAAATAATTTCCTTCGACGAAACCTACTATTATTACCACTAGAGTTTAGTCTATTATTCGTCGAGACTAATTAATAGTCTAGCTATTATTACTATTATATAAGCGTTAAACAATACTTATATAACCCATAGTAATAGTCCAAGTACTTATTATAAGTTCCTAATAACGTTACTATAATTAAATAAACGATATATTAAAAATAGCGTAGGCGTAGCTCACTTACAACAGGTTTTATAGAAATTCAGGCTTTGCTTGGAGCAACGGTCCCGAGCCGAAAAGCTCTTCTTCTCAGAGCCGTCGAGCACTCCAGGGCTTCCGCCTCGTGCTAGGGAGGCTCCCTAGGCTTTTTCGGGCAGTTTCGGGGCTAGAGAGAGGTTCTAAAGAGAGAGTAAAGAGAAGAAATAATGGGAAAGGTGTGAAGAAAATGAGGGTGTGTGACAACCCAAAATTTCTATTATGTACAACCTCTTACTTCAATAAGAGTCAGAACAGTTACTGCTAACTTTCAAGCTTTTTGGTTTAAGTTTGAGTCCTTTTAAGTTAGTACTTCAGGAGATATCAGGAGAGAGGATGCCTTAGGGTTTATTGTGCATCAATAACTTTCCAAAACTCCAAGAGTTTGGAGTTTACGGCCTAAATAAGGGTGTTTACGGCCGTAAACCCTATATGGGGGTATATATATGACACTTAGTCATTATTTACACTTTTTCACAAAATCAAGATCCAAACTCTATTCTCTTTCAAGTATCATTCACCATTTCTTCAAGATCTTCAACTAGTAAGTATTTCTAAGCCTTATTAAGTTGATATATCACTTAATCTAGTGTTTTAACACACTTCCATCCATGAAATCATTCCAAAAGGTTAGATCTTCAAGTTTCACCAAGAACACCAAGAACACACACTAGTGTTCTTGGCCTTTTGGTACCTTTTCAAGCTTCCAACTAGTAAGTACGTCTATCCTAGAGTAGTATAAGGCTTGTTACACTTCATTACACCAAGAAATCACCCAAAACACCAAGATCAAGGTGTTTACGGTCCAAGATTTTCTTGGACCGTAAACCCTTTAAAGGGTGCCAATGTGTGCCTTATTCCCTCCTAAGCCTTGGAACCTAGCATGGATCCTTTCCTTGATATGTTTAGGACTTGAAAACACCAAAACACCATAGTCCATAAGGGTTTACGAACGTAAACCCAAAGGGAAATGGTCTTTGGACCGTAAACTCCTCAAAGGAGTGAAATGGTGCCCAAACCTCTTCCAAAGGCTTAACCATCAAGTAGAATTGCTTCTAGGGACTCATAAGCCTTCAAAACACCAAATGGTCAAAAAGGTATGAGTTTATGTAACGCCCGGGTTTCAGGGCTAAGCATAATTGTCAATATAATAGTCTAGGTCAACTATTGTAACTCTTTTTGAAGTAATAAAGATGGAATATTTGAGTATTATGTGAATTATGTGTGTTTATGTGTTTATTATTTAATTATAAATGTATAATTAATAAAGAATAAAAATAAGCGTCAAAATTAAAGTGTGAGATAATCCCGATATCTTTACATAAAGTTTTAGTGCTCGAAACAAGGATTTTGTACATATAAAGAACGCCGAAATCCGAGTTATAACGAAGAAGTTATGGCCCATCGAAGTTTTACGGCAAAACCGGCACGACACCGGGAAACGTAAATAGTGAATTTATGATAGAGCAAGATTTAGCCTTAGAAATCTGAACGAAAGTTGTAGAATATGTTAAACTAAGAGCGTCGATAAAAAGAACGCCCAAATCTGACTTCGTATGAGGAAGTTATGATTTTTCTAAGATTCGGCTTAGCAGTGCACGGCCCGAAACTCGAATTTTAGTTCGAGCGGTTTTTGGCTTACGCGACCTAAATGAGAGTTGAAGATCTCATTAATAGGAACTCAACGGTAAAAATACATACGAAAATGGAGTTCGTATGAAGGAGTTACGAATTCTTCGCGGTCATTTAACAGTCTAAACGCCTCCTACTGTTAAATTTGAGATCGGTCGAGAATTAGCTGACGGAGTCTAAACGAAAGTTGTAGATCTTGATTTTACCTACGCGTGGATATAAAGAACGTCGAAAACGGAGCTCGTATGTGAGAGTTATGATTTTTCTAAGTTTGAAGGCTGATACACGATAAGGGTGACGTGGCTCCACCAGAATTGGACACGTGGCACCACCAGAAGGCCACCACATGGACCAAGTCGGCGAGTAGGTCCCACTACTCGGCGAGTCCATCAGATATTTTCACTATAAATAGAGGTGTCGGGTCTAGCCTTCTCTTCACACCTCCCAAACTCACTTTCTCTCTAGCCTCCCTAACCCCCCTAAAAGCCTAGGTAAACCCCCTAGCACCCGAAGGAAGCCCCGAGGCTCCCGGAGTCCTGAGAAAAGAGTGTTTCGGCTCGGGAACGCTGCTCCAGTGAAGCCCGGTTTTGCGAAAAACCCGCTGTAAGTGAGCTGTACCTATCCTATCTTTAGTTTAGCTTATGTTTTAATATAGTAATGTTATTAGGACCTTATAATAAGTACTTCGGATATTATTATGGGTTATATAAGTATCGTTTAACGCTTATATAATAGTAATAATAGCTAGACTACTAATTAGTCATGGTGAATATTAGACTAAAACCTAGTGGCAATGATACTAGGTTTTGCCTAAGGAAAAGTGTGTTAAGAGTAACGAAGTGCTGTCCAAGCGCCGAGTCACAACCTACTCAGGTGAGTGCATAGTTACTTTCAGCTTACACATAGATATGAAGTATTTTATATAAATTACGTGTTATGTGTGCATATTATCTGAATACTTGCTATCTATGCTGGATGAACGTTTTATACATGTTTTCAATGATTTAAAATGTATATGTATTTTATATCTACAAAATGTGTTGGGTAAAACATGGGTAGATGTAATAGTTGTTGTGTGACAAAATAAAATAAAGAGAGGCCTCGTTATAGATGATATTGATGATCCAGTCTTCTAGCGGAGTATAGATGACAACCACAGACTATTCTAGACAGTCCAGTGGAACACTAGCAGGCTCGCAACCTGTAGATGTTTATTTGAACTGTGTGTTTATTTGAACTGTGTGCTCACCAGATGTACTCCATCCCCCACATGATTGCCTTAAGGACATTTATTGCTGAGGAATCCCCTTACTAGTAGTGTCCATCCCGATGATAGTCCTTAGACTAGGTCCCTTGTGTTATATGTCTTAGGGACGTAAAGTGAGGATAACGGGAATGGGTAATCGGGTTTGTTTGGTTTGATAAAGTTAAGAAACTTATTTATTGTGGGTTGAAAACCCTATGTGCTTACCAGGCTCCCAAGCCTGACCCACTCAGTTTTATGTATTACAGGTAGTGGCGCTTGAGCATAGATATGATGTTTGGACGAGGGATTACGGATATAGGCCTGTAGATATGAAATAATGTAGTAAGGCTTATATTGTACTGTTTATGCTTTTGATATGTACGAACATGACATCCCAAGTATTTTAATGAAATACATTTCTATGGAAATGCTTTTGATAAAGCTTTATCATATTTTGTTTTGGGACAAATTCCGCAACACTTTTATTTAAAATGTTACTCTGATTTTTAAACAAAGCATAAACAAACCTGTCTTTTTTGGCCGTGATTTTGGGGATGTCACATTTGGTATCAGAGCATTAGTTTAAGCGAACTACGAATTTGTAGGATTTCTAGACTTAAACTTAGAATGCTAAGCGATGATTGTGAGATGTGAGCACTAGCTTATTATAGGAATTATGCCTAAAATGCTTTTATGTGCTAAATGCTTTGTGCCTGGTCTGCTGTAAATTGTTCGGATCTATGGTCTGTTGCCGACCGGATCTGGAAACCTTATGTGTTTAGGATTCTAAACGTACGGCTACGATATTAGAACTAGCATGTAAACGTTTCAGAGTGATAAGGACGATTTAAACGTCTATCCTAAATAAAGATCTAAATTCACCTTATTCGGTGTATAGATCAAGATGGCAAGGACCCGTAGTGGAAACGTGAATGCAAATGGGAACATAAACCAACCCCCAGTGATTGACCAAATACAAGTGGTGGAAGCCGCTGCTGAGCCAATAACAATGGCCGGAGTGCAAGCGATGATCCAAGCGATGTTGGATTGTCAAATGGAGGAAACCAGACGTTTGCTCCAGCAAAATCGAGAGGAAGCAACTATTCAGATCGAACAGCCCGAGTTGAACGAAGGGCAGACTGAGGAGGGAGACTACAGTGGGACTGTTGGTCAAGTCAACCCACCAATAGTCCAACAAAACAACCAAGATGACGGAGTCGAGAGAAATGGATGCAAGTACAAGGATTTTCAGACTTGCAAGCCATTGACTTTCACGGGAAAGGAATATCCAATCGGGGTCATGGATTGGATCTCGGAAATGGAGTTAGCTTTCATGACGTGCGGTTGCAGAGGAAAGCTACAGACCACGTTTGCAGTGCGTCAGTTTCGAAGAGGCGCTGTACGTTGGTGAAATACCTTGGGGAAGACTTTAGGCCCCAACAAGCCCCTGAAACTGACATGGGCAAAATTTTTGGTGCAATTCAAACGAAAGTACTGCTCAGCTCAAAACCTGATCGAGCTAGAGAACCAGTTCTAACCCTGAAGAAGGGAAGCATGTCAATCGATGAATACATGAACAACTTCACAGAAAAGAAGGAGTTTGACTTGCGTCTTGTTCCGGATGAGCTTACGAAAATTGATAAGTACGCAAAGAGACTTCCATGGGAGTATGCGGTGCCAGTACGTCAGGCACCTACTCTAGAGGCAGCTATCTGAGCTGCCAAGTTTGTGGAGGACATGATTAAGGGAAGAGCTGCCAGCAAATTCGAGGTTGGCGAGAAAAGGAAATTTGAAGGGTCTGCTAAACCTAACAAAAAGAAGAGCAAGTTCGGTTCAAAGAAGTTGGGAGGAGGAAATGAATTTAAATTGTGCGAGAAGTGCAAGAAGAAGCACTCGGGAAAATGTGGCGAGGAAGTAACCTGCTACAAGTGTGGGAAAACGGGGCACTATGCCAATGAGTGCACCACCAACAAGAGGGTGTGCTACGAGTGCCGTGAAGAAGGGCATATTGCTAAGGATTTCCCAAAGAAGAAAGATGCGAGAAGGCCCAACATACCACCGAAGCCAAAGGCGAGAGCCTTCCAGATGACGCTTGAGGCTGTGAAGGAGGCAGCAGACGTCGCTTCAGGTACCTTTCTTGTAAATGGTTTGCCTGCAAATATACTATTTGATTCCGGAGCCAACTACTCTTTTGTGTCGCATAAATTTGGTGGGAAATTAGCATTGTTTGTAGAAAAATTTGATAATGCCCTGATTGTAGAAGTTGCCAGTGGCAAATTCGTACCTGTTAGTAATCGTATTAGGAACATCGTCATTGACCTAAACGGAAACGAATTCCACGAAGAGCTATTACCCATAGAGTTAAACGGTTTCGACATCGTTTTGGGTATGGATTGGCTTAGCGTCAACGATGTTGAGATTCAATGTCGAAAGAAGATAGTAAGGGTGAACCCACCCGAAAAGGAATCATTTATGGTGTATGGGGACAAACGCAGAGTGAATTCTGGAATCATCTCCCTGATGAAAGCCAGGAAATGTTTGTCCAAGGGATGTGCATAATACTTGGCATTCGTAATCAATGCTAAGAAAGAAAAGAAAGAGGTGCAGAATATACCGGTTGTATGTGATTATCTGGAAGTCTTTCCCGAAGATCTTCCCGGATTACCACCTGATAGGCAAGTGGAGTTTCGTATAGACTTGTTACCAGGAACGACACCGATAGCAAAAGCACCATACCGATTAGCACCGGCGGAGATGAAGGAGCTTATGACGCAACTTCAGGAGCTGTTGGACAACAGTTTCATTCGACCTAGTTCATCACCCTGGGGAGCTCCGGTGTTATTCATGAAGAAGAAGGATGGAAGCATGAGAATGTGTATAGACTACCGAGAGTTGAACAAGGCAACAGTGAAGAACAAGTATCCATTGCCGAGGATTGATGACCTATTCGATCAGCTGCAAGGTTCGAACTACTTCTCAAAGATCGATCTTAGGTCGGGATATCATCAGCTGAAAGTGAGAGATCAGGATATCGAGAAGACTGCCTTTAGAACGAGATATGGACACTACGAGTTCTTGGTTATGTCGTTTGGACTAACCAATGCTCCAGCAACATTCATGGATTTGATGAATAGGGTTTGTCAACCATTCCTTGATAAATCGGTGATAGCGTTCATCGACGACATTCTCATCTACTCGAAAAGTCAGGAGGAACATGGCAAGCATCTACGAGAAGTGTTGGAAGTATTAAAGAAGGAGAAGCTTTACGCTAAGTTCTCCAAATGCGACTTTTGGATACGAGAGGTCCAGTTCTTGGGTCACGTGGTTAACCCGGAAGGGATAATGGTTGACCCCGCAAAGATCGAGGCTGTAATGAAGTGGGAACGTCCAAAGAGTCCCACGGAGATCCGAAGCTTTCTAGGATTAGCCGGATATTATCGACGATTTATCCAAGGCTTTTCTTCGATAGCTGCTCCATTAACAACGTTGACCCACAAAGGAGCTACGTATACGTGGAGTGCGAAGCACGACGAGGCATTCAAGAAACTAAAGAAGAAGTTATGTGAAGCACCGATACTTTCTCTACCCGATGGAGTTGAAGACTTTGCGGTTTATAGTGATGCATCTGGAGTCGGGTTGGGTTGTGTTCTGACCCAAAGAGAAAAGGTGATAACATACGCATCTCGAAAATTGAAAGAGCACGAAAAGAACTACCCCACTCATGATCTGGAGTTGGCAGCGGTAGTATTTTCCTTAAAGATATGGAGGCATTACCTCTACGGCACGAAGTGCAAGCTCTTCACTGATCATAAGAGTCTCCAGTATCTCTTTAATCAGAAGGAGTTGAACATGAGGCAACGATGATGGCTAGAACTACTCAAGGACTACGACTGTGAGATACTTTACCACCCAGGTAAAGCAAATGTTGTTGTTGATGCTCTCAGTCGGAAAGTCAACCTTTAAAGGAAAAGGCCAAGAGCGCTGAGAATTGAAGTCATCTCGACGATTGTGGAAAGTATCAGGAAGGCTCAGGAAGAAGCTTTAGGGAAGAATGACCGAAAGGAAGAACGTTTGGGCAAAACGTTAGTATTTGGAACAAACAGTCAAGGACTGAAGGTATTCCAAGATCGGATTTGGGTACCTAAGACGGGAGGAATAAGAGACCTTCTGATGGAAGAAGCACACAAGACCATGTACTCAATTCATCCCGGTAGCACTAAAATTTATAGGGACCTAAAACCCTACTACTGGTGGCCGACGATGAAGCTCGATGTTGCAAAGTATGTGGCCGAGTGTGTGACATGTGCGAGAGTTAAGGCACAACATCAGAAACCATATGGGAGTTTAGAACCCTTACCTGTTCCCATGGGTAAATGGGAAGACATCACCATGGATTTTGTGACTAAACTGCCCAGGACGAAGAACGGACACGACATGATTTGGGTAGTCGTGGATCGTTTCACCAAGAGTGCACACTTCATAGCAGCCAACGAGAAGTGGTCTATGGATAAGCTCGCAAATGCTTACGTGAAGGAAATTGTAATACTTCACGGTGTTTCTCTTACGGTCGTATCAGATCGTGATAGCCGTTTCACGTCGAGGTTTTGGAGGAGTCTACAAGAGGAGTTGGGTACAAAGTTGTGTTTGAGTACTGCTTATCATCCGCAAACTGATGGTCAGAGCGAAAGAACGATTCAGACATTGGAAGATATGTTGAGAGCATGTACCCTCGAATTCCAAGGAAATTGGGACGAGCACTTACCTCTGGTAGAATTTTCCTACAACAATAGTTTTCACTCGAGCATCAAGATGGCACCTTATCAAGCCTTGTATGGACAGAAGTTTCGTACGCCGTCTTGTTGGCTAGAAGTCGGAGAGAAGCAGTTTATGGGCCCCGAGATAGTCCATGAGACTGCTGAGAAGTTGAAGATGATTAGGGAAAGAATGTTAGCAGCTCAGGATCGTCAGAAGAGCTATGCTGACAAGAGAATATGACCGATAACCTTTGAAGTTAGGGATTCGGTTTTTCTAAAAGTCTGACCGTGGAAGGGACTTATACGATTCGGGAAACGAGGAAAGTTGAGTCCAAGGTTCATTGGACCGATCAAAGTTCTTCAGAGGATTGGGAACCAAGCTTACAAGCTGGAGTTGCCCGAAGAACTCAATGGTATTCTTAACACCTTCCATGTGTGTTATTTGAGGAAATTCACGGGAGATGTTCCCGACATAATTCCAATCTCAGAGTTAAGGATGGATGAGAATAAAAGGCTGATCGAAGAGCCTGAGGCAATTGTTGACCGTAAGACTAAGAAGTTACGACGCAAGATGTTCGACTTAGTGCTAGTCCGATGGAAACATTTGAATGGGCCGAATCTTACTTGGGAAACAAAGGATGACATGATGAGTCGCTATCCACATCTGTTTGCTGATGCATGATTCCGGGACGGAATCATCCCAAGGGGGAGAGAATTGTATTGTCCAGGTTTCAGGGCTAAGCATAATTGTCAATATAATAGTCTAGGTCAACTATTGTAACTCTTTTTGAAGTAATAAAGATGAAATATTTGAGTATTATGTGAATTATGTGTGTTTATGTGTTTATTATTTAATTATAAATGTATAATTAATAAAGAATAAAAATAAGCGTCAAAATTAAAGTGTGAGATAAGCCCTATATCTTTACGTAAAGTTGTAGTGTTCGAAACAAGGATTTCTTACATATAAAGAACGCCGAAATCCGAGTTATAACGAAGAAGTTATGGCCCATCGAAGTTTTACGGCAAAACCGACACGGCACCGAGAAGCGTAAATAGTGAATTTACGATAGAGCAAGATTTAGCCTTAGCAATCTAAACGAAAGTTGTAGAATATGTTAAACTAAGAGCGTCGATAAAAAGAACGCCCAAATCTGACTTCGTATGAGGAAGTTATGATTTTTCTAAGATCCGGCTTAGCAGTGCACGGCCCGAACGAAGTGTTGTCCAAGCGCGGAGTCACCACCTACTCAGGTGAGTGCATAGTTAATTTCATCTTACACATAGATATGAAGTATTTTATATAAATTACATGCTATGTGTCCATATTATCTGAATACTTGCTATCTATGATGGATGAACGTTTTATACATGTTTTCAATGATTTAAACTGTATATATGTATTTTATATCTACAAAATGTGTTGGGTAAAACATGGGTAGATGTAATAGTTGCTGTGTGACAAAATAAAATAAAGAGAGGCCTCGTTATAGATGATATTGATGATCCAGTCTTCTAGCGGAGTATAGATGACGACCACGAACTATTCTAGACAGTCTAGTGGAACACTAGTAGGCTCGCAACCTGTAGGTGTTTATTTGAACTGTGTGTTTATTTGAACTGTGTGCTCACCGGATGTACTCCATCCCCTAAATGATTGCCTTAAGGACATTTATTGCTGAGGAATCCCCTTACTAGTAGTGTCCATCTCGATGATAGTCCTTAGACTAGGTCCCTTGTGTTAGATGTCTTAGGGACGTAAAGTGAGGATAACGGGAATGCGTAATCGGGTTTTTTTGGTTTGATAAAGTTAAGAAACTTATTTATTGTGGGTTGAAAACCCTATGTGCTCACCAGGCTCCCAAGCCTGACCCACTCAGTTTTATGTATTACAGGTAGTGGCGCTTGAGCATAGATATGATGTTTGGACGATGGATTACGGATATAGGCCTGTAGATATGAAATAATGTAGTAAGGCTTATATTGTACTGTTTATGCTTTTGATATGTACGAACATGACATCCCAAGTCTTTTAATGAAATACATTTCTATGGAAATGCTTTTAATAAATCTTTATCATATTTTGTTTTGGGACAAATTCCGCAACACTTTTATTTAAAATGTTACTCTGATTTTTAAACAAAGCACAAACAAACCGGTCTTTTCTGGCTGTGATTTTGGGGATGTCACAGTTTACGGCCATAAAATCATGGGTTTACGACCGTAAACTCAATGAGTTGAGGTCACAAAACCGTAAACTCCAAGGGAGTTTACCCTTGAACCCTAAACACAATAGCAAGGTCCTGCCACCCTTAGATGTAATCCTTATGACTTATAACACTTAAATCAAGTGTTTTACATGTCCTAGGATGTCTTAAACTTGGTAATTTAGTTGGTATATGACTAATTGGATACATATATGTGTGATTATATGTTAACTAAGATCATTGAGTGTGTACAAGTCTTCACTTGACACCTAGCAATCCTACATCGTTCAATTCATCCAAACCACAATCTATAGGTGAGTTCATACCCCTAAATCAAAGTTTTAAATGTTTTTAAATGCTTTTATGGGGGGGGGGGATACAAGTTAATTCATGCTAGTTATTATATCAATCACATGTGATTAATAACCAGCATACGAATGGATTTACTACACTTTTAGTTGTTTTATCAAACTGTTTACTTCAAATGGCTTTCCAAAACGTTTTACTTTTTTAACAACTTTTTATTAAACTGTACTTCGTTCTATATGTTTTCTTCCAAACTCTGTTATACTTTGTTATCAAAGGAATTACTTTTGAAATGCTTTATAGAATGACATCAAGTCATTATTATTTATTTATTGTTCAAAACCCTTAAATGTTTTACAAAGCTTCTTTTATACTTTTAAGTTGTTAAACGTATGCCTATATATGTATAGTTATATAAGTAATGTTCAAAGGAATTAGGAAGGCTAACTCGCCTTATTTCCTTTTCCTCGTTGGGATGTGGTTTTAGGGTATCGGGTATCCGTCCGAAGGTCGTTTAACTATTTGTTATATATAATGTATACATATATAGACATAAAAGTACCCTCAGTCAGTTCAGTACCTTTGGCTAGCAAAGGTATACCTTCGTTGATACTTGTACATTGCTAGTAATTATTATAGGTATAGCTAGGAGATACTACTTGTTATTCCTATTACAAGGAATTACACCAGAGTCAGTTCATACATGAGTCTATACTAAATGATATATGAAGAGATACACTTACATGGATACACTTACTTGGATACACTTACTTGGATACACTTACATGGATACACTTACTGGGATACACTTACATGGATACACTTACTTGGATACACTTACATGGATACTTTTACATAGATACCTTGTTAAAAGCTTGCCTGTATATGTATAGTTATATAGTAATGTTTAAAGGACTTAGGAAGGCTAACCCGCTTGATTTCCTTTTCCTCGTTGGGATGTGGTCTGGTGGGTATCGGGTATTCGTCCAAAGGTCGTTTAAATATTTAGTTATATATCATGTGTACATATACGAACATAATAGTTCTGATCAGTCAGTTCAGTACCTTTGGGTAGCAAAGGTATACGTTCATATATCCCTAGTAAGCTATTATAGGTATAGTTTGGGCTTATATATGATTTGGTAATAAATATGGATTTCGACCTAGCGATTCGTTGCAGAAGTCACCTTTAGTTCCAAACGATAGGAACTACCAATCATATTATTACTTACTTACAACGGGTCTCGTGAGAAGACTACTTACTTACAGCGGGTCTCGTGAGAAGACTACTTAATACAGCGGGTCTCGTGAGAATACTACTTACTTACAGCGGGTCTCGTAAGAAGACTACTTACTTGCTTACTTTCTTTCACTTTAGTCTGGGTAGAAGACTACTTTCAAAACCGTCTAGTTTTGGTAGAAGACTACATTTTTATACTAGTAGGAAATATGGGATTTTCTAGGAAATTCAAACGTTTACACTTTTACTTATAAGACTTTTCATTAATACTTATATAGATAACGAAATTAAATACTTATGAATTCACCAGCTTTAAAGCTGATACTTGCTTTCAAAATAACTTGTATTCTCAGGTCACAAATAGACAGGTACCGATGCAAGGTTTAGAGAAGACGGAGCAGTCAAGACTCGTCTTTTATTTTGAGTATTCTTTATGTTGTTATTACTATGAAAGAATACACTTGTAAGTAAAATTATACTAATAATGCAATGGATGATGTTGTTGCTTGTTTACTACTTTGCATTGTTGTGATACTGTACATGACGTCCTCCGCCCCTGAACGTTTCCGCCGTTCTGGTTTTGGGGTGTGATAGATTGGTATCAGAGCATTGTTTATAGTGAATTGAGTATATCAACCCATAAAAGATATAAAGACTATAAATACAATGGGATTAAAATAATCTGACCAAGAGTTTATACTTTAAATAATAAAATATTTAAGTAAGTATACGTGCCTGCATTCATACTAAAATCAGTGTCACAATGACAAGAACAAAAGTATTACGATTGTTGAATATCACAAGTAAGCTTGGGGATGTATAGTCAGTCTTGGGAGTGGCATAGCCTGATCAACTATGCTGGTCCGAGGATTGATTAGCATATGCCCAAGAATGGTTGTGATGTGGCAACAAGTCTAAAAACTTACCAACACAACCACAAAGAAATACCATAGGGGTATTTAGTCTTACTGTAATTACTTATCTGAGAACTAAATAGATTTGTATTAGTATGTCAATAGTCGTTTAGTGGATACACTAAGGTTATATGTACTAGGATGTCATAGACTTAGAATCTATGAATCTTTGCTTTAGGTCCTGTCCTCGTTGGGTTGGGCGCTTAGGGTTAGGGTCACTTATTTGAAGGTATATCCTATCCTAAATACATATAACTGGTATGTACTAAACAAGTATTGAAGCAACTGATAAAGATCATCTTATAATTATCTAAGTTAGTTCGTCTATTTAGTTAGTTCTTATTATCCCTTTTCTCGCGTAGATATCATGGTTGGATCCCATCCCCACGACAACCCGTACTACCCTAACCACGGCAATGTTGGATGGCTCGGAGAGGAGCCAGAGAATGATCACCCAATCCATTCGAATGATCACTCTACTGAAGACTTTTCTAGTAGTTCTCGTCGCCGATAGAATCTCATCGACTTCTCCGTTGGATATAACCTAGTTTATGAAAAACTCTTGTCCAATTTCCTATCGTTGTAAATCTTAGACCTATTAGGTCTTGATTAGGTCGTAGTCCTGTCAAAACTTTCCCATTAGTAGTTGAAGTAAGGCCTACTCCTAGGCCACTTTTCCAGAACATGTTACATCTATAATTCCAGTATTTTTGTCAGATACCTAATCTTATGGAAATTATTATCCAAATGCTTTAACCTTGTAGTACTAGATCCACATTTAAACGTACTATTCAATTGTGTTGTTGGACTATGGAGAGTTAGTCCACGAGTCACTCTCATTATTCATTCATTCTTATCCATGTTGTCATCTTTTAAACGTATAGTTGAAAGATGTCTCCTCACAGAAATCCAAGGCGTAACCCTAATAACGAAACGTCGATACAACCACCTCCTCCACCACCTCAACCACCTCCTCCTTTCGACACTGCCATGTTCCAAGCAGCCTTCACGGCAGCAGTAGCAGCTGCCGTATCAGCCATCAATACTCCTGTCCCTAGTGGGTCGGGAACGGGTGCACCTCCTTCTCTGCCTCCTCGTGAATGCACCTACAAGGATTTTACGAATGCTAACCCGCGAAACTTAAATGGAACTGGTGGGGTTATGGTCTTAAGGCAGTGGATTGAAAAGACAGAAGCAATCTTTGAGATTTGCGCCTGCCCGGAGGGCAACAAGGTCAAGTTTGCTACTTGTACCTTTTCTGACAGAGCGTTAACTTGGTGGAATGGCCATGTTAAGTCTTTGACTATTGTGGTGGCAAATTCTATCAGCTGGGAAAACTTGAAAGCCATGTTGATGAGAGAGTACTGTCCTCGAGGGGAAATTCAAAAACTCGAGTAGGAACTTTGGAGTCTTGGAATGGTTGGTATCGATATATCAACCTATACGGGTAGATTCTGTGATCTGGCAATTATGTGCCCATATATGGTTGCTCCTGAGAGCAAGAAAATAGAGAGGTATATTTGGGGACCGTCTCCCCAAATTCAGTCAAGTGTGTTAGCATCAAGGCCTGATACATTCGATAGTGCCAAGGAACTAGCACAATCTCTTATTGACCACAGAATTATCGGAACTCAATAATTTCTATACAAGGTCAACAAGAAGGAAAAAACAACAAGAACAAGAGGAAAGATGAGTCCTCACAAGAATCCTCAAGGAAACAACAACAAGTTACAGTCAATGTTGCTATGGTGCCTACAATAGTCTCTGCTAACCCATTACCAGCAAATCCTTATGTGGGTAATCTCCCAAAGTGCAACAAATGCAACTATCACCACCATGGACCTTGTCGGGAGATGCAGTGCTTAAACTGCAACAAAAAGGGACACACCATACGTTACTGCAAGAATCCAGCAAGACCGATCAACCAAGTACCCAACGCTGGTGTGAGCTAGGCTTGCTACGGTTGTGGCAAGGTGGGTCACTACAAAAGAAACTGCCCAGAGGCAGCGAATGCTGGCACAGACGGAAGGATACTAATGATCACCGCCGCAGGAGAGACTACTCCGGACCCACGTTAGAGTATCTACGACATTCGTTGTAACAGACTCATAAACTTTTTAAAACTAGTGCAACTAAAGTCTTATCTTTTGCGAGGTCCCGTCAGTTAAGGGATCCCCGTGCTGCGTATACTTGTCTTTTGTAGTATACCTAGTCCACAACAATAGTCTGGTAGTAAATCTATAGTACTGTAATTCTGTTAAAAGTTGCACTGTTGTGTTTTGTCTGTAACGCCGTTATGATCAAATCTAGTGCCCTTATTTCCAAGTGATTCCGATTTCATCATACGACTAGAGTCCATTCGATCCTCATAATACCAGTTTCGTGTGTAAATCTCTCTCTCTCCGAAACCGTCTTTCTAAGTAAAGCCGTCGTTCCAGAACTCCGAAGTACTCATACGTAGAGTACCTCATGTTTCTAATCCTTTCCGAAGGAACCTCATCAAACCTCCCCGAAATACCACTCGTCCAGCAGACCAAGTTTGAGCACAGAGGCTATGGACGAATACAGCCCATCTATTACTATTTAGTGTATACCCAAGGGTGGTATATGATTATGATTACGTAGACTTAGTATGTGTGTTTCTGCCCTTTCTTCTGTTCCTCGTTGGGTTGTGGACCTGGGGCAGAGTCGCACATCCGAACGTGTTACTATGCCAAATTATATACAACTTGTATACACGAAGTAATGATAGATGGACCAAGTATGAATCCTATCATGAATAGCAGGGCAAAGTTGCCAAGTTTTTGAGTGGGTATTCTGCTAATCAGAAGAGCACAACCCCAGTAGTAATGTTGTCAAAGCTAATTTCGGGACAGACTTACTTCTAACGAGGGGATGATGTGACAACCCGAAATTTCTATTATGTACAACCTCTTACTTCAATAAGAGTCAGAACAGTTACTGCTAACTTTCAAGCTTTTTGGTTTAAGTTTGAGTCCTTTTAAGTTAGTACTTCAGGAGATATCAGGAGAGAGGATGCCCTAGGGTTTATTGTGCATCAATAACTTTTCAAAACTCCAAGAGTTTGGAGTTTACGGCCTAAAAAAGGGTGTTTATGGCCATAAACCCTATATGGGGGTATATATATGACACTTAGTCATTATTTACACTTTTTCACAAAATCAAGATCCAAACTCTATTCTCTCTCAAGTATCATTCACCATTTCTTCAAGATCTTCAACTAGTAAGTATTTCTAAGCCTTATTAAGTTGATAAATCACTTAATCTAGTGTTTTAACACACTTCCATCCTTGAAATCATTCCAAAAGGTTAGATCTTCAAGTTTCACCAAGAACACACACTAGTGTTCTTGGCCTTTTGGTACATTTTCAAGCTTCCAACTAGTAAGTACTTCTATCCTAGAGTAGTATAAGGCTTGTTACACTTCATTACACCAAGAAATCACCCTAGAGCACCAAGATCAAGGTGTTTACGGTCCAAGATGTTCTTGGACCGTAAACCCTATAAAGGGTGCCAATGTGTGCCTTATTCCCTCCTAAGCCTTGGAACCTAGCATGGATCCTTTCCTTGATATGTTTAGGACTTGAAAACATCAAAACACCAGAGTTGAAACGACCCAAAAATACGACCCAAAAATTTTCATTTTTCAATATAATCAAAACCATAATATGAGTATCATAATCATAAAAACATACGCGATGTATCCCAATCATAATAAAATACTGTGCGGAAAACTGTATCATACTACATCAATTCCAAAACAACTAAAACCATCCCCAGGATAAAAGCTAAGTTGTGGTGTGTGCGATGCTGTCACCCCGAGCTCTTCCCTTTGCTTGCGGAAGTACCTGAAACCAGAACTGAAACTGTAAGCACGAAGCTTAGTGAGCTCCCCCAAAATACCACATACCATACAATAACATTTAACACATATTGGGCCTTGCCCACTGCATCGGGCCGAAGCCCGGAAACTGCATCGGACCGAAGTCCGGAACTAACTGCATCGGACCGAAGTCCGGAACTAACTGGGACCTTGTCCCCTGCATCGAACCGAAGTCCGGAACTAACTGCATCGGACCGAAGTCCGGAACTAACTGCATTGGACCGAAGTCCGGAACTAACTGGGACCTTGTCCCCTGCATCGGACCGGAGTCCGGAACTAACTGACTGAACATATCATAGCATATCAACTAGCATGAACACATATACTGCATACTGCATCGAGCCGTAGCCCGGAACACATAACACGTAACACATAAAACATAGCACATAAATCCCGCCTGAGCCACGAAGGCATCAAACATACTAGCTGCTACATCAGACCGAAGTCCGGAAACTACTGCTAGTTGGACGGGCCGGCATTGTGGCCTTAGACCTGTCCCTACTTGAAGGAAACTCACCTCGTAAGCTGGCTGCTGAGTGTGTGGCTCGGAAAGCTAACGGCTGCTGCTCCTGAATCTCCTCGGCTACAAGTCCATAAGCACACTCAATCAAATACTAAACACTGCACTTGGGGTAAAATGACTCTTTTACCCTTGGTCAAAGTCAACTCTCTTTGGGCTGACTCGCCGAGTTGGGCCACCCAACTCGCCGAGTCCTACTCTCACTTCTCAGTTCTACACGCTGCTACTCGTCGAGTGTGGCATCGACTCGACGAGTACCCTCTTGATCCAAGAACTCAGACAATCTTCATCCGACTCGCCGAGCCGTATGAACAAACTCGACGAGTTGTTCATGATCCTAAGGAGATTGCCCTGGACTCGCCGAGTTGTATGAACAACTCGCCGAGTCCCTCCATCACTGAGTCTACTCTCAACTCGCCGATTCCACTCTCTAACTCACTGGATTCACTCGACACTGACCAAAATGAAGGAATCGGGGACTCGCGACCCAACTCGCCGAGTCGTTCTTCCCGACTCGCCGAGTTGCCGCCATGCAACTGGTTTTTACTCGATTTTGTTTGAATCCAACACATACAATTGATAGATCTGAGTCCAATAAGCTGATTTACCACGTAAAGTTTCCAACTTTACGTGTACAACCTCAAGAGAAAGGGAAATAAGGCTAAAAGATGCACAAAATGGGGAGATCTATGATTAATATGCAAAGTAACTCCAAAAAGACAGTAGATCTGGGCTCTACAACACCCCATCACTCAGATCTAAAGATATCTCGACTTATTAAGGCATACATGCACACATAAGGCTTGGAACAAGCATCAACTAGCTCTTAGGAGAGCCCTAGTGGAAGTTTAAAGCATATAACAAGAGGGAACTCCGAAAATACCTCAAATAACTCAGACTCGCCCTTGGATCTTTGCACTCCAACTCTTCTCCTTGCTTCTTTCTTCTTCTCCTTCTTCACACCTTCACAAAATGGCACCAAAAACACTTATAAGCTCTCAAGGGAGGATTAGGGTTTTCTCACTGCGTTCACAGGGTGAGGGAGGCGAGAATGGGGTTATAAGGTGGTTTAAATAGTGGGCAACCCGGGGATTTAGGGTTTCACCCAGACGGATGGACTCGCCGAGTCCAGGATATGGACTCGCCGAGTCCCCGGCTCACGCGTGCTCACAGTCGCGACCCTACTCGGCGAGTCAGGCTATGAACTCGCCGAGTCCCTCTTGCAAAACTTACAACAATTACCAATGAACTAACATACCGGGAACGGGTCGTTACAATTCTCTCCCACTTGCCTCAGACTTCGTCCTCGAAGTCTGCTACGGCTGGATCTGCAAATAACTCTGGGTAGTGCTCTCTCATCTCCTCCTCAGCCTCCCACGTCCACTCAGACCCCTTCCGGTGCTGCCACTGCACCTTCACTAACTGAATTACCTTGTTCCTCAAGGTCTTGGTCTTTCGGTCCAGAATTGCGACCGGTCTCTCAATATAATTCAGGCTGCTATCAACCTGAATATCCTCTAGGGGAACGATTGCTGACTCATCCACCAGACACTTTCTTAACTGAGACACATGGAAAGTGTTGTGGATCTGACTAAGCTCCTCAGGAAGATCTAACCGATAAGCAACCCGACCCACCCGGGCCAAAACCCTGAAAGGACCAATAAATCTGGGGCCCAACTTGCCCCTCTTCCGGAACCTGATGACACCCTTCCAAGGCGAGACTTTCAGAAGGACCATATCCCCCACCTGGAACTCCAAATCCGAACGCCTCCTATCGGCGTAGCTCTTCTGCCGACTCTGAGCAGTCTGCAGTCTACTACGGACCTGCTGGATCAACTCAGTCGTCTTGAGCACCACCTCTGTGCTCCCAATGACTCGCTGACCGACCTCGCCCCAACAAATCGGAGTCCTACACTTCCTCCCATACAGCATCTCAAAGGGAGGTCGATCAATGCTCGCATGATAACTGTTGTTATACGAGAATTCCGCTAACGGAAGATACGTATCCCAACTGCCACCGAAATCTAGGACACATGCCCTAAGCATGTCCTCGAGAGTCTGAATCGTCCTCTCGCTCTGCCCGTCTGTCTGAGGGTGGAAAGCGGTGCAGAAATGGAGACGAGTACCCATCTCGTCGTGGAACCGCTTCCAAAATCTGGATGTGAAACGGACATCTCGGTCGGACACCACTGATACCGGCACTCCATGACGTGCCACAATTTCACGCACATAGATATCGGCTAACTTCTCCGCCG
The DNA here is from genome assembly GCF_002870075.4 of Lactuca sativa. Taxonomy (NCBI): domain Eukaryota; kingdom Viridiplantae; phylum Streptophyta; class Magnoliopsida; order Asterales; family Asteraceae; genus Lactuca; species Lactuca sativa. Next base: position 297,620,479 of record NC_056627.2, read on the forward strand.
ATATACTCTCCTGGATCGGGATAAAATGGGCACTCTTCGTCAACCGATCCACTACTACCCATATCGAGTCCACTCCTCGTGCGGTCCGGGGAAGCTTGGTGACAAAATCCATGGTAATGTCCTCCCATTTCCACACGGGAATGTCTAACGGCTGCATCCTGCCGTGAGGTCTCTGGTGCTCCGCCTTGACCTTCCGGCAGGTCAGGCATCTCTCGACGTACCAGGCGACGTCCCGCTTCATGCAGGGCCACCAATAATCAGGTCGAAGATCTCGATACATCTTTGTCGCTCCTGGGTGGATAGAAAATCGAGACTTATGAGCCTCGTCCATCAATACTTGTCGTACCCCACCCCAGTACGGTACCCATACCCTACTATGAAGCGTCAACAAACCCCGACTGTCGTAATCAAATGAAGCTACTCGGCCTACTATCCTCTCACACTTCTGCCTCTCCTCCTTGAGGCCCTCCATCTGAGCCTCCTTGATCCGCTCCAACAGTGGAGTGATCACTGTCATCCTCATACACAGATCCCTGATAGGGGCCGCCGACACCTTGCGGCTTAGGGCGTCGGCCACCACATTGGCCTTCCCTGGATGATAAAGGATCTCACAGTCATAGTCCTTCAGCACGTCCAACCACCTCCTCTGCCTCATGTTCAAACTCGGCTGATCCATAAGATATCTCAAACTCTTGTGATCCGTGTATATAGTACAACGGACCCCAAAAAGGTAATGCCTCCAAATCTTGAGGGCAAACACAACTGCCCCCAGCTCCAAATCATGGGTAGGATAATTAGCCTCGTGAGGCTTCAACTGTCTCGAGGCATAAGCTATCACATGGCCTCGCTGCATCAGAACTGCTCCCAACCCTGTGATCGAGGCATCACAATAGACTACAAAGTCCTCTACTCCCTCTGGCAAGGTAAGGATCGGAGCCTCGCACAATCTCTGCCTGAGGGTCTCGAATGCTGTCTGCTGCTCCGGACCCCAACGAAATACCACTGACTTCTTGGTCAGTCGGGTGAGCGGCACTGCTATCTTGGAGAAATCCTGAATAAATCTCCGATAATACCCTGCCAACCCTAGGAAGCTCTGAATCTCAGATGGAGACTTCGGGACCTCCCACTGCATCACGGCCTCTATCTTGGCCGGATCCACCAGAATACCCTTCTGGTTGACGAGGTGACCAAGGAACTGCACCTCGCGCAACCAGAACTCACATTTGGAGAACTTTGCGAAAAGTCTCTCCCTCCTCAAAACCTCTAGCACCTCCCACAGGTGCTCCTCGTGCTGCTCCTGCGTCTTGGAATATACCAAGATGTCATCTATGAACACTATCACTGACCGATCCAGCATCGGTCTACACACGCGGTTCATGAGATCCATGAACGCGGCTGGAGCATTGGTGAGCCCAAATGGCATCACCACAAACTCGTAATGACCATACCTGGTCCTGAAAGCAGTCTTCTGTACATCCTCATCTCTAACCCGCATCTGATGATATCCGGAGCGTAGATCGATCTTGGAGAACCAAGACGCTCCCTGAAGCTGATCAAACAAATCATCTATCCTCGGGAGTGGGTAACGGTTCTTCACTGTTACCTTATTCAACTCCCGATAATCAATACACATACGATGCGACCCATCCTTCTTTCTCACAAACAGGATCGGCGCTCCCCAAGGCGAACTGCTCGGCCGAATGAAACCCTTGTCTAACAGCTCCTGCAGCTGTGTAGACAACTCCTGCATCTCAGGGGGAGCTAGTCGATATGGTGCCTTGGCTATCGGAGCCGCACCAGGAATGAGGTCGATCCTGAACTCAACCTGTCTCTCAGGAGGTATCCCCGGCAAATCCTCGGGAAACACGTCCGGGTAGTCTCGAACAATAGGAACATCATCCACTGTCGACTTGCCCTTCTCCCGGGCATCCAGAACGTAAGCTACGAAACCGGCGCAACCCTGCTGAACATAGCGCCTCACCCTTGCGGCAGAACAAAAGGTCGGTCCTCGCTGTGGCCTCTCGCCCTGAATCACCAACTCTCCCCCACTGGGAGTGCGAACCCTCACTAGCTGAAGCTCACAATCAATCACCGCCCCATTGGGGCTTAGCCAATCCATACCCACAATAACCTTATTCCCTCGCAGGGGAATAGGTACCAGATCCACTGAAAACTGCTCATCAAATAACGGAAGAGAACACCCTCTGTGCACTCTGTCGACCCTCACGGTCCTATCATCCACTATCTCAACCTCTAATGGACAATCCAACTCCCCTGGAGCTCTACTGAACCTCTTGCTAAGTGCAAGAGATACGAACGATCGGGTAGCCCCCGAATCGAATAATACCAAAGCAGAAATGCCGTTCACAGAGAACGACCCTGAATAAAACATACAATCATAAGCAACATTTAATCAATAATAATAATAAGGAGATAAAAGGGAAGATACATACCCGTCACCACATCAGGAGTCGCTCGCGCCTCCTCTGCTGTCATCTGAAACGCCCTACTCTTCGCCACTGGCGCATCAGCTCGGCCCTGCCGGCCATCTGTAATCCTCAAGGTAGCAGGGGCAGGTGCAACCACCTTCCCCGCTACAGCTAAACTCGGACACTGGGACCTTTTATGTCCCCTCTGATTGCACTGAAAGCAAATCAGCTCTGATGCTGCGACGGCAGTAGCAGGGGCCGTACAGTCCCTACTCAAATGCCCAATCCGACCGCACTTGTAGCAGCCGGAACTCCCTGCCTTACACGCTCCCTCGTGCAATCTCCCACACTTGCCACATCGACCGTGGCTCTGCTGACTCCTAGATCTGTGATCCGAAACCTTGGGCTTTTTGCCCGAACCGCCTGAACCCGAAACCGCCTCCGGTTTCCTCTTCTTCTCCATCTCAAGATCGATCTCCCTCTCCCGAGCCCTAGCAATCATATCTTCCAGCGTTTTACAGCTGGACCGGCTCACAAACTGGCGGATATCGCTCCGCAACATCTCATGATAACGGGCCTTCTTCATTTCCTCATCAGCTACATACTGAGGAACGAGAAGAGCCCTCTCCCTGAACTTGGCGGTGATCTCCGCCACTGTCTCTGTAGTCTGGGTGAGGTCCTGAAACTCCCTAGCTAGCTGTTGCACCTCAATGACCGGTGCAAACTCCGCCCTGAACCTGGTAGAGAAATCAGCCCAGGTCATGGCGTCCAATGCTGCATCATCCCCAATGGCATGTCCGACCTCCTCCCACCAATCCCGTGCCCTGTCCTTCAGAAGACAGGACGCCAATCTGACCTTGTCCCCCTCGGGACATCTGCTAGTACGGAAAGCGTTGGCCACATCCGCCAACCATCTGGTGCTTGCTATGGGGTCTCGCGCCCCATGATAGTCCGGAGCTCCACATGCCCTGAACTCCCTGAAAGTAAGGGTGCGCGTCCCCATCATGGCCGCCACCTCGGCACGGAAGGTGCCCAATCTCTCATCCATTAGCTCTAGAATCCCCTCCTTGATCGAACCGAAGATCACAGGAGTCTGCTCTATAATGATGCGCGTAATCTCCGAAGAAAGAAACTCTCGGGTCTGCTCATCCATGCGCTCATCCCCCGAACCTGAACCTGATCCCTCCTCGGCACCTCCGCTGCCGGCTGCTGGTCTCGAACGCAGAACCACCATTCTGAAACACATCACAACTACATCCGAAAACAGAAATATCTTGAGGGATCATTGATACTACAACTAGCTTCCTGGTCTTGTCTCAGCCTTTCTTGATTTGAGTACGGATCCTCTGCTTCCAGTAGTACGGGCCCATACTACCTTCCACATCTATCCGTACTTTCTTCAAGAACTGCCCTGACTCCACCAAGTCACTTCTACTACTACTGATCTCTGCTACTCTCATCCTAGGCTTGCCCCAGGGAAACCTCAAACTCAACTCCACTAGTCCTCAGCTGCTGCAGGTCTCCTTATAATGCTAATTAACCATCACCCGAACACCATCACATGTGACGAAGATCAGATAATCCTTCAAGTAAAAGACCCGTCCCTATAACGGTTGGACTCAAACAAGAGCTGCGCAATAGGGCCAGTTCCAGCACTCTGGGATTATTCAACCCTGATCACATGTGGTGTAACGTGTTCACCTAATGGCTAACTTCCATCACTCAGAACTCCCACAAAGCACGAAGCAAGCAGCATTCGGAATAAGGAAACATACTCAGGCAAAACTATTCTCAAAACGAGGAACTGATCTAGCATACAGCGCTAAGCTCACACTATCAGGTATAACCTAAACAGGCTATCCTATTGATGTCTACTCAATACTAACATGCAATACTCATAAAGATGTAACACATAAAGCAGGCACATAAGGCATCCTCCTAGATCCTTAGTCTTATACTAGCATGCTGTTCTACTGAAACTGAAACTGAACAACTAACTCGTATGGGTAATTTGGGAGTACTTACTTGAGCTCGGCTGATCGCATGCACCACACCCTTATCTTTTTAAAAATTCCTTTCTTCCTAAGTGCTTTCAAAATTCTTTTAGAAAACATTTTCCTTTAAAAAAATCTTTTTATTTCCCCTTAGTTTGAGTTCAGATACACCCGAAAGTGTATCCGAATCCCTCAAACCAGGGCTCTGATACCAACTTGAAACGACCCAAAAATACGACCCAAAAATTTTCATTTTTCAATATAATCAAAACCATAATATGAGTATCATAATCATAAAAACATACGCGATGTATCCCAATCATAATAAAATACTGTGTGGAAAACTGTATCATACTACATCAATTCCAAAACAACTAAAACCATCCCCAGAATAAAAGCTAAGCTGTGGTGTGTGCGATGCTGTCACCCCGAGCTCTTCCCTTTGCTTGCGGAAGTACCTGAAACCAGAACTGAAACTGTAAGCACGAAGCTTAGTGAGCTCCCCCAAAATACCACATACCATACAATAACATTTAACACATATTGGGCCTTGCCCACTGCATCGGGCCGAATCCCGGAAACTGCATCGGACCGAAGTCCGGAACTAACTGCATCGGACCGAAGTCCGGAACTAACTGCATCGGACCGAAGTCCGGAACTAACTGGGACCTTGTCCCCTGCATCGGACCGAAGTCCGGAACTAACTGCATCGGACCGAAGTCCGGAACTAACTGCATCGGACCGAAGTCCGGAACTAACTGGGACCTTGTCCCCTGCATCGGACCGGAGTCCGGAACTAACTGACTGAACATATCATAGCATATCAACTAGCATGAACACATATACTGCATACTGCATCGAGCCGTAGCCCGGAACACATAACACGTAACACATAAAACATAGCACATAAATCCCGCCTGAGCCACGAAGGCATCAAACATACTAGCTGCTACATCAGACCGAAGTCCGGAAACTACTGCTAATTGGACGGGCCGGCATTGTGGCCTTAGACCTGTCCCTACTTGAAGGAAACTCACCTCGTAAGCTGGCTGCTGAGTGTGTGGCTCGGAAAGCTAACGGCTGCTGCTCCTGAATCTCCTCGGCTACAAGTCCATAAGCACACTCAATCAAATACTAAACACTGCACTTGGGGTAAAATGACTCTTTTACCCTTGGTCAAAGTCAACTCTCTTTGGGCTGACTCGCCGAGTTGGGCCACCCAACTCGCCGAGTCCTACTCTCACTTCTCAGTTCTACACGCTGCTACTCGTCGAGTGTGGCATCGACTCGACGAGTACCCTCTTGATCCAAGAACTCAGACAATCTTCATCCGACTCGCCGAGCCGTATGAACAAACTCGACGAGTTGTTCATGATCCTAAGGAGATTGCCCTGGACTCGCCGAGTTGTATGAACAACTCGCCGAGTCCCTCCATCACTGAGTCTACTCTCAACTCGCCGATTCCACTCTCTAACTCACTGGATTCACTCGACACTGACCAAAATGAAGGAATCGGGGACTCGCGACCCAACTCGCCGAGTCGTTCTTCCCGACTCGCCGAGTTGCCGCCATGCAACTGGTTTTTACTCGATTTTGTTTGAATCCAACACATACAATTGATAGATCTGAGTCCAATAAGCTGATTTACCACGTAAAGTTTCCAACTTTACGTGTACAACCTCAAGAGAAAGGGAAATAAGGCTAAAAGATGCACAAAATGGGGAGATCTATGATTAATATGCAAAGTAACTCCAAAAAGACAGTAGATCTGGGCTCTACAACACCCCATCACTCAGATCTAAAGATATCTCGACTTATTAAGGCATACATGCACACATAAGGCTTGGAACAAGCATCAACTAGCTCTTAGGAGAGCCCTAGTGGAAGTTTAAAGCATATAACAAGAGGGAACTCCGAAAATACCTCAAATAACTCAGACTCGCCCTTGGATCTTTGCACTCCAACTCTTCTCCTTGCTTCTTTCTTCTTCTCCTTCTTCACACCTTCACAAAATGGCACCAAAAACACTTATAAGCTCTCAAGGGAGGATTAGGGTTTTCTCACTGCGTTCACAGGGTGAGGGAGGCGAGAATGGGGTTATAAGGTGGTTTAAATAGTGGGCAACCCGGGGATTTAGGGTTTCACCCAGACGGATGGACTCGCCGAGTCCAGGATATGGACTCGCCGAGTCCCCGGCTCACGCGTGCTCACAGTCGCGACCCTACTCGGCGAGTCAGGCTATGAACTCGCCGAGTCCCTCTTGCAAAACTTACAACAATTACCAATGAACTAACATACCGGGAACGGCTCGTTACAATAGTCCATAAGGGTTTACGACCGTAAACCTAAAGGGAAATGGTCTTTGGACCGTAAACTCCTTAAAGGAGTGAAATGGTGCCCAAACCTCTTCCAAAGGCTTAACCATCAAGTAGAATTGCTTCTAGGGACTCATAAGCCTTCAAAACACCAAATGGTCAAAAGGGTATGAGAAGACGGAGCAGTCAAGACTCATCTTTTATTTTGAGTATTCTTTATGTTGTTATTACTATGAAAGAATACACTTGTAAGTAAAATTATACTAATAATGCAATAGATGACGTTGCTTGTTTACTACTTTGCATTGTTGTGATACTGTACATGACGTCCTCCGCCCCTGAATGTTTCCGCCTTTCCGGTTTTGGGGTGTGACAGGCTGGGAGAGGTTCTATTTATAGGGTGAAAACGGATGAACTTGGTGCCACATGTCACCATCTAGTGGCAAGACTTGGGGAGAAAGCAATGGCCAAGATTGTGCCACATCACCCATTTTCGCACAACACACTTCGACTTCTAAAATCCGTAACTTTCACATACGACCTTCGTTTTTGACGTTCTTTATATCCACGTGTAGGTAAAAATAAGATCTACAACTTTCATTTTGACTCCGTCGGCTAATTCTCGACCGATCGTAAATTTAACAGTACAAGTAGATTATACTGTTAAATGTCTGCGTAAAATTCATAACTTCTACATACGGACTCTGTTTTCGTCTGTCTTATTACTGTTGAGTTCCTACTAATGAGATATTCAATTCTCATTTAGGTCGCATAGGCCAAAAACCACTCGAACTAAAATTCGAGTTTCCGGACGTGCACTGCTATGCCAAATCTTAGAAAATTCATAACTTCCTCATACGAAGTCAGATTTGGGCGTTCTTTTTTTGTATGTTCTCGGTTTAACATATACTACAACTTTTATTTGGATCGACAAGGCTAAAAATTCATTTATCAAAAATTCACTATTTACGTCTTCCGGTGCCGTGCCGGTTTTGCCGTAAAACTTAGACGGGCCATAACTTCTTCGTTATAACTCAGATTTCGGCGTTCTTTATATGTACGGAACCCTTGAGACATATTATAAAGATTGGTTAAGATTATTTATTCTAAATAATCTTTTGTCAAAAAGTCGTTTTCGACCCCTATTATCTCTAAATTGACTAGCCCGGATCTACGGGCGTTACAATTATCTCCCCCTTAGGATGATTACGTCTCGGAATCATCAACAAAATAGGCTCACATGATGACTCCATATGACTCCGTATGTTATCTCTTCATCCTAAGTAATAACCGTAACATTGATGTTTCTTCGAACGGATATCTAACTCTAAGACTTCCTGATTGCAGGCGGTGCTCGATCTTGCAGTTGCTCCCTATCTCACGTTAGACTCCAAATTATGACCTTCAAGTTACAATCTCGATCCTTACTGGAGACTACTTCTTCTTCTTAACAGACTTAAGATAAGTTATTTTATTACTAAAATGGACCGACGTGTCATATTCTAAAGACTTATCATCGTATGTTCCCACACTTAGACCCAGGTCTCTTACAGTCTTCTGGAACAGACTATACATTTCTTCATGTTCTAATCACATCTTAAAAGGTAGCATTTCTAGCTACAAGCAACTATCGTGATACCTCTACAGATCGCTTTAATTATCTTTTATTTCAATCTTCCAGCTTAAGTCAGATGCTACATCAAACTTGGTGCTCTGAACTATTTATCATACTTATCGTAGTCGGACTCAATTTGATATGAACGCTAGGGTTAGTATAACAATCATCTTCTTAGTCATTACCGAAACAATGGTAACGATATTCTTGAATAAAACGGTACTAATTACTAGTTTCTTGGTAACCTTGTGACCTTGCCTGATCTAAGTGCGAGTCCTGTGCTTCCGGTAGTATAGGCCTCTACTACCATTCAAACCTACTCGTACTCGTCCTAAGTATTGTCTCGCAGTTTTCCCAAGTCACCATAAAATCACATGACAGCTCTACATCATACGATATTATGGCTACTGCAAAACGAAGGTTTTTATATTATTCCTTGAAATGATTACATAGGTGTTCAAGTTCACCCTAGACTATGCCTCTAATAGGCTACATCATATGATATTGTGGCTACTTCATAACTCGATCTTCGGATATGAAGTCCTCATCCTTGATTCCTCACATTGTCATCTGCTTCATCAAGGATCATCTGAAATGCTCTTGCCTTTGGTTTTGGCGGCATATTCGGCTTTGTAGCTTCTTCTTTCCTTGGGCAGTCTTGCTTGAAGTGTCCCTCTTCACCACACTTAAAGAGGAATTCTCTCTTGGTTGTGCATTCACTGGCGTAATGACCAGTCTTCCCGCATTTAAAGCAGGTCATCTCTTTAGAGCATTTCCCAATGTGCTTCTTTCTGCACTTGTCACACCATTGCGTTCCTTCTTCGAACTTCTTTGAACCAGTATTCGAGAATTTTCTCTTCTCGTCGGACCTTGAGGATCCTTCAAACTTTGTCTTCTCACCAACCTCCATCTTGCTGGCGACTCTTCCCTTGATCATATCTTCAACAGACTTGGCAGCCCAGATAGCTACCTCCAGAGTAGGTGCCTGACGTACTGGCACCGCATACTCCCATGGAAGTCCCTTTGCGTACTTGTCAATTTTTGTCAGCTCGTCCGGGACAAGGCGCAAAGAAAACTCCATCTTGTCCGTGAAGTTGTTGGTGTATTCATCGATGGTCATGCTTCCTTTCTTCAAGGTTAGGAATTGGTTCTCCTGCTCGAGCAGGTTTTGGGCTGAACAGTACTTACGTTTGAATTGCAACAAAAACTCTGCCCAAGTGAATTGCAGGGGCTCATTGGGGCTTAGAGTCTTCCCTACGGTATTCCACCAACGCACAGCGCCTCCTCAGAACTGACGCACTACAAAGGTGGTTTGCAGCTTGCCTCTGCAACCGTACGTCATAAAAGCTAACTCCATTTCTGAGATCCAATCCATGACTCCGATCGGGTCTTCCTTTCCAGTGAAAGTCGATGGCTTGCAAGTCAGAAAATCCTTGTACTTGCATCTGTTTCTCTCGACTACATCATCTTGGCCGTTTCTCCTATTAACTGGTGGATTAGCTTGGCCCACTGACCTACTGTAGTTTCCTTCCTCCGATTGTTCAGGAATCGGCTCCTGTTGCACAATGGGCACGGTGCCTTCGTCCCTATTCTCTTGCATCATCCGCCTCATTTCTTCCCTTTGTTCCGCTAACATAGCCCGCATCATGGCTTGTACTCCTGCCATGGTGATTGGTTCAGGTGTGACTTCTACTACGACTGGTATTTTCTGTATCACTGGGGGTTGATCTCGGTTCCCATTTGCATTCACGTTTCCGCTACGGGTCCTTGCAATCTTGATCTATACACCGAATAAGGTGAATATAGATCTTTATTTATGACTGACGTTTAAATCATCCTTATCTCTCCAAAACGTTTATATGCTAGTTCTAATATTGTAGTCGTACGTTTAGAATCCTAAACACATAAGGTTTCCAGATCCGGTCGACAACAGACCATAGATCCGAACAAATAACAGCATATCAGGCACAAAGCATTTAGCACATAATAGCATTTTAGGCATAATTCCTAAGATAAGCTAGTGCTCACATCTCACAATCATCGCTTACCATTCTAAGTTCTATAAATTCCTAGTTCGCTTAAACTAATGCTCTGATACCAACTGTGACATCCCCATTTTCAAGGCCAGAAAAGACCGATTTTGTTTATGCTTTATAAAAATCAGAGTGCCTCTTTTAATAAAAATGTTGTTGAATTTGTTCCCAGTAAAACATGATAAATACGTTATCAAAGCACTTCCGAAGAAAAGTATTTTTATTCATTTTAAAACATTTGGGATGTCATCGCCAATACATAAACATAAGCATAAACAAAACTTACATTCATTATCACTAGTGATTTATATCTCCTTAATCTCTCAATGTAATGTGACTTCATATTAACACCTGTGATATAAATAAACTGAGTGGGTCAGGTTGGGAAACCTGGTGAGTACATAGGGATTTCAATCCCACAATGTTATACCATATATATAGTTTAAAACTCACTAAATATACAATTTCACCATATACATAAAAAACTCTTATCCCACGCCGTCGATCCTCACAACGAGACTATCCATATTCTCGGACCTAAGATTAGCCGTTTTACCTAATCCATACTCCCAGATCAGAAATGAACGACTTTACCTAATCCATACTCTCGGACTAGGGACGAATGACTAATCCATAGTCTCGGATTAATGATGAATGATTATGCCTAATCCATGCTCTCGGACTAGGGACAATGACTATGTCTAATCCATGCTCCCAGATCAATGGCATATACTAAGGTTTTATTCTCTGAGTATAATTCACTCGTTCTTGTAAGAAAACACTACCCAATATTCCTCATAATTAATTTAGGTTTACTCTTTATCCTAAATCAGCATATATAATAAGGTATATTTTTTAACAACTATCTCAGGCAACATCAAATAATTTGCACATAAACATTTATTTAATACTTCAATCGATACTTGTATTAAAATCATGTTCATGAAAGGGACTATGCACTCACACATAAACTCTTTAACGTATATTTAATACTTTAATCATTATTGTATTAAAATCATGTTCATGAAAGGGACTATGCACTCACACATAAACTCATCAACAAATATTTAACCCTTTAACATATCTTTAATACTTTAATTAATACTTGTATTAAAATCATGTTCATGAAAGGGACTATGCACTCACACATAAACTCTTCAACAAATATTTAACTCTTTAACATATATTTAATACTTTAATTCATACTTGTATTAAAATCATGTTCATGAAAGGGACTACGCATTCACACATAAACTCTTCAACAAATATTTAACTCTTTAACATATATTTAATACTTTAATTAATACTTGTATTAAAATCATGTTCATGAAATTGACTATGCACTCACTTGAAAAGGTGGTGAATCCGAACTCAAACAACGCTTCGTTTCTTAAAAATAATTTCCTTCAACGAAACCTACTATTATTACCACTAGAGTTTTGTCTATTATTCGTCGAGACTAATTAATAGTCTAGCTATTATTACTATTATATAAGCGTTAAACAATACTTATATAACCCATAGTAATAGTCCAAGTACTTATTATAAGTTCCTAATAATGTTACTATAATTAAATAAATGATATATTAAAAATAGCGTAGGCGTAGCTCACTTACAACAGGTTTTATAGAAATCGGGCTTTGCTTGGAGCAACGTTCCCGAGCCGAAAAGCTCTTCTTCTCGGAGCCGTCGAGCACTCCGGGGCTTCCGCCTCGTGCTAGGGAGGCTCCCTAGGATTTTTCGGGCGGTTTCAGGGCTAGAGAGAGGTTCTAAAGAGAGAGTAAAGAGAAGAAATAATGGGAAAGGTGTGAAGAAAATGAGGGTGGGTGAAGTTCTATTTATAGGGTGAAAATGGCTGAACTTGGTGTCACATGTCACCATCTAGTGGCAAGACTTGGAGAGAAAGCAATGGCCAAGATTGTGCCACATCACCCATTTTCACACACCACGCTTCCGACTTCTAAAATCCGTAACTTTCACATACGACCTCTGTTTTTGACGTCTTTATAACCACGCGTAGGTAAAAATGAGATCTACAACTTTGATTTTGACTCTGTCGGCTAATTCTCAACCGATCTTAAATTTAACAGTACAAGGAGATTATACTGTTAAATGTCTGCGTAAAATTCATAACTTCTACATACGGACTCTGTTTTCGTCTGTCTTTTTACCGTTGAGTTCCTACTAATGAGATCTTCAATTCTCATTTAGGCTGCGTAGGCCAAAAACCGCTCGAACTAAAATTCAAGTTTCGGGCCGTGCACTGCTATGCCAAATTTTAGAAAATTCATAACTTCCTCATGCGAAGTCAGATTTGGGCGTTCTTTTTTTGTATGTTCTAGGTTTAACATATACTACAAATTTTATTTGGATCGATAAGGCTAAAAAGTCCTTTATCAAAAGTTCACTATTTACGTCTCCCGGTGTCGTGCCGGTTTTGCAGTAAAACTTCGACGGGCCATAACTTCTTCGTTATAACTCGGATTTCGGCGTTCTTTATATGTACGGAACCCTTGAGACATATTATAAGCATTGGCTAAGATTATTTATTATAAATAATCTTTTGTCGAAAAGTCGTTTTCGACCCCTATTATCTCTAAATTGACTAGCTCGGATTTACGGGCGTTACACTCTACAACCATCACAGTTTCATATATTCCATTACAAGGCAATGCTTCAAAATAGAAAAAACCATTAAGATAAGCATTAGTAGAACTCTTTTCATTATGAAATGAATATCTAAAACCTTGTCTATACAAACCATGAATTGAAATGATGTTTCTTTCCATATCTTGCGAATAACAACAATTATTTAAAGCTAATCCTAATCCACTACTGAGCACTAAAGACTAAATTCCAATCTTGGTGACAGGCGACGATCTTTTGTTCCCCATGATCAAATTTATCTTCCCATGCTCCACATCTCTATTTATTCTAAGTCCCTGCAAATCAGAACAAATGTGAAAACAACATCCTGTATCAAGTACCCAAGAAATAGCATGTGATGAATCATTAGATTTAATAGTGTAAGTACGTGTGTAGGACGTCTTGATCTTTCCATCATTGATATCTTGCAGATATTTCGGGCAACTTCGTTTCCAATGTCCTATTTCATAACAGTAGTGGCACTCTTCCTCCTTAGGGTTGGAGTTGGATTTAGCAGAACCAACCTTGGTTCCACTAGAAGAAGAGTCATTTTGGGACTTTCCCTTATAGTGGCTCTTTGAGGGGTCCTTCCTCTTCTTACCCTTCCCTTGCCTAATTGCCAGGACTGGGGCAGCAATAGGAGTTGGAGATGATGCAATAGATTTATCTTTGAGGTTGCTCTCAGTAGTCCTCAACAATCCTTGAAGCTTGCTCAAGGTGACCTCCTCCTTGTTCATGTGGTAGGTCATGCGGAATTGGTTGTAGCAGGGAGGCAAGGAGTGAAGGATCATGTCAATTGCCATATCTTTATCAAAGTTCACATTTAACTTTAGCAGGCGATCGCCATATCTCTGCATATTTTGCAGATGAGCAGTAATGGACTCTCCATTACCCATTTTGGCAGTGATGATCTCGTACCTTTCTTGCCTAGCGCTCTAGTGGTACCGGTCCAACAGATCTTGATGCATCTCATAGGGATACATGTCCTCATAGGACTTCTGGGTTTCTGTAGTCATAGCCGCCAGCATGATTCAATGGACTTTCGTAACATCACGCTCATGGGACTCAAAGGCCGCAATCTCTTCAGCAGAGGCAGTGTTAATGTTAATTTTCTTCAGCTTCTCATCGAGGACATACTCTTTGTCCTCGTAACGAGTGACCATTCGGATGTCGCGGATCCAATCATTGAAATTGGACCCGTCAAAGGTCACTCTCCCACACAAGTTCATGAGTGAGAACAAGCTGGAGGAATTTGAGCCGAAAGCGTTTTTGTTGATGTTCAACATCTGAAAAGGAAAAAGACCAAAGTTTGATTAGAAACGAATCCCCAATTTAACACCCAAATGAGAAATTAGGGCTAGGATCCAACAACATTATTTACAAATTAGAATAGGGATGTCGTAATCTAACAAGTAAATAATTTGAAGGTAAGTGAATGGCGATTCACTAATTTTCCACCATGAAAAACAAATTCAAGCTAAGTTTTAAATATATTGAAAACTCCTAGATCTTTTGATATTCATTGAACTTTTTCAATGGCATGTTTAAATCTCGATATGCCCCTCAAGTTTGTGACTGAGATGCCGAGGATCACAAAGTGGGTGTGAATAACCATGCAAATGTATATGGTGCCCTCAATGTTATAGTCACCTATTTGACGTGCCGGTTAACCACACACGCTCCATCGAACTATGACAAACATTGAGTCACCTTTTGCCACCTTTTCTTAGAGACGAATTAGTGTGCCGGTTAACCACACATGCTCCATTAACGTCTTTGCAAGGGTACAAAGTGTAATTTCATGGAATTGCATCAATTCACTTTTGCCTAAAGTAACTAAGATTGAGAATTTTGTAAAAAAATATTTAGTTACTTTATAAATTCATTATACTTTTAATGAGGAAAGTTTTGCCCTATCCTACCCGTTCGGTTAACGACCCTCCACCAATCAAGGAAGCAGTGGGTGAGAGTGGACACCCATTAAACGACCATTTTATAGGACAAAACCTTACACCCTTTATAGATCGGTTTTGTGAATGAGGCCTACTAACGGTAAGACGAGCATTTAAGTTATATATATATATATATATATATATATATATATATATATATATATATATATATATATATATATATATATATATATATATATATATATCTTATAATATTATAAAGTATAAGGTTGAATTTTAAACTTGTAAAATTCTAGGGTTTGAAATTTAAATAGTTTAAATTAAGCTTTTAATCAAAAATTTAAATTTCAAAATTGAGGGCAAGTTTTGAACTTTTCAAAGCACATAGGATCAAACAGCAAATAATTTAAATTAAACATTTAATTTAATGAGTATCTAGATTTGATCTATTCTATTTTAATCACAAGATAATTCATCAAATAAATCAAATAATCAAATTTTATCACATAAGGAATTTATTATTCAATTAAATGGTAATTATCTTTTGTTTTTGTAAGGATAATCATATACTAACATAAAATTAAGATTTTATTAGTAAAAATTAATTTTGGAATTTATCCTTCAGCAAAACAGCAAGAAATCCCGGTTTTCCCTCTGTCTGACTCCCGACTCGCCGAGTCACTAAATGGACTCGCCGATTTGGGCCGACTCGCTGAGTTTAGCTAGTGACTCGCCGAGTCAGGTCGGGCAGAGGGCAGAAAAACGTTTTTCTGAAAGGATGAACATACAAGGCATCAATACAATAGATACCAATCAAGACTCTGATACCACTAATGAGTTTGAACCAAAAGAACATCATATGATCTCATGCAAACCCCAATTCTTGGATGTAGGTTTCTCTATTGTACATGTAATTCATCCAAGACTTATAAACCCTAGATCTAACATAAATATTTCGAAATTAACATAAGAAATCAGATCTAGACGATTACCTCTTCTACAATGGCTTGAATCTTCTTGTCTTGGAGCTTAGAGTCACAAATGTCACACCTCTAATGGCTTACAAAAACCACAAGAAATAGGATGATAATTGAGAGAGAGGGGACGGGCACAATTTTGGCTATGAAGACTCTTAGGGTCTTATTTATATTTGTGCTGCTAGGGTTTCAGTCAAAACCCTAATAGACAGCTTAGGCCTTAAGCAATCCAAGGAAGTTTTTGGAATAGGGCCTCTTTGGCCGAAATTAGGATGGACACATCCCTAATTTCGTCCAAGCCTAGTCCATAAGCCTTCTCAGCTCAATATTCAATTATCATACATTTGACAGTTTAAGTCCCCTTTATTTAATTAATGTCTTTTAGCCACATAATTAATTCTTAATTAATTCTTGTCTAATATTAATTAAACTATATGATTTCTCCTTTAATATATTATTCATATAATATGTTAATAAACCATAATAACCTCTCACTTGATAATTCATCATATCGTGTTGCTTTGGTGAAGGCAACCCAAAAGAACTATGCACAACCGGGTCAAGTACTTACCAAATAGAGTTACGGGCTTGGACACTAATCCAACAAATATTTCCTTTATGATTTGTGCATTTCCTATAATTCTTGGTTATGAGTTTTGTTGCAATTCACAAGTGCATATTTGTACAAAGGACTTTAGTTTTTTCTTTTTCATTTGGTGATGAAATATTCTTTCAGAATGGCTTGAAGAAGGAATCAATGATTGATCATACAAGAGAATGACTTGCAATTAAGTTCAATAACAACTTACATTGGAGAAGATGAAGTGTAAATAAGTTGAAAATTTGGACCGTTGAAGAAGATTAAGTGTATTTGTTCAATAATTGAATATTTGAGAATGCTATTCTTAAGAATTTTATTCATTTTGATGACATTCTGTCAGAATATGTCCAATTATATTAAAATGTATAAGTCTATAAGAATATTTATGAATTTGTAATAAATATATATTAGAATGTTGTTATTATTCAATTTTTGGTTCAAGAATTCGATTATTCTTCATTAATATTCAATCAGACTAACACTCTAACAAAACATCAATCTCACATAATAACATTTCTATCAGAATTAAAATTGAATTAATTAAAAAAATCAGAATTCAAAATTAAGATAATAAAAAATCCCTTAAAAAACCGATTTTTTTTTTAATTTGTGTTTCTTAATTTGAAGGTAATGGAAATGTACATTTTTACATTTTTTTTTAATTAAATGGCATTATTCTTATTTTTTTAATTTAATAATTTGGATAAATGTCTTTCTTAAAATAACTAAAATGATTGGTCCACAATCATTTATATATATATATATATATATATATATATATATATATATATATATATATATATATATATATATATATATATATATATATATATATATATATATAAGGTTCATATGAGACCATTATATTTTGTAAGACGGAGAGACGCAATCCTAACCACTCATTTTGTAGATAAAAAAACATTTCTAAAATTCAAAATAAATGAAAATTTTCGAATTTTTTTTAAATATTATTTTTGTCACTTTTTTTTACAAAAAAAAGTAATAAATAAATAAATAGATTACCATTTTTTTTTGAAATATCTACAAAATATTCTAGTAGAATATTAAAATATTTTACATATCTAACAAATCTACGAATACTAGAATACTCTAACATTCTAAAAATCACATTAAAATATTTATAGTGTAATATTCTATTACAATATTTCACGTATTTTTAAAACAAAACGGTAATTTTTTTATATCATTTTAGGTAAAGAAAATGATGAAAATAATAATTAAAAAAAGAATTTTTGTATTTTTTCTTTTATTTTGCATTTTAAAATTATTTTTAGATTACGTCTCACGATTTCTCAAAATTAACATGGTCTCAAATGAACATAAATATATATATATATATATATATATATATATATATATATATATATATATATATATATATATATATATATATATATATATAGACACACACACACACATAGAGAGAGTCAAGATCAAATAAGAAGTTAAATTTTGATAGGAAGATAAGAAGTTTTTTTCTACATATTTTTTTAGCGAACGAACAAAATGAATCATTCGATGATTCATTTGTAAGATAATTCACAAGAAAAAATTTTCAAAAAAACATATTTATGATCCATTTTTAAGTAAATTAACAAAAAATTACTATTATGACAATTTTAGTGAATAACAACAAACTCATTGTTTAAATGAATCATCGAGATATTTTTTTGAGAATTTTGTTAGAATATGTTTGTATTCAGATTTATAAAATGAAATTCTAGCCGAATAATTCTTTCAGAATTTTAATCGATTCTGACATATACATTCATGTTTTAGCATAATTTTATTACAACCCTTTTAAAATTTATAAAATATTTATGAGCAGATATTGCTCATCCAAATATATGGGGAATTCACATGAACATTTTATACTCAGACAAAATCTTTATTCTGATTATTTCACCCATCACACAAACCTTACTTTTGATTAAGAACATTACTTCTGTAAGAATTTTAAACAGACAACAACTAATATTCCATAAGAATGCTTTTGACAAATTAAGAAAAATTCTATCAGAATGACTGCATTCCACTTCAAATTTTCAAAAAAAAAAACAACTAAAAAAATTTAAATTTAAGTTATAATGCTTCACGGTCAATCTTGATTCTAGAAACTAAATTACGATTTCATGCTCTGGATAAAGGGTTTTTCTAGCAACCAGTATCATTTAATTTTATGTATTTCTCTTTTTTATTTAAAGCAATTAAATAAGTAAATCAATTTCTTAAAATTCCCAAAACTATTGGCTCACATTAAACCCTTCATTCATACAATATATAACATCCATACTATAACCTAGTTATAATGCTTCATGGTCAATCTTACTTCTGGAAAATAAATTACGATTTCATGCTTTGAATAAAGGGTTTTTCTAGCAACCAATTTATGTATTTTTCTTTTTTATTTAATGCAATTAAATAAGTAAATCAATTTCTTAAAATAACCAAAACTATTGGCTCACAATAAACCCTACATCCATACAATATATAACATCCATACTATAACGTAACCCTGTATATATATATATATATATATATATATATATATATATATATACATACACACACACATAGAGAGAGAGAGAGAGAGAGTAAAGTTCTATTATCACTAACTATTTTAAGATTATTGGGATCAAATTTTCTAAAATTAAACTAAAAATGTGAACCATTAAAATTAGATCTATTGTGCAGGAAATCATATACTAACAACATCGGCATTCTAAAACCTAGCCACCAATTGTTCATTTCATTTTTATCTATGCTACACGCCTTCACCTGTTGTTGTTAGATACCAACACCCACCACCGTCAAACTATACATCATTATGTGTAACACCTAGTTCTTGGTATGTATTTAATTAAAATTTTATACATTTTTTTGTAGAAACTCGACGAGTTGGAGGCCCCAAACTTGTCGAGTAGGAATGGATTCGGACGCGGGTTGAGAAGTCTACTCGACGAGTTGAGAGCCTCAACTCGATGAGTAGGACTGGCATAATGAAACCCTAATTTCCGGGGTTTTGCACCCTATTTAAACGCATTAACCTTCATAGGTTGGCCTCATTTACAGCCTCCAAGTCACAAACACTAAATCTCGAAACCCTAACGCCTTGTATAAACTTGTGAGTCATTTTTTAGAGAAAACTCGTTTATTTGAAGCTTGTGGAAGAAGGAGAAGCGTGAGGGCCCCAGAGAAAGCTTTTAGATCTAGAAACTTCACTCAATTTGCAACATTTTCTAGTAAGCAAGTCTCAAACTTGCTTAATGATTTCTTAGATCTCTTCATCTTCACCTTTATTGGGTTTTGGTCCAAGTAGCATGGTCCTTGGGAAATAGACGTCCCAAGTAAGTATACTTCCAGATCTAAGACCTTGAAGGGATTTCATGGCATAAAGGTGCAAAATTTATGGCCATTGAAGCCCCATGCAAGCTTTAGGATGTCATTTTGGTCTTTTAAGCTCCAAAATGCCATTCATGGAGAGCAAATCAGAGACTTTACGTGTTCATGTGGTGTCTAGGGTCTAGATATTAGTTTGTATGCTTTAGCTTGAAGTATCAATGGCTTTTCGATCCAGATCTTAGTCTTAAAGAGTTAGGGTTTGAGCTAAATCCATTAAGGAAGGGTATTAACGGGTAAAGTTGGAAACTTTACCCTTAAAAGGACATTTTCAGTACGTATATGAAGTATGGAGCTTCGATCTGAAGGATAGGAGCTTAATCCATTAAGAAAGCTTAACAGTCTGAAGAACTCGACGAGTTCATAAAAGAACTCCACGAGTTGGGTCCAAATGCCCTAACCCTGTAGAATGAAAGACTCGACGATTTCAGGATGGACTCGACGGGTGGAGATGGAGAGTCCTGATTCTGTTGATAGGAGAAACTCGACTAGTTCGTGAAGAACTCGATAATTTGGATCATGATTTCTTGGTTTTCTGATTGATGGAACTCGGCGAGTTGAGCCAACCCAGATTGTTGACTTCGACCAAGGGTAAAATGGTCATTTTACCCTAAGAAGGATTATTGGATTTTGACTAAGTGTTATGGTGATAATGATCGTCGGGGAGTCGTTGAAGTAGCCGTTAGAGATTCCTTACTGTGAAATTTTGCATTCAGCTTTGCGAGGTGAGTTTCTTCCTGTAGGAACGATTCGAAGGCACCAATGTCAGCCCGTTTATGTATGTTAGCATATGTCGGGCTAAGGTCCAATGTCGGGCAAGCCCGATGTAGTTTTATATGTTTCCGGATTTTGGTCCGATGCCGGGGATAGAACGAGGAATGTTTGTATGCTTGATGTCTTCGTAATTCTTGCATGTGTTGTTTTTATATGTTTCCGGACTTCAGTCTGATGTCGGGGAAAGCCTGAGGAATGCTTATATGCTTTTGGATTTTGGTCCGATTTCGGGTGGGGCCCGAGGAATGTTTATATGTTTATGTTATGTGATTATTTATGTGTATTTGTTGATATGGTTATATGTATACCGAGCTTTGCTCGATGTCGGGCGGGGCCCGATGCCGGGCGGAGCCCGATGTAGCGGGAAAGGCCCATGTTATGTTATTATGTGATTATGTGTATAGTATGTGTTAGTTTAAGGAGACTCCCTAAGCTTCATGCTTAAAGTTTTCAGTTTTGGTTTCAGGTACTTTCGGTAGCAAGGGGAAGAGCTCAGGATTACTGCAGTGCACACACCGATCGTGACCATGCCGGAGGGCGTCGATAACTTCGTGGTTTACTGTGACGCCTCGATCACGGGCATGAGTGCAGTGTTGATGCAGCAGGGTCACGTGATAGCATACTCTTCGAGACAGTTAAAGCCTCACGAGGTGAACTACCCGACACACGATTTGGAGCTGGAGGTTGTAGTTTTCATCCTCATGATTTGGCGACACTACCTCTGTGGGGTTCGTTGTACCATTTACACAGACCACAAGAGCTTGAGGTACTTCATGAAAGGGTTTTGAGCATCCTAACAACCTTAAGGTGCACATACAACCCTAAATGCTTTGTATCTATGTTTTCTCTAATTATACATGCAAAATGAATTTCCAAAGCATTGTCCTAATTAGCATACAAACATGGGTACTTGTATAACAAAAAACTAGTTAGAATACATACATTTTCTTGTAGCTTGATTCCTTGGCCCTTTAAGAGCCTAGCACCCCAAATGGGATGCCTCAAATGCTTCACACAACACCACCAATAATGGAGGACTTTGAGAGAGAATACTTTCATTTAAAAATCGGTTATAGCTTCCAAGAACACTAGGGTGCGATTTTAGGAGCCATGGGGTCTCTTATATAGTGTGGAGAAACTAGGGTTACACCATGTAAAACCTAATGTGGATGACCTTCCATATTCCTTATGCTTCATGGGTTTAAACCCCCATGGATCATCCATGGGTTGTGACATTAGTTTACCCCAACTTAAAGAACTATGGATCATTGGCCCACATTATAAGAATCAATGATTTATACAATCAATCCCCATATATTTAATTAGTCTCTTTTGATCTCAAAATTAATTCTAAGTTAATTCTTGATCAATACTAATTAAATTATATGATTTCATATTAATATATTAAAACTTATAATATATTAATAAATCATAAATTACCTCTTCTCAAATGTCCATCCTTCAGATTGTTCTGGTGTCATGCAACCCAAATGGACCATGCTACTCTCGGGTCAAGTACATACCAATTATAGTTATGGACTTAGACACCTTATGCAACACTTCATGGATCGGCCGAATGTAAACATGAAGCAGCGTTGGTGGTTAGATATGGTGAAAGATTTTGATTGTGAGATCCTTTATCACCCGGGCAAGGCCAATATGGTGGCCGATGCTCTTAGATGCAAGGCAGTGGTGGCTCTGATTTGAGATGTATGTCTGAGGATGATAGTGATTATTCCGGATTTGGAATGGATTCAGGAGGCGCAGGTCGAGGGTATGAAGGAAGAGCGCCAGAACTACAAGCGGATTGTAGGCCAGGTGGCCTCATTTGATTATGACAACCGCAGGTTGTTGACCCTGCATAGGAGGGTATGGGTTCTATACTGGGGCGGTGTACGACAGGTTCTGATGGATGAGGCCCAAAAGTCGATGTTCTCCATCCATCCCGGGGTGACGAAGATGTATCAGGACCTTCGCCCTGACTACTGGTGGCCCTGCATGATGCGATACATAGCTTGGTATGTGGAATGGTGCTTGACTTGCAGGAAAGTAAAGGCCGAATACTAGCGACCTCACGACAAGATGCAACCATTAGATATTCCCGTGTGGAAATAAGAAGATATCACGATGGATTTCATTATGAAGCTTCCTAGGACCGCACGTGGAGTAGATTCGATTTGGGTCATCGTAGATCGGTTGACCAAGAGTGCTCATTTCATCTTGACCCAGGAGAATATATCGGCTGAGAAGCTAGCTGAGATCTATGTACGCGAGGTGGTGGCACGTCATGGAGTGCCGGTTTCGGTTGTGTCAGATTGTGATGTTCGTTTCATTTCCAGATTTTGGAAGCGATTCCATGACGAGATGCGTACTCCTCTTCACTTTAGTATCGCTTTCCACCCTCAGACTGACGTGCAGAGTGAGAGGAAGATTCAGACTCTAGAGGACATGTTGCGTGCGTGTGTATTGGATTTTAGAGGCAGTTGGGATACGTATCTTCCGTTAGCAGAATTTTCATATAACTGGGGCGAGGTCGGTCAGAGAGTCATGAGGAGTACTGAGGTAGTACTCAAGACCACTGAGAAGCTTCAGCAGGTCCGAAGCAGGCTTCAGACTGCTCAGATTCGGCAGAAAAGTTATGCAGAAAAACTCCGTTCAGACTTGGAGTTCCAGGTAGGCGACATGGTCCTCCTGAAGGTGTCACCTTGGAAAGGTATCATCCGGTTTAGGAAGCAGGGAAAACTGGGCCCCAGGTACATCGGTTCGTTCATGGTCTTGGCTCAGGTGGGCTGAGTTTCTTATTGTTTGGATCTTCCAGCAAAGCTCAACAAGATCCATAACACTTTTCATGTCTCCTAGCTACGGAAGTGCTTGGTGGAGGACTCCACAGTTGTTTCTTTAGAGGATATCTAGGTTGATGATGGACTGAACTACATCGTGAGACCCATAGCCATTCTCTACAGGAAGACAAAGGAACTGAGGAGCACGAGGGTAGAGCTGGTGAAGATGTCATGGCAACACCGCAAGGGCTTGGAGTGGACTTCGGATCCCGAGGAGGAGATGAGGGAGCACTACCCAGAGTTATTTGACGCAGAAGACTTCGAGGACGAAGTCTAAGATAAGCGGGGGAGAATTGTAACGCATAGTTCCTGGTGTGTATTTAATTAAAAATTTATACGTTCTTATATAGACACTTGACGAGTTGGAGACCCGAAACTCATCGAGTAGGAATGGATTCGGATGCGGGTTGGGAAGTCTACTCGACAAGTAGGACTGGCAGAATGAAACCCTAATTTTCAGTTTTTTTCACCCTATTTAAATGCATTAACCTCCATAGGTTGGCCTCATTTACAACCTCCAAGTCCCAAACCTTAAATCTTGAAACCCGAATGCATTGTGTGAACTTGTGAGTCATTTTTTAGAGAAAACTTGTGTATTTGAAGCTTGTGGAAGAAGGAGAAGCGTGAGGGCCCTAGAGAAAGCTTTTAGATCCAAAAACTTCACTCCATTTGCAACATTTTCTGGTAAGCAAGTCTCAAACTTGCTTAATGATTTCTTAGATCTCTTTATTTTCACCTTTATTGGGTTTTGGTCCAAGTAGCATGGTCCTTGGGAAATAGACATCCCAAGTGAGTATACTTCCAGATCTAGGACCTTGAAGGGCTTTCATTGCTAAAAGGTGCAAAATTTATGGCTACTGAAGCCTTACGCAAGCTTTAGGGTGTCATTTTGGCCTTTTAAGCTCCAAAAGGCCATGTATGGATAGCAAATCAGAGACTTTATATGTTCATGTGGTGTCTAGGGTCTAGATCTCAGTTTGTATTCTTTAGCTTGAAGTATCAATGGCTTTTGGATCAAGATCTAGGTCTTAAAGAGTTAGTGTTTGAGCTAAATCCATCAAGGAAGGGTATTAACGGGTAAAGTTGGAAACTTTACCCTTAAAAGAACATTTTCAGTATGTATATGAATTATGGAGCTTAGATCTGAAGGGTAGGAGCTTAATCCATTAAGAAAGCTTAACAGACTGAAGAACTCAACGAGTTCATAAAGGAAATCGACGAGTTGGGTCGAAATGCCCTGACCCTGTAGAAGGAAAGACTCGACGAGTTTAGGACAGACTCGACGAGTGGAGATGGAGAGTCCTGATTCTGTTGATAGGAGAAACTCCACTAGTTTGTGAACAACTCGAAGAGTTGGATCGCGATTTCATGGTTTTCTGATTGATGGAACTCGGCGAGTTGAGTCAACCCAGAATGTTAACTTTGACTAGAATGTTGACTTTGACCAGGGGTAAAATGGTTACCCTAAGAAGGATTATTGGATTTTGACTAAGTGCTATTGTGATAATGATAGTCAAGGAGCCATTGGAGCAGCCGTTAGAGATTCCTTACCGTGAGATTATGCATTCAACTTTGCGGGGTGAGTTTCCTCCTGTAGGAACGGGTCGAAGGCACCAATGCCGCCCCGTTTATGTATGTTAGCATATGTCGGGCAAGCCCGGTGTAGGTTTGTATGTTTCCAGACTTCGGTCCAATGCCGGGGAAAGCCTAAGGAATGTTTGTATGCTTGATGTCTTCGTGATTCTTGCATGTTCTTGTTTTATATGTTTCCGAACTTCGGTCTAATGCCGGGGAAAGCCCGAAGAATGTTTATATGCTTCCGGATTTCAGTTCGATGTCAGGCGGGGCCCGGGGAATGTTTATATGTTTATGTTATATGATTATTTATGTGTATTTGTTGATATGTTTATATGTATACTGAGCTTTTCTTGATGTCGGGCGGGGCCCGATGTCGGACTAGTCCGATGTCGGGCGGGGCCCGATGTAGCGGGCAAGGCCCATGTTATGTTATTATGTGATTATGTGTATGGTATGTGGTAGTTTGGGGAGACTCACTAAGCTTTGTGCTTACAGTTTTCAGTTTTGGTTTCAGGTACTTCCAGTAGCAAGGGGAAGAGCTCGGATCGACTGCATTGCACACACTATTATTTTAGCCTAGATGTTTTACTCTGGTATTTTGATATGGGTTTATGATGAGATACTTGATTTGATACTTTGACTTATGTTTTTGTATGAACTTATTTTGATAGATACGGTTATTTTAATACTTTAAAATGAAATGTTTGGTCCGTATTTTTGGGATGTTTCATTATGCTTTCCCTGGCTTCCACTTTTTCTCCTCTGAAAATCAGTGTCACTACCTTCGCCAAACAACCCCAAGCTTATTTCATGACGTCCTCCCATTGACAGGGACCGTTGATTCATACACCTTTTTTCTTATCTTCATCTCATTATCGATAGTCCACGATCGATACCTTTGTTATTATTTGTGTCAATGTGTTCATGTCTTCATCTGCAATTGCAATTCATGTATTCATAAAAATAGGCTTGTTATTGTGATATCTATGTCTATATACATGAAATTTCTTGATCTCATCAACAGTAAGAGGTGCATGACGTTGTTCATCCTGTCCCATGAGAGTTGTAGCAACATCTCTCAAAGTTTTTCTCACAGAAACATGTAGATCTTCTTTAACGGATCTCCAGATAGCTTCACCTTTTTCTTTACCAAGTAAGAACCTTTCCATTATTACTTTACATTGATCATACTCTTCAACAACTAGCAATGGGGCACGAGAAAGGCAACCCACACTATTTGCTATTTGCATTGAATACATTTGTTGAGAATTAGCAGTAACCATTGAATCTCATATATAAGAGCAAAAGCGGTATATAGAAGAACTTTTATCCTGAACACAAAAATGATCAAAATGCCAAGGTAATTTCGAATCAACTATAATTTGTTCTTATGGATTCAAAGGAAAACCACTCAAGCTTTGATACCAATTGTGAGTACAAGAATCAATGTGCAAGGACAATGTTTGAAAACTCAAACCTTGAGTTAATCTAAAGATCGATGTCTGTTCTTAATTGATGTTCCGGTCAAGTCTAGTAAAACCAGTCGAGACTTGAAGTAAATATTCAACAAAGTACACAAGTCTTTAATGAAGAAACTATGAGTATGATAAATGTAAAGAAAACAATTGAACAAAAATAATGTAGAGAAGGTTTTAACATGAGAGTTAAGTGAAAGAGAGTTAAGGGAAATATTTGCAATCTTTGGAGGAACAATCTTTATCATTCATGTCATTAAAAACACTCGTTATATAGGAAAAGGAGATTGTAACATTCCGTTTGAAATTGAGGGGTTGTTTGATATGGTGTGTAACTGGGTCCAAAGAGCGATTGGGTCCAATAAAAACCAATTGGCATGTTTGATAGGGATTATAAAGCAAGGGAATCGGTTTAATATGTTGACTCGGTCCAACAATTTGTCAAAACTCAGTCCTTGCATCCATTCGATGGACCGGGAACAAAAAAAACAATACCCAATCCCACATTTCCCTATTGATTTCGCACGACTGCTTCTGATATCATCTCCCTCCCACCGATTTTTTTCCCTCAACGACGCAACAGCAACAGGCGATCAAGAGTAGGAGCCGAAACATTGGTAATAATTTATTCCTTCCTTCTCATTCCAGATTTTTTCATTAAATGGTCTGTTTAATTGCTCTTTGGTGAATTGCATATATTCAATTTCATCTCTTCCTCCTAATCGTGAAAAGTGGACCAAGTATATCAGGGGAGATCAAAAACTAGATTTATGATTTTTTGGATGTTAGTATTAAATTAGGAGGATATAGTTGGACTCCTACATTGTATTTTTTGTGAAAGAGAAGTCATCAAGGGTGATGGGTGATTGTTAAAGTTTCTTCTACAAGTAATATTATCATGCAAGATACTTCAGATTAAAAATAAAAAATTATAGGGCAAATTCATGAATAACAAATTATATTTGTGTCTAAAACAAGAATTCTCTATTTTATTAAGTAAATACAAATACTCAATGATGATACACTTGGTTACTTTGGCTGATCGAAAGTCCAACTAAAATACAAGAATAAAAAACGATTTACCATAGCGGACATATTTGTGCGTATATTGGTGTATACATGTGTATATATTTGTGTATATATTTATGTAACATTTTTAGCATTTATTTATTCCTTAGACATGGCGGAAAAGAGAAGTAGAGCTAGTTGGTCTTCGGATTTTGTGAACAAAACTTTTCTTGATGCATGTATAAAAGAATTAACAAGTAAAGGTCGGGAGGGTAGTGGATTTTAAATGATGTATGTTTTATTTAGATTTAATGTGAGAGTTTGTATCTGTATAATTATTTTATCTAGCACAACATAAGGGTAATACGGTCATTTTGCATCATTCACCAGAGTCAGTTAGATAAATAAACAAACAACATAAACTTAGTCAGATGTGGACACAGTCAGAACTTTTAACCCAGTCAGCTCTAACCCAGTTAACAATTATCAAACGACCCCTAAGTAATAAAATAATAAACCCTGAACCCCAAGATGTAAATTTATATTTTGTATTATTTTGTACTAGCCCTAAAATCCATAATATTTAGCGGGGTGTTGGTTTCGGGGAGCCAAATGATATAATTTGGATTTTCGGGCGTTAAAGTGTAATTATAGGATTTATTTTGTAAAGATTTTCAGAAGTCAGGGGTGTTTGGTAAAATATTGTACTTAAATTGAAGGGATTTTGGAATGCTGAGGGCTGAATGGTAAATTATGTACTTTAGTTGAAAATATTTTGTAGAGGAGTGGCTATTTGGTTAAATTTGGATTTAATTTAAAAGAAAAAGGAGAATGAGGGGCTGAAAGTTTAAATATGCTCTAGTGTTTGAAATTGGATGGGACTGATAACCTGTCACCCATGCGTCCCGTAATACCTTGAAACCGACATCGTGTTAAGCAGGGATGGTCGGGAAACGAAGTTGCGGGTGTTGTTGCCACTTCTGTGAAGACGAAGCTAGCACCGGTCGCGTCTCTTCTCCGCCACCTTTTCTCCCACTGTTGCTTCGCCGCCGCCTCCCTAGCGGCTGTTCCACCCGCTAACATCTACTGTTGCTAGCACTCCTGTTGCCGCTGTTCGAGCCATTGTCATCGCCATATGCCACCAGGTGGGTGGTTTTGTTCAGATTCTGAGCTAAGGCGGGTGTGTGTGCTTCTGCTACTAGTGTGCATGCCATACGTGTGTTTGCTTGGCCAGACTTCACAAGAAAAGCCACCAGCACCAGCACCATGAGGAGGTGGCTATCACCTCCGACCACCGCCTGCCTCCACAAGGGTGGCTGAGTGTGTGTGTGTGTGTGCACGTTCCTTTTTGGACATTATGATGTATGTGCATTGGTTGTAGGATTTCGACTCGAAACCCACCACCACCACCAACCGCCGTGCTGGGTGGCGGTGTGCATTGTATGTGATTGGATTTCTATTTGAGATGCTTGGACATATTTAGTCTAAAATTATAACCACCACCATGAGGTGGTGGCCGCCGTCGTGAGTCGATGTTGACCACCACTACCCGAGGTGGTAGTGGGTGGTGCCCGACTTAATTAACATTAATTAACCTAAAAATTTAACCATTTGTCTAATTGGCACGCAATTAGGTTGGAAGCCTAATTAGGGTTTAGAAAACCGTAATTTTGGATATGTTAGTTTCGAATTGTCGAGACCCGTGTTTTGGACCATTGGATTGATGTTATGACTTATGCCCGATTATGTTGTATGTTTGGCCTAGTAGTATGATGGACTTAATGGATTAAGTCCTTAATGGGCTAAGTAAGAACACTTAACCCTAATCTTCATTTTATGTGAAAAAACCCCAATTGGGTTTGGGTTCTTGTTGGTCCATTTTTGGGAAAAAGTTGTTGTAGGCCTTTGTGGGCCACTTGGGAATAGGTTTATAGACTAAGGAAATTATTGGGATTTAGGATAAGGCTCATTGGAAAGGCTTGGGCCCAATTTGGAAAATTAGGCCATAGGTGGGACATAATTGGGCCTTGATGATTATGAGACATTGGACCATCGGAATGCCAAGTGTTTAGACTAGAATAAATGGTTGGGTCTTAAGGTAAGACCATGTAGAGGTTTGGGCCCAATTTGGAAAATTAGGCCATATGTTGGGCCTTGGTTGATTATTTGACTTTTGGGCCTTTAGAGTGTGAATTTAGGCCTTGGTTTTGAACCAAGCTAGGTTAGGGGTAAAATGGTCCATTTACCCCATGTGTGGATTTATGGTTATGCATTGAAACCCAAATGTTTAATTGGGTTTTGTCTTGATGATTGACAATACGAGGATTGGTCAGCCAACAGTTAGGGATATATTCGCGGGACTTCGGCAGTGTGAGGTGAGTCTCCTCACCATACCAATGGGTCGAAGGCACCAATGCTGACCCATTTATCTAGTTGTGATGATTATTGCGGATATGCTATCGATACATTATGTATTTATGTGAAGACCATGCGGGGGTTCCCATGGCAATTAGTTATATGTGGTATGCTAGTTGATTGTGTGGTATGTGGTATGCTAGTTGTCTTTGTGATACTTGCATGGAAGATCTCGGGGGGTTCCCAAGGCAATTGGATATAAGACCATGTAGGGGGGTTCCCATGGCATTCTGGGCTAAGACCATGTAGGGGTTCCCATGGCAGTCGGCTAAGACCATGTGGGGGTTCCCATGGCACCCGGTGTAAGACCATGGAGGGTTTCCATGTCACATTTATATGTTTTTATGTATGGCTTATATGTTTTGTATGGCATTTCTATTGATTAGTTAAGATCACGCGGGGGTTCACATGCCAGTTAGTTAAGACCATGTGGGGGTTCCCATGGCAGGGAGCTAAGACCATGAGGGGCTTCCCATGGCAGTGGGCTAAGACCATGAGGGGGTTCCTATGGCACCCGGAGTAAGACCTTGGAGGGTTTCCACGACTTCCTTAAATGTTTTCATGCATGGCTTATGTGATTGATGTGGTTTATGTAGCTTATATGGCTGATATAGTTTATGTGATCATGTGGATTGTGTGGGGTATGTTATGGGGAACCCAATAAGCTTTGTGCTTTTAGTTTTGTTTACGGTTTCAGGTATCATTGGTTTGGAAAGGAAGGGCTCGACTTGATCGCAGTGCACACACTCATGTTTCCGCAATATGTGATTTTGGGATGAACTCTAATAAATGTTTTTAATTAGCAATGTTTTTGTAATACTTGGATTTAAAAGATATTTGTGTTTTGACTATAATAAAAACAAAATTTTTACCCTTGATTTTTGGGTCGTTATAGAGATACATCATACAAACTACATTTCATACTAAGCACTGGATAATAAACAACTTCTGACAACTGATTATTCAACTGATACAAAACGCTAAGTCCTATGAAATGTTACATCACATAAAATGTAACATCCCATAATTCAAGACTAAAAATTTCTTTTAATAAAACATTACTTAAAGAAAAATCATCAATCCAAAACATAATCAGAGTATTAATTTCCAAAACACATGTTCGTTATCAGAGTAAAACATTCCCAGGCAGTCTAATCTGTGGTGTGTGCCATGCGATCACCCCGAGCTCTTCCCTCCGCTACCGGAAGTACCTGAAACCAAAACTGAAAATCGTAAGCACGAAGCTTAGTGAGTTCCCCACCCCACCACATACCATTCATAACCACATATTGCACATACTAGGCCACACCCGCTATCCTGGGCCTCGCCCCCTACAACGGCCCCACCGCTCTAGGCCCGCTTGGCTTCGAGCCCCGCTCGGATACATATCTGTTTCACTTAGGCCTCGCCTGTCACAGGGCCTTGCACGCTAACATATAATAGCACCAAACATATCACAACACATAAGCTAAACACATACTAACTGATCCTGTCCTAAGGCCTCGCCTACCCTCGGCCTCGCCCTTGTCCTACTACTGATGAGTCATGGAACCCCGTCCATGCTCCTACTGATAGTGAGATATGGGCCCAAACCACACCCACTCTTTCCCTAACTTGGGCCTCGCCCCTGACCTGTTGCTAATGAGATGTGGAACACCATCCACACTCTGCTAATAGTGAGATACGGGCCCAGCCCACACTCACTCCTTCCCTAATTTAGGCCTCGCCCCTGATCTGTTGCTAATGAGATATGGAACACCGTCCACACTCTGCTATTGGTGAGGTACGGGACCTCGCCCACACTCACCTCCCTACCAGGCACATACAAGTATCACACAGACAACAAGTATAACTATCACATAAACCATTCCTTGGGCACCCTCCAGCTATCATTGGACCTCGTCCTGAATATCATACTAGCATAATGTGCCTAGGGCTAACCCCCGGGTCTTCTACTCATAACTACATGGGTCGGCATTGTGGCCGTAGACCCATTCACACAAAGGGAAACTCACCTGCACTGGCTGAACTCGTTGATGATCCCACTAGCTGCTGTCCGGCAACTCTCTAAACTCCTGCTCCACTAGCTCCCCAAGCTACCAATATTAATGCAACACTTAGTCTAACTGACCCCCGAAAGACAACCAAGTCAACTCTGGTCAAAGTGAAGGTCCTGGTCAAAGTCAACCTCCCAGGTCAACCCTACTCGCCGAGTTAACCTACTGACTCGCCGAGTTCATAAGTTCAGAGTCCTTTCATTCGCGACTCGACTCGCCGAGTCAGTCCATGACTCGCCGAGTTTACCGATTTCCGAGTCCTGACCTGTCCGACTCACCGAGTCTCCACTCGACTCACTGATTCGAGTCTCAGCTCAAAGGTTTTGGGGTTTCGCGACCTGACTCTCCGAGTCCAAGAACAGACTCACCGAGTCTAAGATAACCTTCAACAGACTCGCCGAGTTGTTCTTCTAACTCGCCGAGTTCCTGCCTAACTTCATCCGACTCGACGAGTTGTTCATCCCACTCGTCGAGTTCCTCCTAATCTTCATGCTACTCGCCGATTCCACTCAAAGGACTCGCCGAGTCCATTTAGATCTTCATACATGCATAAGACTTTTGAGTCATGCATGGACTCCAAACTGTAGATCTATCCTTCCCAAGCCTATTCCTCACGTAAAGTTGCAAACTTTACGTATAGAGAAGGAGATCTAGGCTAAATACACCATAAACTAGGGTTTAAGGCAAAGAGGCTCCATAATCAACTCAAGGGCAGATACTTTATGCTTCGCAAGTCCACAATATGCTTAGATCCGAAGTAGCAACTTTAGATCTGGCTTCTAACTCAAATGGATAACTAATCATGGCTAAAAAGCCCCAAAATTCACAACTATAATAGATCTAAAGGAGGGAAACGACTTAATACCTTCAATAACTCAGAAAGGTTCCCCAAACTTCAGATCTAAGGCCAATCCTTGGAGCTTCAATGATTCCCCTCTTTCTTCTTCCTTCAAATCACCTAAAAATGGCTTGGAAGCTTGAATGAGCAACAATGGGGCTTAGTGTTCGGTGTTCTGGGTGAGAGAGGCAGTAAAGGAACCCTAGGGAAGAGAATGAGACGTTTAAATAGGCTCCAAGTCCCGAATTTAGGGTTTTCCTCGTTCAGACCAGACTCGCCGAGTCTCCTTGGCCGACTCGCCGAGTCGGTCACTTACTCCTCGACCCGGATCCCGCTCGGACTCGTCGAGTTCCTCCTTGGACTCGACGAGTCGTCCCTTAAACTTAGGGTTTCCTTTCCTTTCTTGGCATTCTTAACTTTGGGTGTAACATAAAAGATAAGAAATGATAAATACACAAACTGACAAACAATCTCGGATCTTTTCTCCATATCGGAGTGCTCTTCACTTCAGACACCATCTCTACTTCGGAACTTGCTGACTTCGAATCTTCAATATTTGTGATTGATATAGGTTCACTTTCAGGTTCCAACAATATTATAACATTATATTTCAAAGTACATTGTTATTTTAGGGTAAAACCTCTATGTAATGATACAAAGCAACAACACAGCTGATAATGATGATGCATTTGATGACATAAAAAACTATTATGACTGTAGATATGTGTGCATGTGAAGCCTTGTGGCGTATATTTGGATTTTCCGTTCATTATATGTCTCCTTCTGTTGTTCGTCTTCTTTTCCATCTTTCTGGACAACAAAATGTTGTATATGGTGTAGGCGATGATCTTGAGATCGTCCTCAACAAACATTCTGATTCTTCTTCAATGTTCTTATATTGGATGACATGTAATGAACATCATGAAGAAGCACAAAAACTTTCATATGATGATTTTTCTACGAAATTTATATGAAAATTGCAAGAGCGTCGCTGGGCACCAAGACAAAAAGGATTTTCGAGTGGTAGAATTCATACAGTTCCTCCTAATCTCAATAAAGCGTATTTTTTTTTAATTTTTTCTTAAAATAAAGTTAAAGGCCCAAAATCATTTGCAAAAATTCATACGGTAAATGGACACGAATGTGCTACTTTCAGAGAAGCATGTTATGCTCTTAGACTATTAGAAGATGATAAGGAATGTATTGATGCTATTGAAGAAGCAAGTCATTCATGTTCTAGTTATTATTTACGTTCTCTATTTATTTCGAAAATTTATTTGAAAAAAAAATACTTAATATTTACAAATTTATATTCAAGACAAATATTTAAAATATGTCAATAGTTTTTTTATTAGTTAGATGTCTGTCAGCGCAAAACGGTGATGATAAATAACTTTTTTGACGAATAATTTCTTATAGTGAAATAATTATTAGATTATATTATTAGTTATTATGTAATAAAAAGTTACCATTTTTAAATAAAATATTTATGTTTATACCTTATATTTATATTGCCTAATTATACTATTGATATAAATTAATTAATATTGATGTATAGTTTAACAAATATAAATAAATTTATATACATTAATTTAATATTTTAAATTTGTATTTTTACTCCAAATTGAATTTTTTAATTACTTTCTTTAATTTGAATTTTCAAACTTTTGGTAAGTATTAATGAATTATTTATGGATAATTGATTTGTATAAAAAAAACTTTGTAACTTATACATCTTAAAATCCAAGATATGACTATCATATTTTATAATATAGTATAAAATAGATTGAATTATTTATTTATTTATCATTTTGTTTGCTTTAAAAATGTTTAATATTTAATTTTTTTAGTCAATCCTATAATATATATTATAGGTCCGTATAGTCTTAATTTATTTAATTATACAGATTAAAGAGTTACTTCTGTAGTCCTAGTTTATTTTTATTTAAGTATATAGTTTGAATGAGTTACTCTAAGTAACTTAAAAGCGGATTTACTTTTAGATTCGGTTCAAATTAAATTGTCTCGTTGTTTCGCTTGTATTTGGCATGCTAAGCAAGTGGGTAACGGCCAAGACTCTGTTGTGGCGCGTGGGGAGGTCATTAATTTGACCGACTTAGTGCTTTCCTTTTCTATATTGAACCGTGTAATCGTGTATTTGGATTATTCTTAACAATTCTATTCCTCCATAGTCCATACAAGCAATAACAAATAACGTTATTCTCATTTTATTTCCCATATTAGGGTTTGAGTTTGATAACTGTTTTTGAACAAAATGAAAACCACCACCGGAAGACAATTTTATTTTTTTCTTAATTGCTTATTGATTACTATAATTTAGATATTATAAATTTATGATATCTAATATACTCTCTTTTATATAAATATTCAAATAATTTATGTATTCTCTTTTGTAACAAATGGGTTTCTAAAAAATACCTTTCATTACTGACTTAAGGGCAAGTGATATGTATGTCATGCTACGGTATTAGTATAGATTTGGAGAAACTAACACAAAATTTGAGGTCATGAAAAGGGATTAAAATCGTATTTTGATTAAATAGTTGTTTTTATTGACTGATGTTGGGTGGGTATTAAACAGACATGGGTTTTGCAATATACCCAGACAAACATGTTCGAAAGGCAAAAATAAACAAGGTTATATGGTGTCATGTCGTCTTGTCATATTATTAAAATGTGATACGTTGTTTGTGGGTATAGCCCCATATCTTAGTTTCATATTTTAATATTTGACAAATTTCAGAAAAATTTAAAATATTTTCATTTATTTATTTAAAAAAAAACTATATCATTTTTTAATGTATTAGAATACTTATATTTTCTGAAAGTTTTATTTAAACTTTTTTGATGTAAGAAAAATCCAACTTATTTTCATCCACACATTTAAAAGACCACTATATTATTTTCTAATACATTAAACTTTTTTATATTTTTAATTTTTTTTTATCTAAATGGATTCTAACCAACAAACTTTTGATTGTCGATTACCTAGTATTTGTGGTTATCTAAGGTTTTTCGATCTCAAAACCTTAGATGAGACAAGAGAAATATAGTTTTATCTTGTCTTAAATTGATGGTCGAAGACAATTCAAGTCATTGTGGAAATTGCTAGAGTGACTTGGATTTTGGTGACACGAATAAGTAATTCGGCCTGATCGAAATGAATAAACCCTGATTGACGATTTCGAAGGGATATGCGTTTGGAGTAGGCGAAAGGCTCAACCCTATAGTTGCTAGGTTTATGGATTTACTATCTTTATCGAAGAAACTCGAATAGCGATTATGGATATACTTGTATATGGTCCGACCCTATAATTGCATGCATTAGTGGTTATAAGTATTCCTAGATATGGATTCCTATTTAATCACTTTGAAAACTGGTGAGTAATAGAAGAGTTTTTTAGTTTCTATTAGTATACTTAGGTCACATCGAACCATGTTAATTCCCTTGTTTTTTTTATTGTTTTCTTTGATTGTTTGTGGATCATTATCTGCTTTCTTTGTTTTTTTTTTTTTTTTTTTTTTTTTTAGAAACAGTTACATAATATAAAAACTCTAGCAAGGAACTAGAGGGGAAAAAGACAATTACATCAAGTTTATAGGTTGTTGCAGCCAACTAACCCAATTTTTGGAACAATTAAAATTCCTAATAATTTGATTAGGGAAAGAAGTTTGTGTAAGTATCTAAAGTTGTTTTATCTATATTAAGGAAAAACTATTATTATCATCCTTGTACGAAAAACAATGATCTATGGATCGATAAAAATATAAATATTTTTGTTTATAGAAAAAAAAACATATTTAGCGACAAATGCCTACAGAACATGAAGTGAGGATTGATACTATATAAACATTTTAAGAAGTAAATGTAACAAAATATATGGGACTAGGGCATAAAAAGTCTTTTGGGCTAATAAAGAGCATTGATTTATCAAATAAATAACAAACAATCACAACAAAAACAATCTTAAACTTGTGCAATTTCATATATAAATGTTGTTTAGTCATATCTTTCATTCTAGAACCTTATTCCAGTAAGCTTTCAGCAATAATGTTGATGATTATTTTATTTTTTCTTTAAGACCTAAAAAAGATGCCTCGCTTTTGTTAGGTCCACAACACTAAAAGCTATGTGTAGCCGTGATATTGAATCTTGAAAATGGAAGCCGTCTGATGTAAATTGGTATGGGAAACAAAAAGGTAGTTCACATATAAATTATGCTTCTACAAATAGACTTCATCATATATATATATATATATATATATATATATATATATATATATATATATATATATATATATATATATATATATATATATATATATATATATATATATATATATATATATATATATATATATATATATATATATAGGTTCAGGTGTTCAAAATAATTATTGTGTAATTATATGCATAATTGTTGACCAATCATTTCAAAAGGGTAATTTGGTAATGTTAGCTATAATTGTTTATGGTAATTGTTAATTGAATTAATAACCCCTTTAAATAGAAAATCAATTTTACTTCACCGATCGTTCAACTTTGTTAACCTTATTCCCCGATAAACCATCGACCACAACCATTTTATCGGCGGCCAAAAACCACAGATATACATGAAATCAAGAACAATAATGTTCTTGTTTTCTTGGCTGGGAACGAAACGAGGGATATCAAAGCAAAACATGGTACATATGAAACTTACAACATTCTACTGGAATGAAATCTTGAATCTTGAATTCTAATTCTGTCATAATAGAATCTTGAAGATGAACATTGTATATGATGAAGATGAATAATGACCACCAATTTCCAAAAAGAATGGATTATTCTACCAGAATAATATAAGACAAAATTGCAAAAATGGCCCCCGTTGTTTCTTATTTTATGTGGTTATGGTCCAAACGTTTGAATGAATTATTCTACCAGAATAATATCCTGCTAGGGGTGTTCGTTTGGATGGATCGGTTTGATTCAATTCAATCAAGTGAATTCAAATTGATTTCGGTTTTCAAAACATGGATCCGAATAGTCCAAAATAAATTC